>NC_088210.1:12937676-13255843 GCF_037126465.1 Ornithodoros turicata | reverse complement strand
GGCTCCTACAAAACACAGGAGCACCGGTCACTCCAAAGCACGTGCACCTAAGGAAGCGACCTACATGTCGGTTTAGTTTCTAGGATGAGCAGACAGACGTACCATGGCGACTTCCGCCGAAGTCGCCATGGTTCGTCTGGCTGCTCATCCTAGAAAGAAGTCAGACGATTGTCAGACGATTCAACCATCATGTGGTCTTGCTTCTTGGACGCTAACTGCAGGAGCTGTCGCAAAATACTGAAAGCTCTCAGGGCTTGTACTAAAAAGCCTCCACAAACGTCAGCTTGAACACAACGTCAACCACTTGCTCGGCACATAAATCATCTGAAAATTCTAAAGCCGGCCTTTTCTACACCATTAAGCTGCCGAGGGTATTCACTTCCTCGGGGGCGGCAGTTGAGGACTTTCCCTCAATGGCCGTCCTTCCGATCATTGCTTGGGCCGTTCGCGCGGTTTATTTGCATCCCGTCGTCTGCCGATCCACACCCGCTCGTGCGCTATCCGCAATCGATCCGCATACTGCAACCACTCTTCTTGCTTTATCCGATTCCGCAAGGACAGAACAAATCCTTCCTTGCTTCGTTGTTTGCATCCTATACTTACATGTCCAACGTTGAGTCCCATATGTGCTGCGCCCTCCATTTTTTCCTCAACAAAGTTTTCGTTGTTTTTGTGTGTTGTTTATGTCTATCTATGTTGTTCACGCAAAATGTTATCCAAGTGTCGGAGCATCACAAAGTGGGGCGCTCTTTGTTCGTTTATATGCCTGATAAACAACGCCAGCTAATTTGCTGGAGAGCTTCGTTGTCACTGTTGCTCAGGGCTCCTCGCATTAGCTGATTGGTTCTGCTATTTGCCTTCGTCATCATTAATTGCATTAGTTGTCGTGGAGCTCGAAAGAATAGTGACCTTCACACGCCTCTCAAAGTGCGTGCACTGTAGTGCATCGGTCGTGTTTGCGTTTCGGCTACCGCTCAATCGAATGGTTGTGTCGTAGAGTATCGCTAACAAGCAATGCACGACGCTGTCGCACGTGATGCCTGTTTCATATTTCCAATCCAATCCAATCCGAATACTTATTACCAAAAGACACGGCATGATGCACTCTAAACACAGGACATCACGTGACATACTTCTAGCCAACCGTAATTCCGAATGATACCCTCCTCTCTCGTGACTTCTTAAAAATGGCGGCCATGCACCTTCTTGGGACACTGCAATTATTTCAATGTTCACAAATAGGCGTACGCCTTGCTCTGTCCTCAAATAAGGAGTGGTAAAGCCCTGTCATTCTTCGCACTCTGGTAGCCCTTGGGCGCGTTGAGTGTGGTTGAGTTCTGTTTGAGTGCGCGCATAACTTTCGTTGAAGTCAAAAGCAGGATGCAAGAAAGCTGGCGTAATCTTCCAGTATTGTCGTTGCCCTGTGTCTGAGACTCGAGGTCATGTTGCCTTTGCCAAGCGTAACTTTTGTTTGGCCGAAATCCTGGATGTCCTCTATTCTAGATTTGGACGACAACAACCATAGATAAACTAAACATAGATAGACTATGACATGGGGTGATTCATAGA
The DNA here is from genome assembly GCF_037126465.1 of Ornithodoros turicata. Taxonomy (NCBI): domain Eukaryota; kingdom Metazoa; phylum Arthropoda; class Arachnida; order Ixodida; family Argasidae; genus Ornithodoros; species Ornithodoros turicata. Next base: position 13,254,274 of record NC_088210.1, on the reverse strand, counting down.
TTTGGACAAACTTGCGTTCACTGTACGATAATGCCTGTACGTACATTCTTTAGAATGGAACTCATTTTTAAGATAATAATAATTATTATTATAAACCACACCACCATAAAGTTTCACCACATAGCACGCTCCTAACCAACCATCATCCCGAATGACAACGTTCTCGCCCATGATTTCTTGAAAACCTGAGGTGGAGCGCCTATTTTGTCAAAATACACACACACACACACACACACACACACACATATATATATATATATATATATATATATATATATATATATATATATATATATATATATATATATATATATATATATATATATATATACACACACATATACAAAGAGACGATGATGCCGGTTAGGCAAAATATGTCCATAGTCACTTATTCTTACTAATCGAGGTTTTCCTCGGCTATCCTTTGCCTGAGAACGACCACGTGAACAACGTTGGTGATCAACATAATAAATAATAATAATAAATAATAAATATAAAAATAAATATAATATATAAATAAATAAATAATAAATAAATAATAAATAATAATTGGGAGTCGAGGTTTACACGAAAGGTTAAACAGCGTAGCGACAGGATTAGCTCCAGGCAACATGTCGCGCTAAGAAAGCATCACGATAAATACTGCGTCGTTGAAGGGAGCAATTTCCTTCTAATCTAAATACTTGAAGAAAACGCACCTACTCAAATAAATCTACTCGCAGTGCCGATGGGTTTCAACACGGCGTAGCCACTTTGCCGAAAACCGGATAGGAAATGCCCTTGAATCGGAGAATGCTGAAAACGCGGGGGGCAGAAATTGATTCTGAACGCAGCGCCGCGCCTGTGTGCCCAGTTTCAATCGTGTGTGTAACACCGAATGCGCTTCGGCGTCTGACGTCTGCAGCTTCGATCTGCGTTGTGGAAGACCAGCTTGTCCGCATGCGAATGAGATTATATTCATTTTCTTTGTATAGGTACACCGACAAGAACGTTAGGAAAGTGCGGGGGGGGGGGGGTATTCGGAAAGGTAAATTGATGTGCTTATAGCAGACTTGTGCGTAACGCGTTACTAGTAATTGCGTTACTTGTAATCAATTACTTTTATGAGTAATTTTTCGAGTAATCAGTTACTTTACTGTCAAAGTAATTTTTCGAGTAATCAATTACTTTTCTGAGTAATCGAGTACTCAGTAACTGATTACTTTTCCGGTAGAGATTAACTCATCTTTCAGATGTTCTGCCTCAAGTCAAGACCCTCGTGCAGTGAGCCTTTTTTGGACCGTTCTACTATACCAAGCGGAGGTCATTGTAATAAGGTTATGGATTTCAGGGTCTCTCTCCCTAATCTCTTACTACACCAGTGTGGTGGTACCGTGGTACCATTGTGGTAGCTTTGGGGGTGTAGTGAGTCATGGGAAGATCCACGGAATGCTCTTCCACAATCGGGTCAACGTCTTCCCAGGCGATAAATACACTAGACGTACAGATCTACTTGTCCTGCGCGTTTTTTTTGTTTTTCGTGTTATTTCAGTTCCGCTGTTGAACGATTTCTTTCTTTCTTTCCCCCCCTCTGAGGCACACAAAGACGGGTATAATTTGCGTGAATGCAGAGTAACGACCGGAGTAACGCGTTACTTTTCTACTCGTTACTCAATTACATTTGGAGTCCAGTATTTGGTAACTGTAATCAGTAACTTTTTCCGTACAAGTAACGGTAACGGTAATCAATTACTTTTTTCGAGTAAGGGGCACAAGTCTGGCTTATAGTCACAAAAAAAGTAAGGACCTGTCTTTTTTTTTCCACTTTAATGCCCCTTTATGATACACACAGTTTGTCTTCTCTTGACTGATCTATTCATCTGCAAAACGAGGAAGCCAGAGACAGGGAGCAGAAAGGGACACAGCAGAACTCGTTCTCACAGGCAGCAAACCCTCTAAAGGAGCTATGAACTCTACCAAGCTAGACCGGCGACTGTGTCGGCTCCAAACGGCGATTTTAACTTGTTGGCTGTGTGAGACCTTTTGTATCGATGAATCCGATAGGCCCGTATCTTCACCACATATAACACGCTCCTAGTCAACCATCATCCCGAATGACAACGTTCTCGCCCATGATTTCTTGAGAACGAGAGGCGGAGCCTATTATGTAAGCATTATGTACGGCTACAAAACGGGCTCCGCCTCCCGTTTTAAGCAAATCAGGGACGAGAACGACTATCCTTGCGTTTGCTGACCAAGAGCGAGGGAATCTCTGGACCGGCAATCCAGAAGATGTGGGTTCGAGTCCTACAGCATGGCTAACCTTTTCAGTGACTTTCATCTTTCATCGTGAATCTCAGCCTCCTGGATGCCGACCAATAGGAGGACACATATACTCTCCCAATAACCTCCTGCTGGATGGAAAGCGAGAAGCAGAGGGAAGGCTAACACAGTTGGCCCTGGACTTTTCTGTTCTTGAACTCGGCTAAACCTCGGTTCTGAACTGGGCCACGCAACTTTTCCAGAAGAATGTTTTTTTCGGATAGCGGAACACAACGTCGACATTCCTTCAAATGATCAACCAATTCAGCATTCTCTGAAAGGCTGTCAGCATTTTGATTTATTTTTTGTTCAAAGAGCGTAATGTTTGAACACCTCCAGCCTGCCCCCACGTATAGCAAAACCTACAAGCAAAAGCAGTATGGTATACCACTCTAAGTGGCACATCATCTGCACCCCAAGAAGAGGGCATCACGCTTTGCGCCATCCATCACCCAAGATGATACTGCTCTGTCTTCTGATTTTTGAAAGAAAAACAAGAAGAAGAAAAAAAAACAGAAAAAATACTCTCGCTGCGATTGAAGCACAAACCACGCAGGCTCGTACCTCATATATGGCCCTTCTCGACATAACGTGGCACCTAAACATTAAAGCAATTGTACTGTAATATATTTAATGCGAGGAGAAGAGACCACGTTTTCTTTTTCTTCGAAAGCAAAACTGTTCCGTTCAGCGGAGAGATTACGCGCCATAATGGCTGTGAATCAGATCAGGGCCGGGAATGGCGCACATGAAGCATATGTTAGGGAAATGAGTCAAGTCATCCCCATATCATCGTCATCATGTATTTCTCTCTCTCTCTCTAGGGAAATGAGAAGTCGAATCACGTCGTGAAACAAGCGCCCACTCAGACAGGCCTTTGTGTCCTTTGCGTGACCGTTCGTTTCTTCTTCTTCTTTTTCTTTCTTCTTTTTTTTTTTACCTTATTAAAAGGCAAATGGCACTTTGTGCATTTATCGCGCCTTGGGGCTGGCTCTATATAGGATCGATTAATATTCATGCCGTAAGCGAAGCCGTAAGCTGTTTCTGTTTTCTTTTCACCGGTGAAACGGATCAAAACAGTGAGGAGTGAGCCTTCGGATTACGTGTCTTCGGTCAACATTCTGCGTGCTCTCCTACGCTGTAATCCGGCGCGAAATTGAGGGCTCTGTTAATTAAGTTATGACACGGTGTAGAATGAGCCTTCGTTGGGCTTTCGGAGAATGAATTGCAAAAATCAAACGTGCAAAGTGTTATATTTGCGTAACGCGAACACGGAGGCGGTTGAAGAGAGCACACAAATAGACAGGTACTTCGCGGGGCTAATAAGGAATTAAACAAAACAAAACAAATAACACAGTACTATAGAGAGAAAGATAGCAAGAATGAAAGGTACATTCAGAGAAAGAAAGAAACATTTGCTTTTAGCGTTTTCGTCGTTTGATGTTCTTTTGAAGGAAGAGATAAGACGTGTGCACATTGTGAAATTAGACAAGCTGGTACAAGTATAATGGGGGGGGGGGGGGTATATGTTTATTACTTTTAAAAAAAGGAGGGAAAGATTAGCCCATGCTACGGCGGGTTGCTATTCCCAGCAAAGGAAAACACAAACAAAGAAACAAGTATAAGGAATAACAGATATAGGAATAAACAGTTCGGAAGGGAGCACCGACGGCGGTGTCGCATTCGTGCCGGTAGAAACAATGTTGAACTTGCGGCATGCGCTAACCGCGGGAAGAATCTTAAATAAATAAATAACTAAATGGAATAGCTTGTTTTTTGTTTTTTTTTTTCGGTGAGAATTAATAACCGTATATTCTAAATATAGCGGGTCACGTTATGCCCGCAGTATAGGCTACCGTTGTTATCTTCATTAATTTTGACTAATGAACATTCTAATTTATGAAAGACGTACGACGCTATGGCAACATCTGTTCCTTCCGTTCCCTGATGTCGATAGAAACACTGCAAAATCTGGAAGTCATTTTTATCACTGGACCAGAAACACGCTCTCTCTCTAGCTCTCAAAACGCGAATGGAGTGCGCAAGGTGGGCTGGAAACTACACCCAAAAGTAGTCATAAACGAATCATAATTATCACCCACACGACAGGGAAGTTTCTATACAGTAAAGGTGCTGTAGCCGAAGCACCATGACATCGCTCAATGGTCACTTGTCCATGCAGTGGACCCGTCATTATAATTTAAGACGCCAGGTGGCTTCCCTCGCAGTTTTACGTCACTTCTGCGGCGTCTGCGACTCGACGTCCCCTTTACCCCTGTATTCCGGGTTAAGCTGGGTTACAGTAACACGGTGTTCTGCCCAGCTTGCCGCAACCCAGCTACGATTCCCCATATCACCGGGGACTGTGACCGGTACACGTGTGAACGCCGGATTTTTCGACGCCAACTTGAGCTCCTTGACCACAGACCATTCAGCTTGTCCAAAGTACTTGGCCCATGGAACTCCCCTGCGCATCAGTACCTGGCTCTTCGTTCCCTGCTTGCTTTCGTGCAAGCTATTGGGCTCCTGGAAGAGCGCTAAACAGAACTCTGACCTGTCTTCACTTCGCTCTCACCATTAAAGGGGCACTACAATGCTAAAACAACTTGCTCTCAAATGAAAGTCCGTGTTTTAGTTAGTTAAAATTCAAACCAAATTTGGTCACACAACGATACTGTTTTGAGAAAAACAGAAAAACAAAACAAAAACAAAAAGAAAAACGCAATGAAAACAGAGTCTTCTTTTGCGGCGACGAATGGGATCTTCAGGAGGCAAAGATTGGTGACATCCAATCAGACAGCAGGAGAATCGCGCACATGCCTATTGTGGGTGTGTGGATTTGGAACGGGTCCGATCGTAGCGTTCCGTATATGTGCGGCATGATGCGCACTGCTGCACGGTATTTTTGAATTCCGACTTACTGAATTGTAGTCCAAAACAGTTCTCGCGAATGTTCCACTGAGGCCCTATTCTCGTCAAAGTAATCCACCTCGATTACTTTGTGTCTCGCCTGTCATTGGTCGTCACGTGAAGAAGGCGCGAAGAACAGAAATGAATATCACGCGGCCTCAACCAATAGTCGAGCACTTGATCCTGCACTCTTCATGCTCTATCTTCTTTATCACGAAGATTGCAGATTGAAGAGCACGAATATTGGTTGAGGCCGCGCGACATTCATTTCTGTTCTTCACGCCTTCTTCACGTAACGACCAATGACAGGCGAGACACAAAGTAATCGTGGTCGATTACTTTGACGAAAAGGGGGCTCCTGGTAACATTTATCTTCACGTCTTTCGGATAGCGACGCCAGTGCGCTTCGCAACGGGCACTATGTTTTTCACCGGGACTGCTCCATGGCGTGGCACGATCAGCATGGACTAAAAACACCGATGCACGAGGGGGGGGGGGGGGGGGTACGAGCTGAAGCGTCGTTCACTGCTTAGCGCCGAAGCAAGAAAATCATCAAAGTTTTGAATTATAATAGCAAGTCGATGCCATATTAGTGACATCCAGTAGTCCAGTAGGATAGATAGTCATTAGCAGTGATGGCCAGTAGTTAACTACATGTAGTTAAACTACTAGTTAAACTACCTGATTGTAGTTAAAAAGTAGTTATCAACTACTTGCAGAAATGTAGTGGCAACTACTAGTTAAACTACTATTTCGAGTAGTTAACTGCAGTAGTTAGGTTACTGCAGGCGCCAACTACCTCCGATTTTGCCGCAAGCTTTACGGCACGATTGTGCTTCCGACTTTTACCTCGAGCTACTTGTTTGATGAGAACGGAGGTGCAGAGCAATTGTGCTGTGCATGTGTACAAAATCTCCACTTTTATCGCTGCTTGTGATTCCAATTTCGGTGTCCAAGAACACTATAGAATGGGATTGGTGTTGATGGACAACGTTAAGTAGTTATAGATGTAGTTAAAATACATTGCAGTAGTTAAAGAAGTGGTTTTAACTACCTCCCCTGAAAAGTAGTTAAACTACTAGTTAAACTACTCCATCACGAAGTAGTTAGTAGTTATGGTTAAACTACTGTAGAAGTAGTTAATGGCCATCACTGGTCATTAGGATAGTAGCTTCATAACGGAATCAATGTTTTGAATTATAATAGCAAGTACGAAATTAACATAGCGTGTAACGTAATTTCAACATAACTTGTTTTTGCATTTTAGTGTCCCTTTAATTCATCCTCTCACATTAACCTCTGCGAAGTGGGATAGGGTCCTGTGCGTACCACTGGGAAACATCCCCTGTCATCATCACTTCTCTATCGTTTATTGTTATTGTTGTAGCCGAAGCGGAAGCTTGCCGCGTTCTCAGCATTGCTGAACAATCGTGGGACCACCATTTAGGTTCTTTATGAGCACCTCAAAAGCAAAAGGTTGAATTCAGTTGAACTGAAGTGGATCTCCAAATTCTCCATCACCATCTCCGTTATGGTGGCTTCTTTAGATACATTTTTTTTTTTTTTTTCACGTGGGTAGATTCAGCAGAAATGGTCGATTGACTGGTCAACCTCTCCCTATTTTAAACCCATCCGACGTAATACACTACATTGAATCAATAATATATTTTTATATCGCCGTATACTGTTGCTTAAATCCCACCCCGAGGACGAACAAGTCGTGTCGCGCTTTTCGTCCGGTCTGACATCCCCGTAGTCCGCCGGACAGTGCGCACGCAGGGGACTGGTGACTACGTGGCCTGCTCCGTTCGTCTAGGCTCCCTTGACCTCACGGTTGTCTCCCTTTACTTGCCCCCTGGTGTTCCCTACGACATTGCTGAATTGGACACACTTATTGCCAGCCTCCCGTCGCCGCTTGTGCTTTGTGGCGATTTCAACGCGCATAATGCCGTCTGGGGGGGGGGGGGGATATGTTTAATAGTGAAAAGGAAAACGGAAATGTCAGCCAGGCTATGCCGTCTGGGGTAGCACACGCACCGACGCAAGAGGACAGCGCCTTGCGGACCTCTTCGCCGACAGAGCTCTAAGTATATTAAACGACGGTTCCCCAACATTTCTTCAAGCCACATACCTCTCCTCGTGTCTTGATCTTACCGCTGTGTCAACATCAGTGGCTCGTCTTTTCACATGGGGAGTAGATGCCGACACCCTTGGAAGCGATCATTTGCCCGTACTTATCGGCATCCGACGATCGCGTCAGCCGGCTACATCACGTTCCGTCAAGCGAACCAACTGGCAGCTCTATCAGGCCACACTGGAGTCAGCTTCGTCAAACGATGCACTGGGAAACCAGCAGGATTTTGCTCGTACTGTAGCAGGTGCTGCGCAGGCTGCTACTAACTGCTCCCGTGTCCCGGTGTGCTTCTCTGCCGTCGATGCTAAGTACGAGCGGCTTCGTGCTCTTCGTCGTCGCGCGGAACGCCGTGCCCGACGCACTGGTCACGCTCCTGACCGCCTCGAAGCCCGGCGCGTTCAGAAAGTTATTGGGCGTCATCTGCGTCAGCTTGCGCGGGACCATTGGCGCAGGTTCACGTCCTCTTTATCCCCTCGTACACCACTCTCTCGGATATGGGGAGTACTACGAGGCCTCTCCTCCCCTGTATCTCAGCGGAATCCGTTCCGCTCCCTGTCCCTTTGTACATCACAGCCTGAACTACAAATTGCCGAAGATTTTTGCGCAAGACTTACCACCAACACCCCTAGCTCAGTAACGCCTGCAGTCCCAGTCCACGCGCCAAGTCATCCTGTCCTGGACACGCTCTTCACCCTCTCTGAACTCGAAACTGCACTTGCAGCCGCTCCCCAGCACACCTCACCTGGCGCAGATCAGGTTACCTATAAGGCCCTTTGGCACCTTCCCCTATCGGGCCGCTTGCACCTCCTGCGGCTTCTCAATGAGAGTTGGTGTACCGGACAAGTCCCAGAAAATTGGAAGACGGCCATGGTGGTTCCTGTACTCAAACCGGGCCAATCGCCGCATCACATTGACTCTTTTCGTCCCATTGCCCTCACCAGCTGTATAGGGAAGACACTTGAACGCATGATTTTCACACGTCTCAGCTGGTTCCTTGAGACTGCTGAGTATTTCCCGGAAGTGATGGCGGGATTCCGCCCGGGCCGATCAGCGCTGGACTGTGTCATCAACCTAGTCAGTCAGGTACAACAAGCCAAAGCAGAGGGATTATTGACTGCCGCTGTGTTCCTCGACGTAAAGAAAGCATACGACAGTGTTTACCATGCTGCCATCCTTGACGCTCTTACTGCGGCTCAAGTTGGCGGCTGCCCCCTGCGATGGATACAAGACTTCTTATCAGGCCGTTATCTCTTCGTGCGCACCGCTGGCGGTGACACCACCAAGCACCACGTGACCCGTGGGGTCCCGCAGGGCAGTGTCCTTAGCCCCCTCCTCTTTAACCTTATCATGGCTTCCCTTACCCCGTTGATCCCTGCTCATACATCCATCACAATATACGCCGACGACATCTGCATCTGGACTTCTGCAATCCGTCGAGACACGATCCAGCGCCGACTGCAAAGCTCTCTACATGTGATTACCACCTATCTTGCCTCCCGTGGCCTAACAGTGTCGCCGGCGAAGACTGTTGCAATGGCGTTCTCGCGCAAGTGCTTCCGCAGGTATCCGCTCTACCTTGACGGCTCCCCTCTGACTTTCGCCACTTCATGCCGATACCTAGGTGTTATACTTGATCGCGACCTAACTTGGTCCCGCCATGTGAAGATGATTACCACAAAGGCGACTGCCTCAGTTCACGTCCTCAGACGTATCGCTGGTGCGTCCTGGGGCCCGTCCTGCTCTGATCTTCATCGCGTCCATCAGGCCCTCGTGTTGGGGACACTACGCTACAGCCTCCCTATCTTGCATGCCCTCAGCCAAACGCAGGAGCGCGAGCTCCTTAACATCCAAGCCCGCGGCCTTCGCATTTGTCTGGGAGTACCACGAACATCAGAGACTTACGGCACGCTTGCTGAAGCACGGGAGACTCCTGTCCCTCTTCTGCGGGATGCTGATACACTTCGAGTATATTCTCGCTATCTAACCAGTCACCCTCACCACTATCTTTGCCATATTGACGACGAATGCCCTGACTCAGCTTTCGGCAAGACCATCGCCCGCCTGAAGGATCATCTTCCTCCCTCCCCAACCACTCCCACATATGCGCCAGCAATGTGGACCCTTGCGCGTCCTGATATCTGCTCCACCATCCCTGGTCTTCAGCGCAAGCGTGACACTCCCGCACCTGTAGCCCTCCAACTCGCTCTCCATTGTTTGCACTCCACGTATCAGAATCATCGCCAGGTATACACGGACGGCTCAGTCACGGCAGACAGCTCGGGTGCTGCATTTTATATCCCTGATAGTGACTTTCAGCAAGCCGTTGTCCTCCCATACCCAATGTCTTCTATGGAAGCGGAACTCCTCGGCATCCTCTCTGCTCTACAGCATCTGCTCGGTCTGCCGGCTGCACAGTGGGTTGTTCTGACTGACAGCAAGGCCTCACTGGATTTGCTGCTCTCGTTTCGCCCCAGCACCATATGCACTCTCCACACGCTCATACTACAAGCTCTGACACAACTTGCGGTAACTGGCCATTCTGTGACGCTTCAATGGATCCCGGGACACGTAGGCCTTCTGGGCAACACCCGCGCAGACACAATAGCAAGAGACGCAACATCTAACAGAGCTCTTCCTGCCACCCCTCTGCCCCTAACGATCTCTGTCTGCTCCCTGCACATTCGTCGGTGGCGTTATGTCCGTACCCGGCAGTTCCGAGCGGACTCTACCTCATATCATCATTTCGTACGCCTCATTGACCCCATGCAGGACTTCACTATTGCCTGCCGCTGCAATAGAGCTGAAGAATCACTCCTCCACCGCCTTCGAATGAATGTTGCACGGACACCCTCACTCCTGCATAAAATGCGCCAGACGAACTCCCCCGATTGCACAACTTGCTGTGTGGAAGCCGACATCGAGCACTACCTCCTATTCTGTAACCGGTACCTCCCAGAAAGACTCGTCCTCCAACGCCACTTGCGACAACTTGGCTACCCTAACGTCTCTTTGGCCACCCTGCTCGGCCCGGTCCTGCACAACCAGGGGGCAGTTACGACTGCCCTCTTGAGCTTTCTCCGTGCAACCGGTCTCTCGACCAGCCTCTAAGGCCCTTTTGTGTATCTGTCTGTGTGTATGTGTGTGTGTATTCCGTTTTCTTTCCTTTTTTTTCGTTTCTTTCTTTTTTTTCGTTTCTTCTTTTTTTTCGCTTCTTTCCTTTTTTTCCTTTTTTCGTTTTCTTTCCTCTTTTTCGTTTCTTTCCCTTTTCTTTTCGTTTCTTTCTTTTTTTTTCGTTTCTTCTTTTTTTTTTCGCTTCTTTCCTTTTTTTCCTTTTTCGTTTTCTTTCCTCTTTTTCGTTTCTTTCCCTTTTCTTTTCGTTTCTTTCTTTTTCTTTTCTTTCTTTTTTTTTCGTTCTCTCTCTATTTTTTCGTTTTCTTTCCTCTATTTCGTTTTCTCCCTTTTTTTCGCTTTCTTTCTTTCGTTTTTTTTTCGTTTTCTTTCATGCCGCCTTCTTTCCTTTTTCGTTTTCTTCCTATCTTTTCGTCCCCTTTCCTTTTCCGTTCCTCTTTACGAAAGGAATAGCAAGTCGGCCTTTGCCTGACTAACCTTTCCTTGTTTTTTTTTTTTTCTCAATAAACATATTCCCCCCCCCCCCCCCCCACCCTACTCTGCCCGGTCATGCACAACCAGGAGGCGGTCACGACTATATACCGTCTTGAGCTTTCTCCATGCCACCGGCCTCTCGACCAGCCTCTAAGGCCTTTTGTGTGTGATTCTTTTCTGTCTTTCTTTCTTTTTTTTTCTTTTTTATTGAAGGAATAGCAAGTCGGCCTACGCCTGACCAAACTTTCCTCCCTTTCTTTTTTTTCTTCAATAAACATATCCCCCCCCCCTGTCATTGCTGCGGTGCACCTCATGTCGTCATCATCATCATCGTGTATCTGTTGTTGTTGTTGTTGTTGTTGTTGTGTAGCTACCCAAAAGTGCATTCTGCGTACGTGCAACTGTGCCTAAGTTCAGAACCAACAACTGCATACATTTTCATACTCTCACACTCGTTTCTTGCGTAATCTTCAGTATGAAAACATAACACCTACGTTGGGAACAATATTGCCGTAAGTTCTGCACGACTGGGCAAACACCGATCACTTTTGTGTAGGTAATCTCTTTTTATTATTCCGCTATTATTGAGGGGCAAAACAAAACCGTTTAAAAGATCGTTCAGAGAGAGCGAAAAGAGCGATGACGGAATTAAATCGGCAGTTCAATAGCTTCGCAGCGCACAAAGTTTTCCTTATCAATCGGGTCGGTTCTAAAATGAACTCGTTCGCCATCGGAAGCCTCTGCGGACGGCTGATAAAGAACATCTGTTCCCGGCGGTGCGTTCAACATAGAAGACATATTTTCATCGCCTGCCACAACTCCGGGCACTGTATATATTAAAGAGGCGCCATCATTCTGTCTCTAACAGAATTTCTTTCGTTTCCTTTTCTTTTTTTTACACATGAAGTATCTTGCATTCTCGCTTTTTTGTTCTTCTTTTCTTCTTTTTCTCTTTTTTTTTTAAGCGCTGCTAGATTTATGACTGTGCAGGTCCCGTTATTGTTTCTACTCGCTCGATAAAACTTCGTTCCTGTAACAAGTTTGGGGCCGGGGACAGCGCAATTTAATTTCTGCACGTCGGGTTTGCAAGTGAGATGAACATCACCCAACTGGTACAGCTCCGGTCAACCTTAATAATAACACTGAAAAAAAAAAAAAAAATCGGTCTCATTTCCTAGCGCGATAACAGCGCCACCCTTGGGGCACCGGCGAAATGTTAAGCCAACAAAATCCTTGCGTTAAACTAACATAATAATTTGGTTCAATTTAAGATTTCCTCATGGCCGCAAGGGTTGCTGTAATCGCGCTCGGAAACGAGACCACATTTTTTTCGGTGTTATTATTAAGGTTGAGCGGAGCTGTACCACCAGGGGTGGATTTCGAAGAGCTAGTAAATTGGAATGGAGAAGGCCGTACTGCGTACACACCAGGGTCGCGGAATGGGTCCACTAATTCCATTCCAATTCCATTGCGGGGAATGGAGATTTGTGATAATTCCATTCCTTTCAATTCCTCGGAATGAAAAGGTATGGCCAATTCCCACTCCTCGAATGGGCTCTGCAACCCCATTCCATTCCGTTAATTCCATCAATAAAAGAAAAGGGACCGGTAACCGTACTGGCGAGAACAGTAGCCAACGAGGCGCCCACACCCATTCCATTCCAATTCCGTTCCTGCGAAAAACTGCCTACTTCCATTCCCATTCCATTCCTAGGACACTTTCCGCCATTCCATTCCTAGGACACTTTCCGCCATTCCATTCCAATTCCATTCCGGGCTCTGATAAATCTGGAATAATTCCGGAATCATTCCAACTCCGGAGTGGCAAATCCGCAACCCTGGTACACACATACATAGTGCGCACAACATATGCGAGCCCATTTTTGCCAGACGTTATAGTTTTTTTTATTTTTTTATAGTTTATAGTTTTTTTGTCACGTTATAATTTTTTCATAATTTTGATTCCGTGTTAGCGCCGCGAAGCAACATCGAAGCAGTTTCGGATTCTCCGAGAGCAGGTGACGTCATCGCCAGTTAGCGACTGTCTCTCCTACAGCCATAGCACGAGGGTCTCCGCTCGCCACCCAACGTTGGAAGTCTGCGAGCTGCTGTGGTGACGGGAGATGGAAATCGACCTTCGAGGAACAATGATGCCTGCTGACGCCTGGTGGAATGGGCACCGTATGACATCGTACTTCTGAAAACTAGAAATTCATTTAATGATATTTCCACTTCATGTAGAGAGACAATATTTTAGGATAATACAGTGTGATACCAGCGGATCGCAATGGCATAAATTCGATTAGATTTTGAAGAAGCGCGATGCTGTCCGCAGTGGTATCTTGTATGGTAGGGGAGTTAGCGAAGATGGTGGCGGCCAAAGAAGTTTTATTTAGCGGGCTTTGGCCCGGAAGTTACCGTTGTCAATAGATGGAAAAGAACATTTGAAGACTAACGCAGTAGGAAACGAGGGAACCGGATCGCTGCTTCGTAGAGTGAAAATCCGACTACGATCGCGGTACAGCGCCGAGGCGATCTGCATTGAAGCATTCGAAATGCCAGAGATATGTATTGGCAACCTGCTTACCAGGTTCGTTCTCAGCTAAGGAAGGATGGCATCACGTTGGCGGATTAGCCAATGTATCCGGAAGTATCGTCTGAGACTTCTGTACTTCTAGGAGCCGACTTTTATGGGTCCGTTGTGGCCGGGAGACACATACGTGTGCAAGGTAATCTCATCTGCCTGGAGACTGCATGCGGTTGAACCCTGCAAGGGCCCACTGGCACTCAGTATGGTTATGACATCAGCGCCTTATATGCACAGGTGTCGAGCATGCATCGTTACGCTCCTTTTGGGAACTTAAAGACCTTGGGATAACGGCTCCTGAAGAGTAAGGTATCCCAGGGTATGAAGTGATTCAGAAGCTTCAAGACTTGACGATGTTTGAGAATGGCCGAAAACGAGGTACGTTTATAACAGTGTGAAGATCTCGTTTCTCAGATGTGAGCTAATAAGGTTGTTCCTGAGCAACGTTTGGGTAGCGCCACGCGTACCCTTTTAAAGGATCAGGTTGTGATGAAGGAATACGATCAGGTGATTCGTCAATATCTCGTCTAACGGTCACGCTGAACGCGTTAATACCGCCGCACCACACAGTAATACGTCGAGAAAGGGGAACAACTGAGTTCCGTATAGTCTCCGACACTTCTTCGAGTGCTCCTGGAGTCTTGTCATTGAATGAGGTCCTGCGTGCTGAGACCAACGTGAACGCAGACATACTGTACTTACCATTAAGGTTTCGAAAGCACAGCGCAGCTCGGTTATGTACAGTGAACCCCCGTTAATATGACCCCCGATCACCTGACATACGCACTTTACAACCATACTCCTCGGGAACGATGCAGTGAAACTTCTGCAAATCCCTCCCGTTAATATGACAATTCCGCATTATGACCAAAATTTTCGGGAACGACCATGGTCATAATAACGAGGGTTCACCGTATCTGTTTGTATCATGTACCTTGGAATCGAAGTTTGGACAAATTCGCTCATATCCTTGCACTGGATAAAGGGGTCGGGGTCCAAATGGAAGACGTATGATGCAAATCGGGTACGTCAGATACCGATACCGGAACTCACATCTCCTGATAGATGGCGTGACGAGAGGGATAAAAGGGTGTCAGCTCCGCGACTGTGCGTTATGGTGGATCTCTTCGACTAAAGGGCACGGAGCGGTGGCTTTGTGGTGAGCTAGACAGTGCACAAGAAACTGACGACAGTTTGGTTACATATGTCGCACTAGTCAGCACGGTCGCTTCATTACGTCCTCCTGAACGTTTCAGCAAGGCCACACGACTCATACGAGTAACAGCATGGGTTCTTCGCTATACTTGTATAACTCCAAGCGTTCTAATGACAGGAAGAGTGGCCCTCTTTCTGCGGAAGAGTTAGCATCATCAAAGGTCTATTGGATACAAAGCACTCAGCCCAAGTTCAATTCGGAAGGATCTACGCATTTAGAGAACTTCTGTCACTACAGGGACAGCGATGGGAGTCTTAAATATAGAAGGTCACCTTCAGTTCTCGCAGCACTCACCATCAACAAAGCACCCCACATTGTTACTGCCGGCGTCGGAAGCTTCATTAGTTTACCTATTTTGTCCTGACGAAGGCGGAGCTTACGCCGTAACGTAGACAACCCTTTTAGCATTTCAAGTACCTTAAATGTAAATAAATTATCCCCCTTTTTTCTTACTTCCGATACCTTCGAAGTCTGTAATTCATTTTTCATTTCAGCTACATACATTCGCGGTCGTCCGAACCCCAGACAGGATAGTAGTTCTTTTGGAGCGGAGCGCTGGTTGATGCTGAGACGCAAACTTCCGGCATAGAACAGCGGTTACACAATATCAACACACATTTCGCTAGGTTATCATGCAAGAAAATTTTCACCGCACCAAGAGAGACAGAGACAGAAGAGAGGGGAAAGAAGAGACAAATGGAGACGCAAAAACCGCACTGGATGACTGAACTTCTATCTGCGTCTCGTAAGAATATGCAATCAAAAGCGGTATGTACCCGCAACAATTTAAACTTATGAAATAAACAGCACATACGACGCAAGAATTGTGTAACCTATTTGTATAGCGTTGTTGTTGTTGTTTCCATTCGTTGTTGCTGTTTTACTGCCTTTTTTTTCTATGTATTTTTTTTCCTCACTTCCTGTAACTTGGTATAGCTGTGTGTTTCATAAATTACAACTTCGTGACTAACATAGGTACACGATAGGCGCAATAACTGGACTTGTAACGAATTTCTTTTACGAAGAAGCTTCCCGATCTTTCGAAAACAGCGCGACCTGGCACGAGAAAGCTTCTTGGGCAAAGGGAAAAGCTTTAGAACTGTCTCTTGAAGCTTTATCCCGTATTTGAAAACGCGGTTACTCCGAAACACGGATGAAGTTGATGTTTTCGCAAGGATGTATGCGCCGCCGTCCTCCCGGATCCTTCTTCCTTCGTTCTTATACCAAACCGAACACGGTATAGGTGTCGCCACGTGGAAGCACTCACGTTAACAGTCTCCTTGCTCGGTCGGGACATTGAGCCCCACTCCGTGTCAGCGACACTACGCACGTTTAGAGCGAAAGGATCGCATGTAATATCGTGGTGTGTAGAAAAGCTGCATGCGTATACATGAAGTGCGTATAGAATTGCGTCGAAGAAAGCGCACAGCATCTAAAAGTGTGTGGGGTGGAGGAGGTGCGGTGGAGAAAGAAGCAACGAAGGAAGCTCCGTTCAGGAAAAGGAGTAAACATCGCAATCCATATTCTCTCGGTTCCATTCGAGCGCGCCCAGAAAAAAAAAGAAAGAAAAAAAGAAAAAGAAGAATCAGGGACGGGCATGGAAACCACCTTCACCTCAAATACGTGTTTCTCAGCGAGGCTTACCGAGCGGCAGAATTCGATAGAAACATGGTCGACTCTCATCTTGTCTGGCCTGATTTCACCCACGCGCAGAAAGGCTGGACTCAGCTTATCTGGAGCTCCGTTCGGGCTTCTTCCGGTCATCCGCTGTTGCGTCCGTTGTTTACTTGTTTGTTTGTTGTTGTTGTCGTTTTTTTTTCCGCTTCGTTGTCGTCGTGCTTGACTGACTATGTGTATGTGCGATTTTTGTTGTTCGTGGAAAGAAAGACGAAGAGAAAGGTGATTAAGCCCGAAAAGGGGGGGGGGAGAGATATGTGTAATAAAAGGAAAAAAAAAAGAAAAAAATGGAAATGTCAGCTAGGCTGATGCCGGCTTGCTATTCCAAAAAAGAAAGAAACTCTAAATAAACAAAAAAGAAAAGGAAACAGCTAGGAAAAAAGAAAGAAAAACAGTTAGTGCAGTACAGGCATGACGTGGCACAAGAAAGCCCACTCAAAGGGCAGACGAAAAGGCCCGAGTCTTTCAGGAAGTGGAGCACGGCTGTGGTGACGGCCCACTGAGTAGGCCGAGGGACGGGAACATTGTCTTGCACCCCAGCTGCATTAGACGGCGACGAAGGCGGGATTGCCGTTGGGAAATGTGTTGCTGCCAGTGCAGAAGACAATGAGGAATGTCGGCCACCCCGCCACAGCTGGAACACAAGGAGGGGGAGCTGGATTGGCCCCATATTGTAAAGAAGCATAGGGGTGCGGGCAACGTTGAGACGGAGGCGGTGCAGCAGTGACTCCTCCTGACGACTGCAGCGAAAGGGGCCATTCTTCCCGATGGAGGGAAACATGTATTTACGATGCTGCCAGTATGGGCAAGGTCATGGTGGTGGTGTTGGCATGCAGTTCCACCACCACCACCATCACCATGCTGAACAGTGCGAGGTGGCCGGTTCGCATTCCTCCGTCAGCTGTGCTGTCTGATGGTTACCCTCGGTTTTCTGCTAGACCTTCCAGACGGACATGGACACTGTTCCTCGTGAAGTCGGTCCAGGACGCATGCTAACCTCACCTGTTTTCCAGTGTTTCCTGCTGCTTTCTACATCTGTCCACACCACTCATAGCATCAGTTGCTTCATGATGATAACACAGTATGAAGTTTTACAACGATAGCTGTATCGGAGAGATTTTGCGTCGTTGACCGTGATTATGAAGAGCGTGCAGACACAGAACGACGTCACCGCGTCGTGACGTCACAGCATCACGTGGTACACACACATGACATCATACAGCACCGCCATTGGCCGGCGTGTAGTCAATTTTCCAAGCATTGTAGTCAATTTCCGCCAAGCCGGGGAGCAAGTGCTGCCAACAGTTTTCGGAATTGCGCCTGCTTTCAGGGGCTACAAATACGCGACGTTCCCTCGGCTGATCCAATATGGCTGCCTCCGAACGTGTACATTGAGAGAGGGAAGAGCCGCGTTCAAGTTCTTTGCTCTCCTCCGATCCTCCTTCCCCGCCTTTCCTTCTAGCCTCACTCCGTAAGATTTCTATGGTTACAACTTAGTTACTTTTCACTATAGTAACTTACACGTGACTGAAAGAACCCAAAGGCTGTCTGAAAACTGCGGGGATGTTGCTTTCAGGCAAAGCAAACAAAAGAACTGACAGCAGAAGAGAACGAAAAACAGGCATAGCGGGAATATTTTGTGCTAACCAAATTACCCTCACTGGCCCGATCAGGGGCTGTAGGTCGTACCGTATCGGCTTGCGATAATTCCTTTTGAAGACCCCAGTGCGTCGAACAGGTCATGTACTATATATAGCTGCGCTAATCAGCGTTTCAAAAAGCTCTCGCCGGTTAGACTCACTGGACAATGTATCAGCAGAAGGCATGGAAGGTATCTAAGAAATGTTGTGCAAATCGTGCTCCAAGCACTGTGCAGTCCAAAGTGACGGAGTGCAAGAGACCGGGAGGTTACAAAGCAGTAGCTCTGAATGGCGGCACTGGCCTCCGCGCCGCTCGTCGTGTGACGTCACGTCTTGTGACGCGCTTTAAAACAGGCTCCTCCAGACGGCCAAGCTCTCCTTATAAACGGCTCTGGGTGCGGTCAGCCTGCTCATTAGTGTCGGCTCCAAGGTATATCTAAACAGGTAGCGTAACTCCCGCAGGCCCCTGTGTCTTCAGAATGACGCCATGATGGAAACTGTCAGCGCCATCCATCCGTTGCGCGAACTACTACGATTGTAAATAAATGACGTCAAGAATGACGTCAGCAGTAAGAATAATAAGCAGTGCGTAATTAGCCATGGCACTTTTACATTCGTGCAGTTCGTTGTATTCCCTTTCCCTTTTCCGGACCAAACCATAGTATTCACCGAGGGCAACAATAGCAGACGAGAACAGAGAAAAATAAATCATATCAGGTTTAATGACACCTATTAACTTGTCACATATTTTGACAACTCCAAACAGAAGGGTATCGTGATGACCACGCAGAAATTAGATTAGGATTTCTCACCTAGAGCTGTATGTACACGTAGTGACTAGACGTTCGCATTACTTCAATGAGTGGTCATAATGGGTCCATTGCGAAAAAAACATGACATCGTTGTTGCACAGCTGATTCCTGCTTGCACTCACGCCATCTTGGCCGGTCGTGCCATGACAAAACCACCTTTTTTTTTTTTCGCGAGGCCAGCAACAGGAAATGCATTGTATTCATCTGTTCACACGTGTCAATCTTGGTCTACAGCTTCGAGATGTGAACGTCGCTCCATGTTTAGCCCAAAAAGTGTGCGAACTCCATATTAGAATATACGGACACTCGGCACGGATACAGAGATGCACGGATAAACGAGCCCACTCTGACGCATGCGCAGGGGAGCAGGATACGGAAACATACTCGGGTGGTAGATGATTTCGTATATGCGCACGAGTGGGGCAACAGATAGTTTTTTTTTTCTACATTGAAATTATGAATAACCTATTAGTACACACACAAGCCATGCCCATGTTGTAAAGTTTTATTGTTTACGATCCTACCTCTACTACCAGCACCCAGGATCGCTCGCATCGCATGATGATAGCCTTGCCGATGGGTCTGCTTTGGTATTCTCGCTTGTTTTCGCTACCAGTATAGATATACCGTGGCGGCTCGGTGCAACAGGGAGAGGGTGAAAGAGAGGAGAAGGGTGATGGTGGCACTACAGGAGAGATGTGCAGAACATCTCGTTCTGGGATTCGGACAATACTACGCACCACAGGAAACGCGCGAGCGTCCCTAAGTAGCCTTCCTTGGGATATTGGGGATGCTCCCTGTAGCAACAAAAGAATCTGACGTGCCACTTGACGTACCACGCTATCCGCCGGGATGATTGGTGAAGTGTTGCCCCATCTCCGAGAGAGCGGCGCCAAATAACATTTGTAACCCTCACAACTCGAGGTGTCTGATTCTTCGGCGTTGCTGCCGAGAAGCTACGGTGTATTTATTTGACTCCAGTGATTAATGGGACACCTGTGGTAGATACTCAGGCAACAGCCTTTCAGGGCGGAAGTCTACCAATTGAAGACAACAGATTCCGGAAACGCTTTGCTCTCAGGAAGGCAGAAAACTATTGTTCTTTGTCTGTAAGTGCAGAAAGGAAGCTGAAGCGGAAGGCAGCTCAGAGCTGCATAACTGTTCGGCGGAACAATGAGCAAATCCTTGGTTCTGTGCCAACTCTTTCTGCAGCGTCATGCATCCACAGCTGTTGCTTTGCTCTCCGACATGTCACCTTGTTTTTTTGCATACTATTGCTCAAGCTCAAGAATGTTGTGGATGCAGGTGCCGTCGATGTGACCGGAAATGACTTTATCGGAGATTGTAAAAGTCTTTTTTTTTTTTTGTTGTTGTTGCCCCAAATTAAGGCGAGCCGCTGCAAATCGTGTACACAGTTCATTCACCCCGATATCGGATGCCATAGAACAAGCGATGTCGTACTAATATTTTTACGAATAAACAACACTACGTCACGCGGATGCAAGACTGGCGGTCATCGAGCAATCTGCGCATGGAAGAGTTCATGAGGTTCATTAGTTCAGAAGATGACAAAAAAAAATTGCATTTTCCGCTTTGTTCACTTGTGATCACCTACACACCTAAAAATGAACTTCACCGCATAGCACGCTCATATCCAAACATCACCTCGAATGATATCGTTATCTGCCCTGATTTGTTGGAAACGGGAGGTGTACGCTTTTTTTTTTTTCTTTTTTTTTTCCACACTTATGCTGTTCATAATTGTCACAAAAAAGGCGTATTCCTCCCGTTTTCAACAAATCAGGGCAGATAACGTTATCTGCCCATGCTGTGCTCATGCTGCGTTTTGCTTTGAGTTTCTGTGTGTTTTTCACCTTTTGTTCCTTTTTGAGTTTGATTCCCTTCAGTACCGTGGTTTTCTACAAGGGGTTCATGTATATTTCATCAAAAGATTTGGCCTTTCTTGGCCTGTTCAACATAGCGTGGCTCTAGGCCGCCTCAGCATTCGTGTACCAGAGATGAGTTGAGATGAGATATAAAAGAAGAAAAAAAAAAAGAAGAAGAGAAATGAGAGGTCGTGTAGCAGAAGTCAAGCCTTGTACGGTACCGCAGTTTTCAAACGAATTATCCCCCGGATGGAGCATTATGAAATGCCGGCGAAATCAAAGAGCGTACCAGATTAACGTGCCTATTTTTGTATTTTGTTGCCTATTTTGGTATTTTTGACGGCCTAACTGCCTGCCTATTTCCATCGTTGTTAGTGCCTCAATATCCGGGCACTATACTCATAAACCTAACTATTCGATAAGTAATATATCCGACAAAAATTCGTCGACTTTCAACCATGCAACTTTCGTCAGCTATGGCTAGCTGAAACGCACAAGAGGCTCGTAACGGAATCCCCCTGCCGTAAAGGTAGTCCTCTCCTGTAGTCCTCTATAGTCTCTCCTAGTCTCTGCTATAGTCCTCTTATTAAAGGTAGTCGTCTCATTAACAGCTTTAATTTTCTAGCAAAATTGCGGCAAAAAGGCTCAGGGCGACATCTGGTGGGAAATAGTCCACAATTCGTCAGGGAACAGTGATCTATGTTCCCCAGAAAGCTTTGAAAGCTCCTGGTGGCTACGTAGCCGACTTTTTAGTCGTTTTAGACCCAGTGTCGTGCGCATGCAATGTAGTTTTGCTGCCGTACTTGAGGAGAAATGCGAAGTTGGTGGCAACTTCGACACAGTGTTGCCAGTAGTTTTCAAGTTTAATTTTCTACATATACCTATACAGTCCTTTTGGGACAAAAATTGTGAAATAAGAGTACTGAGTGTTTAGGCTATCGAATACGTAATTTTTCTGAGATAGCACGTCTATTGTTTTACCCTATGCCGTTAAGTGTACGTGCCGGTGCAGGAAGCTAAGGCAACAATAACAACAACTTTATTTTGAGATGATGAACGGCGAGTTTCATCGCCAGGGGCAATACTCTACGCCATTTTCTGGTTGTGATGTGGGGAAAGAAATAATGGGCCCCTTCACAATAAGGATCGAAGTCTCATGGTGTCCAAAAATGTCGAAAGAGCTTTGAGGGCAGAGCGCTGGTGGGCTGGGTTTGGCCAGGGACCAAGCAATTTTGAGAGAGAGAGAGAGAGAGGGTGGGGGCGAGAGTCCAACCAATTGAGCGACGCGGTGAGTGCGGTTCGGGAGCGTCTGCTGCCAGGAAACAGAAGAATCAGCGCCGACGATTGAGCGCACATACAAACACATATGTGTCGGGATAGTGGGGTTGGCTTCTGCTCGATGCTAAGATGACCACAAAGTAACATTCGGCAGACTCGCCGCAACTTTGTCCTGCTTCTGAAGGATATACTTAACCTCACTCTTTTGATGGAGGAACTGCCGAGATCTTTCGCCAAATATCTGCACGCATCGCGTCCGTCGCGGCGACCGGCGTAAAAAAAAAAAGGAACGCATCACTACACGCCAGTACACAACGTCTCACCGTACAGATAGGGAACATAAATAAATGCTATACAACGTGTGACGCGCCCGTACGGGAATGCCAACTGTGGCTGCCTTTCAACATTCTTTCCCGAATCACCTCCATCAGTTGCGCTATTTATCATTCTCGCTTCATATCCTCCTGCGTGAGCCTAGAAGCCCAAGGAATGCGGCGGCGGTGACGGGAAAAATATTCTCTGTTTGTGTACAGCGCACCTCTTCTTGGGCCTCTTTTATTTATTTTTTTATTTTTATTTTTTTCAGGAGTAAAGCACGTCCCGCCCGTGGCCAGCGCGTAATATGATAGATGACGCGTGTCTTCTGAGGAGGCCTTCATGCGTTAAAGCCTCGTACGGTGTTTAATCATTTATGTTAGATTGGTTGCTTGGGTTGAATGTGCCTGCATATAAACCAATCAAAATCGACGTTGGAAAAATGAACTCAAGGAAAGGAGGTGTTCGTTGACCTATGAACTTCTTAAAATTTACAGTCGCAGTTATTCCTGCGTTTTAAAAGACCTCTACCCGAGAAACGTCATCATGACGTTGGTATAGACAGGCTGAAACCGAAAGAAATCGGAAGGGGAGGGCTGGGTTCCACGAATGGGCACTTGTTCGCTGCCTCCTATTGAAAGAAAAGTAGGACCGAAGGTCGCGTTCCTTTCAGGAACCATCGTAATCCCCTCAAGACCGTGGCTTTCGGGCGCGACCTTGTTCGTCCCTATAGCTTCGAGCGTAGTTCAACTCTACCAAATTGGTGGCGCTGTCGAACACTATGACGTCATTTGTTTACAAACGGAGAGGTCTGTTGGGCGCAATTTTCCTGGAGTGGTGAGGTTGGGAGGGATCGTATCCGCGACAAAATATAGTTCATGTGATCGACAGACGAAATAACATCACTTCGAGGTTAGTATGAAGACAGGCATCCACCAGGAAATACGGCGCTTCTGACTGAATATTTATTACCGCTCTAGCGCCTTAGCGTATTATTGTGGCGTATTCTTGCGCTTGTCGTCACCACCTTGTAACCATCCGCCAGCGAATATGGCGGTTCCGATTACGTCCTTTTACAAGTTTGAAATGAAGTAATTCTTTCAGCGGTTTTCTGGTGTTATCCGAGTGCAATACATGACACGCATGCGACCTCTCCTCATAATAGCGAGATTTAGTATATAGTACTCCCTCGCCTTTGCGTACGTAAGGGATAGCAGTGGTGGTTCTGCGCATGCGCAAT
Organism: Ornithodoros turicata; assembly: GCF_037126465.1. Classification (NCBI taxonomy): domain Eukaryota; kingdom Metazoa; phylum Arthropoda; class Arachnida; order Ixodida; family Argasidae; genus Ornithodoros; species Ornithodoros turicata. The sequence goes on along the minus strand of NC_088210.1, from coordinate 13,230,675 downwards.
ACATAAACAGAGCTTTTCGCATTGCGCAGAACCACCGCGCTATCCCTTACGTACGCAAAGCCGAGAGAATGGCCTCAGTTGCTTGTGCGGCATAAAAAATCTAATCATCATCATCAGCAGCAAAGGCGACAGCGTATACGATATGCTAAAACTCCCTAATGATGAGTTTTAGGAAATCCTGAACACATACCTGAGCGATCAGGAAATGTATTCACTTCGAGACCGGGAAAGTGGAGACCGGAAATATCGGGGTCCTCCCTCCCACATTTGGTTTGGTGGGGAAGCATAATACGGGCTTAGCGTAGAACGTTGGACTAGATGGTTCGGACAGTGTATTGCGACGTAATGAGCGAAAGCAACACACGACAGTGCTGGACGAGCTCAAACTAACAACTGAGCTGGGTACAAAGTGGGTCAACGATGAAACATGTCAGTTTATATGTCAGTTAAGAACGTCAGTTTATCTCTTGTACAAAGTGGGTCCCTCCCAGGCAGCACAATGTACTGAAAGTCGAGTGCAATAGGGGTGGACGGGTAGGTGGAAGGCCTTGAACACCCTCGTAAAACTAAAGAACATTGATAAAACACATACCGTCCACCCCTATTGCACTCGACTTTCAGTACATTGTGCTGCTTGGGCTGTGTCTTCGACCCACTTTGTTACCTGTTTTTTTGCGTTAAACCTCCGTTGTTCGTTCGAACTCGTCCTGTTTCTTTCGCTCATTACGTCGCAAAGCATAATATGGGGAGTGGTCGGCTGCTTCAGTTCTCGTGATACGAAGAAGAACGAAAGAAAACGACAGACGCTGGGATCCCAGAGATCACATCCATGGTCACAGTGAATCCACTGTCTGTAAAAACCACAGACACCTGCAGGACTTCTTTGATCGCCGGTCACGGGACCTTCGACGCGTCAAAGAGACTGCTGTCCAGCAGGGCCAAGGCTGCACGGAGATGCTGTTGATTCCGACGATTTCGTCCGCGATACATGTTCTGTGTGCTTAAGCCTTCGCCAGTTAGCAATTCGGGCGTTATTCACTAGGCCAGTTACGAGAGTCCACCTTCCTAAGTACATATAACAGTCGTCTGCAATAATAGTACGTATAGGGGAAGCCGATGGAAGATCGTGGTGATAACGGCATCGGAAGGGTAAGGGGTAAGGTACAACATTCAACCCTGGGTCAACTCTGAGCGGAAAGGACGCCATGACATCGGTAGCTAGCCATCATTCCTTAGCCGCTTCATGGCACATGGGGCTCAGCATATAGGTAGCGTCAGACCTAGCGAAAAATGCTCGTCGAGCAGAACGTTTCTGACCAACGGTATAAAATGGACCACAGGAAGAAATCTCAAACCAGCAAATAATTTTTCTGGACATAGAGCATCAAATGCTGCATAGTGCACGCATAAATTGATTGTAAGTAGAGTTGTAAATAGGGGATTGTAAATGGGCGTGGTTCGGGTGACCGCCTTCCACGCCGAGGCTGCTGGGAGGTGTCGCGGGTTTGAATACCCCGCACACCCGCTGTGCTGTCTGATGTGTTACCTGGGTTTGCCGGCACAGTTCCCCCTGAAGTCGGCCCCGGACGCATATTAACCGCCCCCTGTCCTCCACCCCCTTCCTACTGTTCCTTCTCCACCTGTCCCCGTCTCTACGCCGCTCATAGCCAAACTTGCTTCGCGCCGCTATCACGAAATTTTGAAAAGTGGAAAATAGCGGAGGAGAATGCAAAAACGTGGCAGAAAAATCACCGTTCCTCACTGAGGTCCCAGCTGAACTCTAGAAGTTGTTCAGTTCTAAAGCTATTTCATTGCATTTCTTTGTCTTTGTTTTTGTACTGTTGACTGATTAGATGAGGCACGAAAAGGGTGAACCCATCTGCCTCAACGTTTTAGTTCACTGTTGTTTCCTATACCCTTAAAGTAGCACAGAAGTCATTTTTTAACACCCTGTTTTCTTCCTATAAAACTGTTAAGTAGGCCAGTAAGATGCATCATGCGAAGTAATTTACACCACAGAGTCATAATTATCGCAGAAATATAATTTAAAATACGCCCCAAAAAACGACCGTGCGCAACGGCGGTGAAGAGCAGTACCAGCCTGCGATCTGCCTGGAACCTCGCGCTGACGCTATAAGGAGAACGCTCGCTGATTGGTCTAGAGAATTGTTGTCTGCTACTCCTCTGTCGTCTGCTACTCGGCTGTTCGGGGTTCTGAAAAAGCCTTTCTCTCTGGCTCGGTAATGACAAAACTGACAAAACTGGTTTACGGCGGCAAAGGGACAAGGCGCTGACCCCACTGACCAGCGAACCAGAACGAGTTCTCCTTATAACGTCATCGGTGACGTGCCATCATACCTCCTCATCCTCGTTATTGCTGGTTAAGGGTGAACGCGCGGAGCCATGTTTATGTGAGTTTTTGTTCTGGGAAACAAACTGCACACATCAAAACCTTTCGCTCTATTCGGTATAATGACACACACACTTTCATCACATGTCTTAATCTGAAATTTTTTTGGATGGCCCTCTGTACTCCTTTAAAGTACCGATTCGGTTTATTTTTCCCAACAGAGTCGACAACTGAGGCCAGTTCTAAAACTCTGCTTCCTTGCTTTTTTGCTGCAACAGTGCATCATGTGCTTAAAAAGAGAGCCAACACTTTTGTGCATTAAACCCAGCCCAAATTTGCAAGAGACCCTCTCTGTGGTTGAATTTAGCGTGTTTTAACATCGCTTAACTAATCTGGCAATTGACATTTTATAACATTCTCCGCTACCCTAAAACCTGAGAAAGATTATAACGTTTAGAAAATACTTTTGTCAACATTATTCATACCGTCATTTAATCACGTAATAAGAAAGCTTAGACGTTTTCGCTTTGACGCTGGTTATATTAACGGAAATCATCTCTCCTGCATTTCTTTCTTTTTTTTTTTTAATAGCGTTTATATTTTACGCATTTTAGGACGCAGTGCGACGTTTTTCCAAGCCATCCTGTCTGGCTAGCATGACAGGCCAGGGTGTCAGACAAGCTTTTCTTTTCAGTTTGACGCATCCATTTCATGAATCTGCCGTGATCGATGCGTCCCGCGCTGTCTCACACAGGGATAAGCAATTTCCATTCTGCCATTCTGGCTCATTCACGGACGCCTGTGAACGGAGCTGCCGGTGAACGCGACGGGACCCAAGCGTTAGGTGCAATTCAGCATGAGCGCATTATCAACGATCCATCTGGTGCCGAATAAGCTATGTCTAGGGTTTGTAGTTTTCTGCATTTTCTTTCAAGCTAATTTGGGGGGGGTGTTTATCGGCATTTATATGGTTCAGTAAAAAATCGGTTTCTTTCGGCAGCTATATTCCGCCCCCGAAAATAAATGCCCGAATGCGGGCATCTATTCAATTGCGCTTGAAGGGTGAGTCTAAGTCGTTCTTCGAGAGGTGTAGCCAGAAGAGTTCAAAGAGTGCAAAGTCGAGCTAGAAGGCTGGGGAGTCATTGACCGGCTTCAGGAATTTTCGAACGTTCCCTGGCGATAACAGACCTCACAACCAGGCCATCCTTCGATAACTGTTGAAGAAGAACGAAACGAGGGTAGTGTCCGAAGATAATAGTAAGTATTAGCGCATCGTACGCTATCGTCTGAGCGTACGTAACGAATAGCGTGGTAGCTTTGTCTTATAGCGCGTGCACGGGATCTCCAACGCTATCCCTTACGTACACAAAGGGGATAGCGTACAATGAACTAAAATTCTCTAATGCCAGGCTCGACCTACGGTCCACAAGTGGGGGCATTCCTACGGGGATTCGCCGTTACCATTGAAAGGATCGCAGCTTACATTTGGATTTTTTCGGAATATTCCGAATTAAAGAAAAAAAAAAAAGAATCAGTCGGGGGTGTTTTTCGGCATTTTTCGGCAAATTCCGAAAACCACAAACCCTAGCTATGTCGCAGTCTGCACCAAATCGTCTGAAGTATTGGATTGGATTGTACTGGAAAGCAAATATGGAGATTGTGGTTCCATGTATGTGAGTCCGGCCGCTCCAGAGCGCTTACGGTTGACTGCGCAACGACAACTAGGGATTGGCGGGTTTAAAGGGCCACTGAGGTGCACCAATTTCTCCTCACATAATAAAAAGAAAAAAGAAAGAAAGATTCCATTACCTTCATACCAACACGAAAGGAATGAAATCCATTCGTTGCGTCGTTCGTGATTTATGAGCGAAAGATTGCCGATTTCTCTCTCCCTCTCCTTCTCAAGGAGGCCGACAATGCAGAGCAGGTTCTCATTGGTTATCCGCAGACGATTTGTCCAATCATAGAGGGAGGTTGTTTCAGGAGACCAAACCGAAACCTCTTCAATATTATCGCGCTTCCTTTGAGATTGGGACGGAGACGGAAAGGTTGAATCACGGTTTCTTTCGCTTATAAATCGCGAACGACGCAACCGATGGATCTCGTTGCGTTTGTGTTGATGTCAAGGTAACGCCATCTTTCATTCCGCGAGGAGGAAGTTTCGTACTGCAGCGCCCCCTTTAACGATGGAGCGACAGAAAAGGAAAGAAGAACGAACGGGAAAGCGAAAAAAGTGCGAAGTCTGGTGCGTGTGCACAAGTACAAGTTATGTGTGACTGCTGTGTGCTCCTCTTTCTTCGTGAAGCCGCTCTCCGTCAAAACTTGACAGCAACAACAACTTTGTTGCAACGGCGATGGCTGAAGCGACTCAACGGCACAGAGGATTCTCTTCCCCAATACCTGTGCCGATACACCTCTCCCTGTTTACAAACAAATGACGTCAGATCGTACAACAGCGCCGCCAACTTGGTAGACTGGAACTACTATAGAAAAAAGAAAAAGAATAACAATAATAATTCACAAGAAAGCCACGTTTAAATATAGCTTTTCGTATTGTAAGGTTTTACGCAATTCATTACATATTATTAATTGTATATACAGGGTGTCCCAGAAAACATGTCATTGAATTATAAGAAAAAAATTACACCGCCTAGAGTCATGCGGTCAATGGCATTTGTTCTTACTGGGTTTTTGCCACCTCCTCATGTGAATGTCGTGTAATATCACTCTGTCAATTATCATGAATTTGAGTGAATTCGGCACGCTCTTCATATTGGTCGGGTAAAAAAGTGACCTTCCCTTTGCAAATTTCTGAGTTCAGTTCGCAAATATTTGCATAATTAAACTTGGGGTACATGACATCAACTTTACAAGGTGGCAAAAACCAAATAAGAACAAATGCCGTTGATCGCATGATTCTAGGTGGCGTAGGTTTTTTATTTTTTTATAATTCAATGACACGTTTTCTGGGACACCCTCTATGGCCTGGTTCTGCTCCATTTTACCGGTAGCCCAATCTTTTCGGTAGGCCTGTCTAAAGATGGCTACAGCGCTCTTCTATCTTCAGGATCCCGAAGGGCAAGAGTTTCTCTCTGAGTACACGTGGTGTGTCTATAAAAAGCAAGTACGAACTAAGCCGTAATAACATACCACATTCCGCACAGGATTACGACTTTGACTTTCGAGACGATGCAAGCAACCCTTGGGTGAGGCGTTCTTTTCTTTCCGCGGTGGACTGCAACGAAGACACCAACATTTGCGTGTACCATTAATACAAAGAAGCGACCCTTGTCCTCCGTGAAGGAATACGGCTTTGCGAAACGACGGTGTTCTCCGTCGGCGCTGTTTCGGTTTCGCTGTGTCTACCAACGTCATGGTGACGTTTCTTCGGTAGAGGTCTATCGAGTGAAAATATATTGATAAGCCTCACATTGAGCACCGAAACGCTATATTGTCCAGAAAGGTAAATACTGGCTGGTTTTAGGGCAGAGCGTTTGTGGTCTAAATTTGGTCGTGGGCAAAGTATAATTTTGTCTGAATTAGAGGGCGAGAGCCTAGCTGATTTATAGACACTGTGGTCATAACTTGATATCCGCATGGATGTCGCGGAAGTCCGTATTTTTACAGCGGAACATTGTGGGAGGGAGGCATGTCCCGCGAGTATACTGTGAGAACACTGGAAAACCTGTTCTTCAGTGCTGCCAACTCCGACTGGAGGATGCTACATGCTTCACTGCATCATTCACAGGACACCCTTAACACTACATGTGGGGCAGTTTTGGGAAACCACTTTCTCGAGCGTATACGCGTCTTGACGTATGACGGAGCGCACGAGAGGAACACAAGGAAGACACACAGGGCTCCTGGGTTGGAGCCCTGTGTTTCTTTCTCCTGTTCTTCTATTTCGTGTTGTTTTGCTCCATCGTACGTCAGGATGCAAGTGCACCAGCGAGCCCAAAATATCCACTTTAATTCGGGCCTGTGGAATAAGCGGCCACTGCGGGGCACGTTAAGCCATGGGACGTTAATCGATGAAACGGTGTTTCCAGCGATTGAGAAACCGACGCGGGTACTACTAATTTATCCGAATCAAATCAAATCATGTCGCAACAACAACAACAACAACAACAGGAAATACACTAATGATGATGATTGAGGAAATTCGCGACCTGAGTTGTGGCCCACTACCCCAACGCCGACGGGACTGCATGCGATGTAAAATGACGATCATGTGACGAGGGGGGGAGGGATGGTAATAAGGCTGCACATCAGAGTCTGCAGACACGGGAGGCACAGAATGTGGAGAGGCGCACTAACGGACATAAAGAAGACCGGTGTCTTGCAGAAAATCCAAGAAACTCTGCAAGGCGTAACGGTGTTGCAGGATGTTGGTCCAGGGTCCAAGGACTGTTGCCAAAAGTGAACGGAGCGGCAGCGATTTGCTTCATGTCGCGAACAAGCACACACATGAATGGGATGATGATGTGGTGGTTGATTCACCACCGTCCTAGCGGTACACTGCCCCATTGCTCTTGTGGAAGGGATGAGAAAGGGATGACAGTAGAAAGGGGTCCTATTAGGGTTCGTCCATTAGTCCAGTGCTGGAGAGGAACTCAGCAACAGCTCGTAGGTCTTGCATCAGATGTGAGGGGTCCGACCATTGCCCGAGAATTTTGGCCAAGTCGAGCGTTGATCGACGCGTTGCAGAGCAGTTTCCAGGAGAGCGCGCTCGCGATCGTACTGTCCGCAGACCAGGAGGATGTGGTGGAGGTCACCGCGCACACCACACGTGGAACAGAGGCTGGAGGCGCCGACACCGAGGAGGTGTTTGAAAACCGGTGTAAAAGCCACATTAAGTCTCATTGCGGTGGAAGACCGTGGTATAGGAACGTGGCATTCGGACGGGGGAGAGTAAGGGACAATGTGGGGTCAACGGAGTAAAGCAGAGAGTGGGTGGTGATCTCATGTTGCCATTGTTGTGTTGTTGTCTTTGTTGTTGTTGCCGAGTGTCGCGAACAACAACAACAATAAATGAAGAAGTGATGATGACATGGGATGTTTCCCCGTGGTAGCCACAGGACACTACCCCACTTCACAGTGGTTAATATAAGAGGATGAATTATGGTGAGATTGAAGCGACGACAGGTCGGACTTCTGTTTAGAGCTTTTCTAGGTGTCCAGTGGCTTGCCTGAAAGCAAAAAGGGAGCGAAGAGCCCGGCACTGATGCGCAGGGGAGCTCCATGGGCCAAGTACTTTGGACAGGCTGAATGGTCTATATGGTCGAGGAGTGTCGCGAAAGTGCATACATAACTATAGATTATTTGGCATTATAGAGCGTTCGACGAAAGGAAACTTTCCGAACTTTCGCTGTGTCTGTGTCGCCTGTCCGTATTCCTGTCGCGCTCGTGCACTATACGTTTCGCCTAAACCAACACGCTTTACTAGTCCTTTCGTTTATTCCGGGCATCAATTTTCTGTATCCGTTAGAGCAATGTGCTAGCACACGGTGGGGTGGTGCATACTGAAACCGGCCACTCTTCATCGATTTCTCATTTTCGAATCTAGCAAGGTAGCTAAACGCAGCCGATAGTCGTCGAGTGTGCATTCGGATGCCCATAAATGCGACACATTGTTGGGATAATCGATTCCTGACGCTGTACGCCGACGTGGACCAACTGCGCATCCGGAATGGGCGTTCAATACGTCCTATAACAGACGAAACGAGAGCGCATCTTTATTTCTAAATTTGTTTTTCTCTCTATCAACGTCGATACACTTAACGCATCCCTCCGCGGATTCTGTGATAACTGAAAAGATGGTTTTGTCACGTCCCGGGAAATAGAATGAGGCACAGCTGTTTCCGTAGCTCATCACAATCGTAAAATCAGCGTCTCGGTATAGGTGCTTCTTCGCGGGAGCAGACGATGGGTCGCTGGGGGCGAAGTTTGGAGAGTAGAGCGAGTGATTAGTGAACTTCAAAGGCACATTCCATGTGTAATGGCACGTGCAAGATGAGATGTTCGTGAATGGTGTGGTCATTGTGATGGAATAGAAGTTCTGTAATATGATCCTGTTGTCGTATAGTTATATTTAGGAAGGCTAAGCATCATTGTCCCCAAAAACATGTGGCGATGCGACGTAGTATTACATTACGTTCCGTATTCTTCTTCTTTTTCAAACCAACTCGAATAGCTGAGGGCATTGAAAGTGCAAAAAAAATTACACTCGCCGAATAAAATATGCCGTTACCTTGAAAACAATATAAAAGCAACGAAATTCATCCGTTGGGTCGTTCGTAATTTATGATCGATAGAAAAAAAAAAAAAAAAAGAAGACGAAGAAATAACGCAACTTACCCCTTTCCGTCTTCTCTCTTTCTCAATAAGGGTAGCAATGCGGAGCGGCCTGTGATTGGTCTCCTCAAACGATTTGCCCAATATCATCGCATGAGATCGTTTGAGGAGACCAATGAGACGCGTTTGTACTGTTGTCAATGTTCATTCCGTCCGGAGAAAGTTCCGCACTTTAGCGCCGATGCCTTCCCATAACCCTTCCCTTTACCTGATGCGCGCCTTCCGTTTACATGGACTGTTTGAACGCGCACTTAGCGCCCCGGTCCGAGCGTCTTCCGTGACTTCAATTGAGCCCCAAGTATTTGCCTTTCCAATTTTTATTGGTCACAGTCTATATAAGGACGTGCTCAATGTTCGACCCCCCACGCCGCTGTTGGAGCGTATAAGAAGTCCCCGTTCGAATCGTGGAAAGGTTATGCGCAATCACATCTTCCACTTTGCGGTACCGAATAGTTTGGACTTTGAGTTTTTTGTGTACAATAATAAAGTGAGGTTGTTAATATATCACACTGCGTTAGAACGATAGCAACGATAAAAAGGACTGCCAGGTACACAAAACACAAGAGTAAAAACGAGAACTAGTGTACCCAAAAGGGGAAAATAGTGGGAGGACGATACTTACACTCTTAAAAATGAACTTCACCGCGTAGCACGCTCCTAGCCAACCATCATCTCGAATGATCTCGTTATATGCCCTTATTTGTTGAAAACGGGAGGCGTACGCCACTTCTGTGACAATTATGAACAGCATAAGTGTCACAAAAAGGCGTACGCCTCTCGTTTTCAACAAATCAGGGCAGATAACGATATAACGATGAAAGATGAAAGTCACTGAAAAGGTTAGCCAGCTGTAGGGATCGAACCCACATCTTCTGGATTGCCGGTCCAGGGCTCTACCAATTGAGCAAAGCTAACACGCCTCTCCAGTGACTTTCGGGGTGCGTCATCTGAAGGGACGACGTGTTAGCTTAGCTCAATTGGTAGAGCCCTGCACCGGCAATCCAGAAGATGTGGGTTCGATCCCTACAGCTGGCTAACCTTTTCAGTGACTTTCATCTTTCATCGTTGATTTCTTAGGCAATTTGAAGCTTTGTTTGTATCTGTCCCTTCTATGTTGTTCCAGCCTCAGAACATCAGTTTATCTCTTAGATAACGATATCATTCGAGATGATGGTTGGCTACGAGCGTGCTATGCGGTGAAGTTCGTTTTTAAGAGTGTAGGGTGCTTGAAAGTACTTAGGGTGACGTCAAGCACCCAAAGCATCGTCCTCCCACTTTTTCCTCTTTTGAGTACACCAGTCCCGGTTTTTAATCTAATATGCTACACTGCCGAGGCTGCTGGTTTCGGAACCTGACCTCCCAGGCACGCGCGCTCCGCGGTACGATTGGAAATGATGCGGTGGACTTGTGGTGGCGGGTAGGGGGGTCTTTCTCGTTGAGTTCGTTCTCCTTACTCCGTGCTGACCGTGAAACAGGCGTAAAAAGAACGCGGTATGCTGTGAACGGTAGAGCCCTGCGCGGATGAGACTTTTGGCATCCGCATCCGACCCGCATCCGCGCACACATTACCGCATCCGATCCGCATCCGCACCATACACAACAGTTTACATCCGCATCCGATCCGCTGAGCAAAACGCACCATCCGCATCCGATCCGCAAAATCCGCACGTTTCGAAAGACGCGTAAAGACCGCCGGAAGCATGTTGGTATAATTTCGGATGCCTCCATGTTGTCACGGAAGGACTCAGTCATGACGACAAGCAAAGGTAAACCTTTCAACAAACGCGATATGGAGAGACTTCTGGAACGCGTGGAACGCTACCTCGTCGGTGCTCGCGCGGTTCGAGACGCAAGAATGCCTCATCTCCCGTCTTGGCGCCGTGCATGGACAAAGGTGAACCCGAGCATGCGCTCGCTGTCGACTGTCGGCGCGCAATACAAATAAATTGCTGGTGGAAAAATGACAGCACGCGGTATATCCGCATCCGATCCGCTACCGATCCGCTGCCTTCGTATCCGCATCCGATCCGCATCCGACCTCGCGCCATCCGCATCCGATCCGCACACCGCAGAAAGTGCTAAATTTTCATCCGAATCCGCAAGTATCTTGCGGATATCCGCGGATGGTGCAGGGCTCTAGTGAACGGCTGTTTTCAGGGTCTGAGAACTTCTAGAGGAGCAGTGTTCCGATGTGCTCCCAACAGATGGCGCGGGGAAGAGCTGCGGTTTGCCAACCTATGCCTTCCTAACTTGAGCCACTGTTCCCCGCGACTTCACCCTTTTTTCTTCTACTCTATTTATTCCTTCTCCTCCGCCTCCTCCTCCACCTCCTCCTCCTCGTCAATCTTGTCTACTTTGCCGGAAGGCGGGCTGTCGGGCTTTCCGTGCCACTCCTGTGTTGCTCTTAGTGCTCTTAAGCCTCACACTATACGATGCCAGCCGTGTGGCGTTACTATGTTTCAACTTTCCAAGTGTAACACTTCGTACGGCGTGCCCCACGGATAACATTGTGACGTCGTGCAGTGCAGTGGTGTGATTGGTGTGTTTTCCATTTTTATTTTCGTCACAGCGTTTTCGGCGAGTGCGCGCGAGACGTGGAGTTTCAAACGCTTTCTTTTAATTTCGGTCTTTTCACGGTGTTTGGTTGGAAACAGTTCTTACGATCACTGAAAGTGGCTTAAAAGTGGAAAAGTGAAAGAGATAAATTATAGCCGTGCGGAGGAGGTCGCCTCATGAAGTGAACGTGGATCTTCAGGCGCTTCGAATTAAAAAAAAAAAAAAATTGCTTCATGCCGTATGGTACGCAATCAGATGACTAGGATATGCGTGTTATAAATTATCGCCGATGCCTCAACGCCATTAGTCAGTAGTACCGGTGCAGGCAACTAAAAACATGGCTCTCGAACGCAAGCGTTCGTCGCGTCGCGGACGCCCTCCCGTTCGGCGACGACCGCCCGAGAACAAGTGTAAGGCGTGCTGCAAGAAACTTACAGCCTTTCTCTTCTCCCACGTTGGACTGTGCGCGCTGGTGGTGGGCTACAGTTTGTTGGGCGCCTTCGCGTTCAAGGCATTGGAGAGTCCGTACGAGGTACAGAAAGCGAGTCAAGTGCGTGCGATGCGCGAGGAGACGGTCGCGAGACTGTGGGCCATTACGGACAGGTTGAACGTGCTCTACAAGGATAACTGGACGGCGTCCGTGGAGAAAGAGATTCGCCATTTTCAGACGAGGCTCATCGCTGCCGTGAAAGACGGATACGACGGCAAGGAATCGGAGTCGACGCAGCAGTGGTCCTTCTCGGGGGCGTTCCTGTACTCGCTCACCGTCATCACAACCATAGGTGAGACGCAGGAAAGGAATATAAGGAATATAGATGAATAGGGAACATATAGATGACGCGGTAAAACGTGGTGCTCTCTTTTCTAATATACCATGCTTGTCCTGGAATTTTGTAACGACGTTTGTTGCACTCTCCTCAAGAAAAACAAAAAGAAAAAGAGGACGAGAAGGATATCAATGATGCACGCAACGTACTCGAGCTACATTGCGCTGTTGAAACTTCACTACGTAAACGCATGGAACAACAGTAATTCAGAATAGCATTTTGTCCCCTGACTTGTTAAAACAGAAAGAGCACGCCCCTTTTTTTTTGGACCAAGAATTCGAAACGAAGAGTGTCCAAGAAAGGCGTGCACATTTCATGTCGAACACATCAGAAGAGAGAAGGGTTAGAAAGGGTTCAAAAGAAGGGTCGGAAGAGAAAAAGGCTGTTAAAACGGGAGTTCACCGCACAGCACACTTCTAGCCAACCACCATTCCGTATGATATCATTCTGTCTCCTGATTTGTTGGAAACTGGTGGGGGGCGCCTAACTGGGACACGCATAATGTGTCCCAGATAGGAGCCTCCTCCCATTTCCAACAGATCAGGACACATAATGGTATCATTCCTATAATGATGGTTGGCTGCACTCTTAAAAATGAACTTCACCACATAGCACGCTCCTAGCCAACCATCACCCCGAATGACAACGTTCTCGCCTTAGATTGGTTGAAAACGAGAGGAGGAGCCTATTTTGTGCCGTGCATAATGGCACAAAATAGGCTCCTCCTCCCGTTTTCAGCAAGTCAGGGGCGAGAACGTTGTCATTCGGGATGATGGTTGGCTAGGAGCGTGCTATGTGGTGAAGTTCATTTCTAAGAGTGTGGGAGCGTCCTGTGCGGTGAAGTTCTGTTTGAAGAGTGAACAGCAGTATGCGGAATTATAGTTGACTAAGAGCGTACCATGTGGTGAAGTTCGATGTGCAATACACACTCTTAAAAATGAATTTCACCGCATAGCACGCTCCTAGCCAACCATCATCTCGAATGATACCGTTATCTGCCCTGATTTGTTGAAAACGGGAGGCGTACGCCTTTTTTGTGACACTTATGCTGTTCATAATTGTCACAGAAAAGGCGTACGCCTCCCGTTTTCAACAAATCAGGGCAGATAACGATATCATTCGCGATGATGGTAGGCTAGGAGCGTGCTATGCGGTGAAGTTCATTTTTAAGAGTGCAGTCACCACCACCTCTATTTTAACAATGCGAGATCGAACACTGTTTGTTCTGCTTATGGCGACTTAGAAGTGCTTTCTCCCGGCACTAAGCAACGACCGTCAGCGTCGTCTGCGGGAGGAGCTTCAGCTTCTTTATTTTTATTTTTCAGAACTGTCAACTACACTCTTAAAAATGAACTTCACCGCATAGCACGCTCCTAGCCAACCATTATCTCGAGTGATATCGTTATCTGCCCTGATTTGTTGAAAACACGGGGCGTACGCCTTTTCTGTGACAATTATGAACAGCATAAGTGTCACAGAAATGGCGTACGCCCCCCGTTTTCAACAAATCAGGGCAAATAACGATATCATTCGAGATAATGGTTGGCTAGGTGCGTGCTATGAGGTGAAGTTCATTTTTAAGAGTGTAGTGCTGCAACTTACCAATCAGTTATGAACTCATTAACACAATTAACGTGACGAAAGTCGTCAAAGCAAATTAACCGCCCAGAATCTGGAGGACCTCTCCAACAGAGAGAGCCTACTCCAATTTTTATTTTTTATTTTGTAATTTTTATCACTCACCTTTCTTTAAAAAACAAAAACAAAAAACGGCTGTCTATCGGCAAGTGGTATCCCACTTGATGACCTCTTTTATCCTGTGCACCATGGTGGGACTCATATCCGTATCTGATAATAACTGGTAGCGGCATCACCTTGCCACCCTTATAGCGTGCTGGAGTGTCCGGTCCCACATAGATTAGGGCCAACCCCTCCACATTTTTTTCTTCTTTAAACCAATCAACCAAATAGTATACTGCTTTGCTTCACTCCGGGCTTTGTGTTCATTTACTGCCATCGGACGCCACTTACAACCAGGTATCGGTACCGCTATTAAACTGTTAAACTGCTATTAAACTGGACTCCAAACGCCTTTGGGGAGTCCACCAAATTGCTGTACCTTTACACTTTATTTTCAAATTATTTTAGCCTGCTCTTCTTTCGTTTAAATAATAGCAGCTCTGAGGATTGATGTTTGGTAACTGAATTGAATATAATGAAACCGTGCTTCTGGAAAAAGTGCGAAGCTCTGGAACGAATTGTTGTTTCAAACGCCTTCGACCATCCTGCGGGAGGGTTTAGATTGAACGATAAATGAACGGACTTCAACGTCTGAGTTTTGCCCCCTCTATTTATTGTTGTAACCTTAACAATTCGCATTTTTCTCCGAAGAAATGCCCGAAGACAAACAACCTCTTGAATGTTTGTTTGTGAATCCTTAACAGAGCGTTAGAGAAAAAAGGGGCAATGAATTCGAGGGTAATGAACCCTCTGCATCAGCGCAATAGGGTCATCGATCACTTCATGAAATAAATTCACGAAGTTCTCTAGTTTTGCACTTGTCAAGGTTGGGCCGCTATGATACTCATATTCAGCACACATATCACTTATTTAATTGCACTTATTTAGTTGCAAGTAATGTGCTCGAAGTGTCCCATCCCTCATGTGGGAACTTTTAACAATTCATGAGTGTGTGAGGGAGAGAATACGTAAAAAAAAGGAGCAATTTTGTAATGTAATTGTGTGTGTGTGAAATTTTTCTTTTTTTCCTTTTTGGTCTTCGTGTCCCGTGTCTCTCGGTTATTCGTTCCTTCATCATCATGCACCAGTTAGTCTGCGCCCTATCTCTTTTATCGATGAACTTTTCTTTTTATTAAAGAGTAGCAAGTCAAATATTGGCTGACCTCTCTCAACGCATAAAAAAGAGAGCAATAAATATTCAATGGGATACATTTTCTTAGCTTACTTCCTTAGAGTACTTCGCCGGTGCTCTTACCTGCCCTTGAATTTACTTGTGCATCTATATGCCAACGGCTACGCTTGGCGTTTCTTGTCGTTTGGCATTTTATAATGCGCTCTATTTTTTTACTCAAAAGTCGTAGAACTTTGCTGACCGTCCAAATGGACCTTACCAATGCTACCACCACGCTGAAGTAGGTAATATTGAAATAAAAAAAGACAAATATGTGAGGCAATGACATGTGGTGGTTTCAACGCTCAAGCTGGATTCCCCGTCCTATATTTCATACGAGTTGCTATGAGTAAAACGCAGTGTATGGAATGTACGCACATAATATGATGGCGGAAACCTACAGTTCATGCAGTAGTCCTATTGTCGTTATAGGAAGCTCTGGTATGCAGCTCTCGTTAGGAAACTCTGGTATTCGAGCCTTTAGGTCGAATTCTTGATCCAATCACGTTTGAAATAGTGAACAACCTATATATACGTAGTATTACTGAAATAAAGGTACGCTCTAAAAACAGAACTTCACCGCATAGCACGCTCAGCATTGCCGCGAATGGTAGGGTTATGGCTTCCGATTCGAAGAGAGAAAAAGTCGTACGCTTTTTATCGTGAAAAAGTCTGTAAGTTCGGTTTGGTAATCAGGTCAAAATTTACGATGCAACGAAATTATGCCGAATTTCATGACGCGATAACTCGGTGAGTATATAAACCGATAGCAACCAACGGGCTAAATTCAAGTAGCTTACATGTGTAAGATTCTAGCTGAAAGGTCTGGTCAGGTCTGGGTGTGGCGGGCGCGTGCGAGAGAGACGGAAATATGAGGGGTACGCGTACTTTGCGGGCAGTCCATCTCGCGAACGCGGGAAGCTAAGTCCCCCATCGAGGTGTCGTTGGAAAGCGCTTGAGAGGGGGGGGGGGGTATGTTTATTAAGAAAAAGAAAGGAAAGGTCAGCCAGACGAAGGTCGGCTTGCTATTCCAAACAAAAAGGGGGCAAAGGAGGGGGAAGGAAAGAAAAGGGGACGAAAAGAAAAATAAGAAAACAAGGGGGAAGAAAGAAGGAGAAAAAGATAAGGAGAGGGAAGAAAAGAAGAAAAGAAAGGAAACGGAAAGGAAATGAAAAGAAGAAAGAAAAAGAAGAAGAGGAAAGGTGTGAGAGGTTCTACCTGGACCTTAAGCGATATCGACTTCAAGGACAATGACGAAAATTTTATAAATCTGCAAAGTTGAAATGTCAAACATTTGCGAGAATGTCGGCTTGGATGTTACTAAAATATGATCAGAGTCGAAGGAAACGGGAATCAAAAGAAAGGACGGCTCGAGAGGAACCCCAAAAGCCTCCAAAGTCCAGTACAGCGAGTCCTTAAACCTTAATATTAAACGACTAATGAATGGAATGAATAAATGAATAAAGACTTGTAGTTCTTTCACTAAAATCCCGCAAAGGAGCAAAGGAATCGGAGATCATGACGCTTTCATGTAAAACGCTACGGCAGGACACGACTGAGCCCGCCCGAATGTTTTTCTTCATGTTTTTTTTCGTCGATCTGGATATACGATAATTGATCACAAAAAGGCATACGCCCCTCTGTCTCTTCGCCACAGAAGCGATAACCCTATCATTCATGGCAATGGTTGGCGGTGAGCGTGCTATATGCTGTGGAGTTATGTTTTACGAGTGATAGCAGGCTCTTAGCCAAAAACCATCCCGAGTGCATCGTTCAGCCCCTCTGGTTAAAAAACGGGAGGCGAACGACTTTTTGGGATACTTATGCAGTTATGCTCATTGTCCCCAAAAGGCGTACGCCCCGCGCTTTCCACAAGGCAGGGGTGATAACGGTATCACCCTGTACAATGACTAGTCCTCGGCGTGCTACCCTTTTTAAAAATGAGCCTCACCACATAACACTCAGCTAGCCAATCATCATCCCGAATGACGGCGTTCTCTCTCCGGATTTGTTGAAAACGGGGAGGCGTACGCCGTTTTGTGACACGTATGCAGAAATGTTAATTGTCACAAAAAGACGTACGCCCCGCGCTTTCCACAGATCAAGAGTGATAGAGGTATAACTCTGCACCATGGTTGGCTTTCGTCGTGCTATGTGGTGAAGCTTTGTCTGGTGAAGCTGTGTGACCAACAACGGCGAGCCTATCCTGCCATTACCCCCCCCCCTCCCCCTTCCATTACCCCCTCCCCTGTACACGCTAAAAATAGAACTTCATCGCATAGCACGCTGTGCGCCAGCCATTGACACGAATGATTGGGTTATCGCTTCGGACTCGGTGATAGAGGGGGGGGGGGGGGGCGTGCGCCTTTTTGTGGCAGTTTAGATATATGAAAATTTCCAGAAAAAGGCGTACGCCCCCCTCTGTCTTCCAATCACCAGTGCTAACACTATCATTCGTGACAATGGTTGGCGCGCAGCGTGCTATGCGTTGAAGTTCTGCTTTTAGAGTGTATGTGGCGAAGTTCCCTTATAAGAGTTTAAGGTGAAGCGATTTGTTGTTTCCTTTCATTTTCCTTTTTTTCCCCTTTTTCACGTTCCTTGGACGTCCTCAACGTTCACACCGGCCATTGAATAAATCCGTCGAAATTCACGTAAGAGTCTGGCAATATTATTCGCTTATCAACTTGCCACTCAATATCCAATATTAACTTTATGCCAGCAGCGCGGCATCCTAATCGGTCGACATGTGGTGCGCGAGCTCCCGTCGCTTCGCTCTGGAAACTGCACAATTTATTCCATTCTTATCACGCAACCCCCTCCCGGCTTTGCCTCTAGGGCTCGACAAATGTCTCCTACGTCAAGGGGCGCATCGCATCGTCCCCCCCCCCCCCTCGCTTTTCTATAGCGCGACAAAAATAAGAAAGTTAATTAGGAATTGATTGCCCGAACAATAGCTCCCGTGCTGCCTCGGGGCTCGCCTATTTCTCCCCCTCTACTTTAGTGTACTTTGCGAAGTTTCACTCGAGGAAAGTTTTGAGTGCACTATTTTCTGTTTTCCTCAACCCTTTCTTTTTTCTTTTTTCTTTTTTTTTTGTTGGCGGCCAAGCGGCTTAGACTGTCGTCGTAGGTATAGGCGTTTTCAACCCTTGCGTTCTTAAAACAGATGGTGGTGGTGGTGGTGGTGAAACTACTTGTCGTATCACACTTAAAACAGAACTTCACCGCATAGCAAGGTGAAGGATAAGCACTGCACTGAATGGTACCGTCTCATCACTCCTGATTTGTGGTAAGTGTGAGGTGTACGCTTTTTTGTGACAATGTGACGGCGAGCTCTTTCTGCACTACCACCGCATCACCTTGCGACAATTATGCGAACTCCATAAGTGTCACAAAAAGGCGCACGCCTCCCGTTTTGAACCGATCGGAGGGCAGAACGATGTCATTCGAGAAGGCGGTTCACATGCTATGCGGTAAAGTTCTGTGTTAAGCTAAGTTTACAGCGCGGCGCGTAGGCCCTTTTGTGACAATTAACGTACACTCTTAAAAATGAGGTGGTGGTGGTGGTGGTGGTGGTGGTGATAGGGCTTGCCGTTGTCGGCCTCACGTATGTGGGCAACGTCACGACTCACGCCCTGAGGGAATGTGCGTCCTGGGCCGACTTCTAGGGGAACTGTGCCGACATATGTCTGAAAGCGTCTGAGGAAAACCCAGGAAAGACCCCAGACAGCACAGCCGGCACCGGGATTCGAATCGGGCCCGGTTCGAATCCCGGTGCCGGCTGTGCTGTCTGGGGTTTTTCCTGGGTTTTCCTCAGACGCTTTCAGACATATGTCGGCACAGTTCCCTTAGAAGTCGGCCCAGGACGCACATTTCCTCAGGGCGTGAGTCGTGACGTTGCTCAGCATGCACGGCACAGAATAGGCTTCGCTTCCCATTTTCAACAAATCAGGGGCGAGAACGTTAATTGTCATTCGGGATGATGGTTGGCTAGGAGCGTGCTATGTGGTGAAGTTCATTTTTAAGAGTGTAGCTCCATAAGCGTCACAAAAAGGCGTACCCCTCTCGTTTCCGTCAAGTCGAAGGGGAGAGAACGATATCAACCCCCTTCCCCCACTCCTTCCTGCTGTCCTCTCTCCATCTATCCACGTCTGTACGGCGCTCACAGCCACAGTTGCGTCGCGGCGCTAACCCGGAACTTAACAAAAAAAAAAAAAGCTCCGACCAATGTACCTCGCATGTCGAAAAGTAAGCCGGCAACAGCTGTCGGAGCAGCCTATGCCTATAGATGGTTACCGTCGAATACTGATCATGTTTGCAGAGGTGTCTTCAGTCGAGCGATATATTGCGGCTTCATTCACGGGGGCTGCACGCAAACCCTCTGAGGATTCCTCGATATTACTTCCAAGTTCCCTGTGGATGTTCCAACTGGGTTCCCTGTCATGAACCGATGGATGAGGCATTTTCCTCGGTGCTGTATACTAGGTATAACTGTGCCGTAGTGGTTCGTGCACACGACAGTGTCCTCGAGGCTGCAACTTCGTAGAGTAGTAACAAATATGCTGAGTCACTGAGGAATTTTCGCGATAGTCTTGCAACCCCGGAGTCCACGGAGCGGGCGCCGGGCTAAGCATCACACGTGCGAAAATATTATTTATCTTCTTTCGGCGTATTATTTGTCTTCAGTACGGCTTATGCGGCTCAGAGTTCAGGAATTTCATGTTCCGTAGTAGTTGTACTAATGAAATGTACCTGATTTACTTAATTATCAATTAACCTCATCAATAAAATGAAATAAAATCATTAAATTAATTACAGTCAGTAAATTGTACGCCCGAAAACCTCGTGCACGTCTCCAACGAACAGAGCGCCTCTCCCAGCGTTTATTTTTTTTTTTTTTTATTCAGCACCATCGGTTAAAGGTTCATCGACAGCATCGCGCAAATGATGTGTTCTACAACAACAACAATAAATGAAGGAGTGATGATGACATGGGATGTTTCCCCGTGGTAGCCACAGGACACTACCCCATTTCACAGTGGTTAATATGAGAGGATGAATTATGGTGAGATTGAAGCGACGACAGGTCGGAGTTCTGTTTAGATGTGTTCTACCAAAAGCAATGCACTACTTGAAGTTGGTTTAACACGTTGAAATATCTCGTAAACATAGTTTTCAATAAGTCAGGCAAAAGCCATTGCAATGAAAGCAAACGTAATACAAAATCGCATTGAAAATTTTAAAATAGCCCACTTAACGACTCATTGCATTATTTATCAGAAGCACATTTCGTCTCTGATATATTGCCATAGAAAAGTTAATTTGAAGGTGTAATTTCCCCCCTGATCTAATTGGAAGAACTGTATATGGCAGAACAGGTCGTAAAACTTTTTTTTTCTCTCCCAGTCGATATCGGTGTAGTTTCCGAAGTTATCTGTATTTTGCCGTGAGAGCTTTCGTATATCCACAGGAAGGGACAAAAATAGCGAGCCTCGCGTTCGGCCGCGTCACGTTGCATGACGTTCACTCTGGGGTGGTCACGTGGGAGCGGAGCTGGCAGCCAACCAAAGGCCACGAGGCCGCTGCTTGGCCAGGCGATGGGTGTGGGAACGCCCTCCTAATGTCACAGCGTTTTCACATGACGTTGCGCGAAATGTCTCAGTGCGCGGGAATTTCAAATCGCACGTACCGCAGTGATTTGCAATGCTGACTCTACACTCTTAAAAATGAACTTCACCGCACAACACGCTCCTAGCCAACCATCATCTCGAATGATATCGTTATCTGGCCTGATTTGTTGAAAACGGGAGGCGTACGCCTTTTTTGTGACACTTATGCTGTTCATAATTGTCACAGAAAAGGCGTACGCCTCCCGTTTTTAACAAATCAGGCCAGATAACGATATCACTCGAGATCATGGCTGGCTAGGAGCGTGCTATGCGGTGAAGTTCATTTCTAAGAGTGTACATTATACGCGTATACCGTGCAACTCCACGCAAAGCAACGCAGAAACTTGATAAAGTAGGAAACGCACTAGCCTTTCAAACAGAAATAGACGATCTGATCGCACCGGAAGTAATCTACACTCTGAAAAATGACTTCACCGCAGGTGTAGGAGAGCGTGTTATGTGGTGAAGTTCTGTTTTAACAGTGCAGGGAGTCGCTCCGATGAAGAAGTACACTCTATACAAACAGAACTTCACCGCATAGCACGTATTGCGCCAATCATTGCCGCGAATGGTAGGGTTATCGCTTTTGATTCGAGGAGAGAAGGGGGCGTACGCCTTTTTGTGGCACTTACTATATGCCCAAATTGCCACAAAAAGGCGTACGCCCCCTCCACTCCTCGAATTGGAAGCGATAACTCTATCATTCGTGGCAATGGTTGGCGCACAGCGTGCTATGCGGTGAAGCTCTGTTTTTATAGTGTACCCCAGATCGAGTGCCGTACTCCGTAACCTTTTGTCCCGGTTGATTCCTTCTTCCGCGTTTCTCTCTTTTCCCATCAATTCCCCTTTCGGTTCCTCTTCCTCTTCAGTTCCTGTTCCACGTGAAATTAGAAACGAGAGGACATGCCTAGGAGACAAAATATCGAATGACTCTGCAGAAAAGAAAATAAATAAAAGAAGAGAGATAAAACATTGTAAAATAGAAGGTTACATTGAATGGGGGCAATCAAATCCAGTCAGAGAACAAGGAATGGGGAATGGAAGAGCAGAATTTAAAAGAGGACAGGACATATTGGAAAAGACAAAACCGGTGTATGCTTAGGTGGAAAGAATGGAGTAATCTTGAGGAAAAGTCAAGCGACTCAGAGAGTGTCAGGTGTTTGAATGACTTCTTCGAAAAGAGAGAGGGAGAGAGAGAGAGATCAAATGCGAGAAAACTTCCTTTTCGAAAGGACTCCATCCTGAGAATGTCACTGCGCGCGCTTCCAACGAAAACAAAGAAAACGGCAAACGGTTCGCAGTTCTGTTCCGTTAATCCTCCGTTTCGTACAATCACGTGCATACTCACCTGTCCGAAGAGAGAAAAAGAGAAATAGAGAGAGAGAGAGAAAAAAAACACACACATTAAGAGTTAAACTTCGTGTCTTAAGAGTATCCTCCGTGTTCGTTATGCAGATGAGCGTATACCGTGACTAATGATGTTCCTCAACGCCGTGTCGCTTGTTAAGGACGCGCGTGCGTGTGCAGCTTCCTCTTCGAGAAGTTCCTCCATTATGAGGGAGAGAGAGAGAAAAAGAGAGAGAGAGATGGTAGAAAGATGTGGTCACGTACTCCGAACTCCGATGCTTCACAGTATAGGGGGCGGAGCTCACATAGAAACCTGGTTTCGGCAGCTTTGCGTTAACAACCTCTGTTTCGATACCTTCTTTCACAGTTGGATGATTTCTCGACAGTTGTTCGTTTCATTAAAGGGAGACTTGGCAAGGATTGAAAAAAAAAAATAGGTGAGCATCATACCGAACACGGACCGTTCTCTTGATACCGAATACCACATTCGCATTCATTTTGTGCGAGTAATTGATTCGTAAATGATGACAATACCAAACCGAAACCAAAATGCAAGGCGCACAGCGGTTCGCCCGGAGCAAGATACTGTGACGTCACCAAGCATTGTCGTCTGCTACGGAGCTTGCATTCTGCCATGCCGGATGACGTCAGTAATGTTGCTTTCAGCGCCCTCTTGCGTCACAGAGGCGAAGCGCTCACTTCGTAACAATTCGTTCGAATAAGATCTGTGCACTTTGGGAACGCGATATTTCGTATGTATGTTCCTGACACCCCAAGGGTTACTGCTACGTCACAAAGTTTGCGGTAATTTTGTTGCGGAGTCCCACGTAAACCACAGATCACGCACGACACTTGACGGGACTGTTTCTTACATAACTCCGTTTAACGAATAACTGTATACTTGTGTCCTATGCGGATTTGTTGATTTTATTCATGCAATCCACTTGCTATATGAACGCTATCCCAAATTGGTTGCCTGCTGTCGGCGTTGCAAAACGTCTTCCCGGTGACGTGCGCAGCATTTCGTGATCAATATTTTGTGAGTGTGGTAGGCTACGTCGTTTCTGAACGTTTAGCAACACGTGTCACATTCACATTAATTAGTTTAGTTAATTAGTTCACTGCGACAAGCCGCGACAAAAATATGTAAATCGAAACCAATTAATTACTGCAACTAATGACCCGTTTTGGTGGTAGATTTTTCTCTAAAAGGTGTCCAGTGAAGGTTCCGAAAGGGGCATTATCCCTTATTATTAATGCGGACGGCGCCCTGCTTTAGAAGTTACGTGTTTTCACGAATCTCATTTGAATTTTTATTTAAACAATGAGCGCCTCCCACTCATTCACACGGTGCGCAGCCTGTAGGTGGTATGGGACAGATACTTCGTCGGTTCGTTGGTTGGTGCATACGTTCGGGAATTGTTTAGCCCGGGGATTTAACGGAAACTCACTGTATAGCGAAGTACCCTCTGAAAACGTCGGCCTTGGCCTGTCTGACCTTTCCCCCTTTCCTTTAACTTTAATAAACATACACCCCCCCTCCCGCCCTCTGAAAAATGAACTTCACCGCATAGCACGCTCTTAGCGAGCCCCCATCTCGAATGGTATCGTTATCTGCCCTTGAAATTTGTTGAAATATTTGTTGAAAACGGTAGGCGTACGCCTTTTCTTTTTTGTGACACTTACGCTGTTCCTAATTGTCACAAAAGAGGCGTACACTCTTAAATATGAACTTCACCGCATAGCACGCTCCTAGCCAACAATCAACTCGAATGATATCGTTATCTGCCCTGATTTATCGAAAATGGGGGCGTACGCCACCTTTTTTGTCACACTTATGCTGTTCATAATTGTCACAAAAAAGGCGTACACCTCCCGTTTTCAACAAATCAGGGCAGATAACGCTATCATTCGAGATTATGGTTGGCTCGGAGCGTGCTATGCGGTGAAGTTCATTTCTAAGAGTGTACGCCTGTCACTCACTCCTTCCTGCTGTCCTCTCTCCACCTATCCACATCTGTACGCCGCGCTCATAGCCACAGTTGCTTCGCGGCGCTAACACGAAAAAAAAAAGTAAACCTCAACTGAAGGAAAGAAAAGTTGATTGATAGTGAGAAGCATCAAAAGGTGACCTCTCCCTTCTCAGTTGATTGTTGTTCCTCGGCTGCAAAGCTGAAGCATAAGTAGAGTTTCATGCCGTGTCTCTCGTCTCTCTGCGCTATTTGATTATTCTGCTGCACGGTATGTCTCTCTTCTGTACAGGCGGTCAATCTATCATGGCGTCTTGACTGTTCCAGTCTCGTTTCCCGATCGATAACAGTCTTCGCCGAGTTTCTGCTTGCTTTTTTTTTTTATTTTTCTCCCGTCGTTTTTCTCTCTTTCTGTGCGTGCAGTTGAAATGCTAATCCTGGCTCACTTATTCTGGGCATCCGGGGCATATGGCTAAGTGTACTTGACCTTTTCTTTCGAGGCTATATGCGCGGTTTCACCTTCGCGTGCGTGTATTTGTTGTCACTGATTTAACGCAGGAAGAGCGCCTGCAATTCTATCGGCAATATTGCGAAGAAATTGTGGCATTTTGGGGGAATTTGCAGGTACTCAATGCAAGCTTGGAGTATTAGTTGGAGTATTTACTGTATCTTGGGTGTGAGGGGGGGGAGGGGGGAGAATTTATGTTAGGAGTAGCAGAACAAGTCGGGAGGCGAGTTCAATTGCTCCTCTTCTTTTTCATTACAAACAAACAAACACTGTGCTTTTATTGATGGATTGTCGATAAGTGGACGCGGAGGCATAACAACACCCAGGTTTTTCGTTACTTTCTGAGATTATATTTCGAGGAAAGGTATTTTCTTTCAATGGTAGAAGTGCAAGGGTGCAGGCGAGCTGGTAACATTGTAAAAACGACGATAAACCAGAGACACGGAACAGAAAAAAGACAACACGACACGTTCTCAAACACAGCAACCCATTTAATGAACAGACCTACACTCCTTTTTTTTTTGTATTATCTTTCGTTTCTTTTTTTCTTTTTATTTATTTATTTATTTATTTTTTTTGCGCTGCGAAATTACAGTGCGCCCAAAATGTTGCATCTTTGTGCGGGGTATCAGAAAGTGACGTTCTCAGCACACAGTAATCGGAAGAGATGTTGCTTTCCAACGGGTCCTGTCTCTCACAACGGCATCAGCGGCAACGTCCCATCGTCACTGATTTAGTCGTTGTCGGCCAATTAGCATCCCCCGCACACCTGATCTGATTCGCACACAGCTGCGTCCCTTGCATTACCAATTCCGGACGACACCGGCAGACCGTTAAGCAATTATAGTTGAAATGTGTCACCCTGGGATACGGGACGTCATGCAAAATTACCGACCCCTTCTTGGCGTGTAGATGGGTAGAAATCCAGCGAACCGGTGGAGGTGTAGGAAGGGAGTTGCCTCAGGACAGAAGCCGCCGATATTTCGAACAGAGACTGTTTATAAGTCCCAAACGTCGCCACACCAGCATTGGACAGCTGTTTCGGCCTTATTGGGCCTTCATCGGCAATGCGTCGGTGGGCGACGTTTGAGCGAGTGGCGTCGGAAGGTCACGTGGAACGTGATGTCCTCCCGTCAGGGTGAGTGACTCACCTCTGAAAGCCCAGTGTGAAGCCAGTAAAGTATTTAGTGAAGAAAAATAGCATAGGCTCTTTGGCTGCACGTTGAACATATGTTTATAAGTCCCAAACGTCGCCACACCAGCATTGGACAGCTGTTTCGGCCTTATTGGGCCTTCATCAGCAATGCGTAGGTGGGCGACGTTTGAGCGAGTGGCGCCCAGAAGAAGAACAGTCTGTGTTCGAAATATCGGCGGCTTCTGTCCTGAGGCAACTCCCGTCCTTCCTCCTTCTTGGCATGAAATGCTTTCCCGCGGTGATACAAACCACGCATGCTCCATAGGTGACGCACATGATCCGCGTTCACCCTCCCTCCTCCTCCTCCTTTCCTCCCTTTTTTTCTCATAAATATACCCCCCCCCGCTCCCGCGTGTTCACCAACTCACAACTACACTCTTAGAAATGAACTTCACCACATAGCACGCTCCTAGCCAACCATAATCCCGAATGACAACGTTCTCGCCCCTGATTTGCTGAAAACGGGAGGAGGAGCCTATTTTGTGCCATTATGCACGGCACAAAATAGGCTCCTCCTCCCGTTTTCAACAAATCTAAGGCGAGAACGTTGTCATTCGGGGTGATGGTTGGCTAGGAGCGTGCTATGTGGTGAAGTTCATTTTTAAGAGTGTACATGGAAGATCAGCTTTATAGAGAGGGTGCCAACTGCGGACACCGTGACCCACGGAACCAGGAATAGTTCCATGAACGTTGGGCGGATACGTCGAAACGGATATTGCGGATTTTCGCCGAAAAATCCGCAGAGGGCCTTGAGGCGATGAGGGCGCATTGTGACACTAACGGAATCGAGCCAAACCAGTAAAAAGTTTAACTCCTGTCGAGGTCTCGACCGTCCGCCACACCTACCGAGGGGACGCTACCGAGACAACGAACGCTACGCTCCATCCGAAGACTGAATTGTATAGGATTGGATATGAAAGAAAAATATGGAGGGGTTAGTCCCGACCCATTAAGAGGACTGGCTACTCCAAGACGCCGCAAAGAGCCGGATCACTGTCGCGTTGCTTCTTATTGCTGTTTGCATGCTCCCAGAGGATTGCGGAACCGCATGAAATACGCGAAAAGCAGGGCTTCGGTCAATGACACGTTACGGTCAGAGTCAGACATGGGACGGTAAATGATATCGTTCTCCGCCTGCTTTGCAGAAACTGCGGAAGTGCCTTCCGCAGTTTCTCGGCTCTGTCATCCGAGCTCATAATCTCGGCTGATTATAAGATGATTAGCCGAGATTGCGGTGGAGCTTGATCCCCGTGCGACGTGCGTACCGTTTAGAAAAGCGTACGCCGTGCAGTCACAACCACACGAAAGCAGAGAGCGACATAGTTTACATGACAGTTCAGCCGAAACGTGCCATGTTTTTTAGCGAGACGCACGCCGAAGAATAACCGTTCCAGAAAGAACTTTTTAAAGTTCTTTGGCTCGTCCGTATTTTTCACGTTTAAAAGGTTTTTCCTAAGTGTAGGAGCCAAGAAGATCCTTAGCCACTCTTTCGTTCTCGAAGATAGGAAAGGTTCAGAGAAAGGTTCTTGCGCTATATGAAGAACTCTCGAAGAACGGTTGTTTGTCTGTGTGCCGGCGTGAAACAATGCGCTAACCACGACGAACCAATCTCCACATCCCCTTTCCCCACGTTTTTAGGTTGCAACTTCACAGATGAAGGTAGCCAGAAATAACGTTTTAGAAAACTGGGAACCGTGTACCTTTCGATTGCTCTATGACTCTGTGAAATGAATTGGACAGCGAAAATTCATTGCTTATATAGGGTAGGCAGCGCCAAGCGGACGTCAGCTCTTCTCAGCGCAAACTCTTGATTGATTGATTGATTGATTGAAAGAAAGAAAAAAATGGGGATTGTAGCCCTCAACTCTTCAGCAAACTCTTCAAACAGAACTGACACATATATACTTCAGACACCTTTCAGACCTTTGTGTTTTCATCATCTCATCATCTGTTTGAACTTTCTGTATTAAGTGTACTGGGGTAGCCAGTTTGACTTCGTCGAAACTCACATCCCCATTTTTTTCTTTATTCACATCACATCACTAAGAGGCCGATACCAGACATGTGTTACTAGCACGCCACCTGGAGAGTTCACAACGGTGATGGTAGTGGTGCTAATGAAAGAGCTATAGCCGTTGTCGTGCTCACAGAGGTGGGCAAAGTCAACGACTAACCCTCTGAGGAATGTGCGTCCTGGGCCGACTTCTGCGCCGACGTATGTCTGGCAGCATCTGAGACAGTCCACAGGCAGTGTCCACAACGGTGGTGGTGGTGGTGGCGGTGGTGAAAGGGGTCGCCGTTGTCGGCCTCACAGAGGTGGGCAACGTCACGACTGACGCCCTGGGGGAATGCGCGTCCTGGGCCGACTTCTAAGGGAACTGTGCCGACATATGCCTGAAAGCCACAGACCACAGTGTCCACAACAGTGGTGGTGGTGGTGGTGGTGATGGTGATGGTAAAAGGGCTCGCCGCTGTCGGCCTCACAGAGGTGGGCAACGTCACGACTGACGCCCTCGGGAATGTGCGCACAACAAAGCGCTATAACACTAGTCAGTAGCCATTCGTGACTGTAGAGCGACTGCAGGGGCACGAGACTTCCTGAAAGTTTTCCAATGCGGCGCGCAACGCTCGTAACACATGTAGCGTTCTCGTTCACCCGTATTAATATTTATGTCTGACTCCTGCATCAGGAACGGACTAGCTGCACCTGCTCTTGACAACGCGGACGGAAGTTCGATTTCCCAACGTAGAACGAATAAAAAGAGAGAAGGAACGATAGATTCCCCCCCACAGTCTGGGTGACACGCTTTTCCACTATACACGCGACGCAGGAGTCCTATGTGTCCGTGTGTGTTGGAGCACGGCGTCAGCTGTCAAACCGTTTTGTCATGTGTCCGACAGAGACATTTACGGGTTGATAAGCCGCTGTCGATGCCCCAGTCATTTTTTCGTCGAAGAAGTTGAAATATATGTTAGGGAGGAACATATGTGGCACAACGTGCCGTTCGGTATGGATATCGGCAAGCGAGATAAAACAGCTGTCTTTCGCTCGACTTTGACGAGACTATTAGAAAGTTTTAGGATATCGGAATTGTTCGCAATAACGGACCCGAAAATACGTTAAGCCAATCGCCCGGTTTCTTTGAAACGGGCGACATGACACCGTCGTATACCGCATGTGGTTTCAAGGTGGAATCATCTGGTGTAATCGGTCACATTGATAAGGACGTGCTGCATATCACCAGCTGCCAGACAGTGCTGTGAGACATGCGTTACCACCCAGCGGTTGCAGATGTTTAAGAATGGGGTACACAAGGGTCACAAGGGCACATAGGGTTACTGCGCATACACAGAATGACCAGCATTGCACGTTTAGCTTGTGCCCGTTACTCAAAAAAAGTAATTGATTACCGTTACCAATTACTCGACTCCAAATGTAATCGAGTAACGAGTAAAAAAGTAACGCGTTACTCCGGTCGCTACTCTGCATTCACGCAAATTATACCAGTCTTTGTGTGCCTCAGAAAAAGAAAGTTCAACAGCGGAACAGCTGAAATAACACAAAAAAACAAAAACGCGTAGGACAGGTAGATCTCGACGTCTACTGTATTTATCGCCAGGGAAGACGTCGACCCGATTGTGCAAGAACATTGCCTGGAACTTCCCCATGACTCACTGAACCTCCAAAGCTTCAGGTACCACCACATTGGTGTAGGAAGAAATTAGAAAGAGAGACCCTGAAATTCCAGAACGTTATTACAATGATCTGCGCTTGCTATAGTAGAACTATCCAACAAAGGCTGACGGCACGAGGGGTTTGACTTAGGGCAGAACATCTGAAAGATAAGTTAATCTCTGCCGGAAAAGTAATCAATTACTGAGTAATCGATTACACCGAAAAGTAATTGATTATTCGAAAAATTACTTTCACAGTAAAGTAACTGATTACTCGAAAAAAATTACTCAAAAATGTAATTGATTACAAGTAACGCAATTACGAGTAACATGTTACGCACAAGTCTGGTTTAGACGAAGGACTCACGATCAGCAATTGTGACACATGAACTATCGTAATGAGTGAGGTGGATGTGCACTGATGAAAACAAGCGGTCGACAGCCTGGGAGAGAGGGGTAATCTCGGGCCTGCCGAAGATGATACCCGAGTTGACGACAACCGACAGGTCAAGCAGCAGCGTAGTAATGGGGGTGGGGTGCGGTCAGCCCGCTCTGAAGTGGCGGCTTGGTGCACCCACCCAAGCAGCACAATGTACTGAAAGTCGAGTGCAATAGGGGTGGACGGTATGTGTCTTATCAATGTTCTTTAGTTTCACGAGTCTGTTCAAGGCCTTCCACCTACCCGTCCACCCCTCTTGCACTCGACTTTCAGTACATATTGCTGCTTGGGCAGAGGCGGGAGAAGAGGGGAGGGTGAAAAAGGGAGGAGAGAGATGATGGTGGCACAGGAGAGGGAGGTATAGCTCTACGGTTTTCGTTCAGCGGATGATCATCCGCTGAACGAAAACCGTAGAGCTATACCTCCCTCTCCTGTGCCACCATCATCTCTCTCCTCCCTTTTTCACCCTCCCCTCTTCTCCCGCCTCTGCCCAAGGCGGGACATTTGAAGTGGGCTAACCCTCTTGCTCTGGGATTTGGGTAGTCCGACAGGACTACTCACCACAGAAAACATGCGAGCACCCCTCAGTAGTCTTCATTGGGATGCTTCCCGTACCACGGTAACCGCCAGGATTATTGGCAAGGTTGCCCCATGCGTTGTAATAGCACGGCTCGATGCTCTACTGGCTCAGCTGCAAGAAGTTGTCTCGAGGAAGACCGTAGATTGGAAACCGATGTCAGAGCCGTTCAAAGAGCGTTCATGACCACTTTAGATTACCATGACTATCCATTATGAGAAGAAACAAGATATGCTATACGATGCGTTGTTCAAGTGGGAAGCATTGCAAAGTTCCAGTCGGAAGGGTGCTGGTATCAGAGGCCGCTTGGAAGCAGTTCACGTGTCGCAAACTATGTCAGCGTCACAGTCGTGTAGTCCGATGTCCTACAGCTCCAGTGTTTTACGACGTTCGTAAGCGATCGATATTGTGATCAATCAGGTGGACGTGATCAAATGACGCGCGATCCCACCAGGGCAAACATGCGGCTAAATCGGCAGGGAGGCAGGTCGGCAGTCAAACCGTACCACCATCCGGCAACAAGGCTGGGCACTCGCCCTTACCAAGATGACTGTATGGTGAAGCTGAGGGACAATGGAAGGGACCTTGATTGTGAAATGTGTGCCGTAGTTGGTCTGCCAATGCATTATAGACGCTAGCATACGAGGGCGTTCATGGCACCTGGTACGGCTATCGCCGGGCACACGCAAGCAAGCCCAATGGTCCAAGGACGCAGCGGCAAGGAGAAAACAATAGACCTCTACCCGAGAAACGTCATCATGACGTTGGTTGACAGGCTGAAACCGACACAAATCGGAAGGGGAGGACTGGGACCTTGTTCGCCCCTATACACCGTTTTCCCGTGGACGCCGCCATATTGAAAGCGCAGCGCCGTCTAGCCGGGGGAGCACGTTGAAAACTGCTTACTGCCCATGCCAGAGAGAAGGAAAGCACACGTGTCCTTGTGCTTTCTCCCTGGCATCGCTTTCCTCCTTGCTGGAGTGTGCTGGATGCGAAAGCGCTGGGTGTGAGGCTGGCTGGAAAACGGCGTATAGCTTCGAGCGTAGTTTAACAGTACCAAATTGGTGGCGCTGTCGAACACTATGACGTCACTTGTTTACAAACAGGGAGAGGTCTATTGCGGAACTTTCTCCGTTCCAGTGACTCTCGGCACTTTAAAGTCACTGGATTGGGGAAAGTACCGCCATCCTCTGATCGTTGCCGTCGCGACCTTGGAGCAACAATGGCGGCCGTTGCATATCAACACGTGCAGCGGCCGCCATTATTGCACCAATGTCGAGGCGGGAAAGGAAAAGCATGGCGTTACTTTCCCTAGTCCAGTGGCTTTGCGACACCTGAACGCCGCCTGGAGGAAATATTGCGACCGCTTGTGCGATGTTTAGGTTTACATAAATATACATACACAGACACAAAGACACAATTATTTGAAATAGAAACCTCATATCGCCGGTGCACGCCCTATGGTTATTTGCTGTGGAATATAGCCTGTATATGTTACAGCCACGACCAGCGTTTAGATAAAGGAAGGAGAGAGAGAAATAAAGAAACAAATCATGCATTCAGACATGCGGTAGGTAAGCTTTGTTTTTGCAACAAGAGAACAAAAGACGTTGTAACCCAGCAGGCACAACTTGAATAAACAGGCGGCACGAAACATGCAACATGTTTTTGTGCAATGTTTACGAAACATTTATGTGTTTACCGACAACTCATGCAGCGCTGGTCGTAGCTAGTTTTCTCTTACACGATATTGCTCGGCCCGGCGCAGCATCGTGCTTGTTTTGCTGTTCCGTAAGAAGCGGCTCCCTTGATCTCGCTTGGCTTCCCAAAGCACGTCCTTTGACGATAAGTTTACACCGACCGTGGGTTATGAAAGAACTGGCATGCGGTTGCTGATGGGCGGATGTTGCCACTTTTATGACACCGCACGATACGAGCGGCGTTGATGGTAATTAGATCGTATGGGACGGACACGTTCATAGTGGATGATGTCCATGAGCTGGTGGAGCGTTCGTGACTTGAACGAGAACGAAGGAATGATTGGCTCGTCAGCAGTGACTCTTTATTTCGTTGAAGGGTGACTCTGGGCCGAACTGTGCAAGGCTGTCGAGGATTTACTGAGTGAATTCTTAAGTCGAGAAACATATGAGGCGGTCAATGGCGGTGCGGTACATGCACTAGGTATACAGCGAGGTACAAATACATGCATGCGTAGCACAAAGTCAGTCGTGTCGAGGGAAGACCTGCATGCCGAAACATCGAGCCCCCTCCCAGGCCCCACTCGTACTATACCCCCTTGTTCCGTTTTTGCACGCTCGCCCTCTATTTATTGTTTAACGCGCCTCTTTTACGACCCCGTTGCATCGAGCTGCGATTACCATGGTCGTCGGAACCGCTCTTTCCAGTGGCTGACGTTGGCGTGCTCAGGACGTTGCTGTACCGTAATGGCAGCGCACCTGGCCGGCGATCATTCGGTTACTGCTCTGTATGTAGCTCACCTTAAGCACGTAATGTATTTAATGCACCTATGTGCACATAGAACATCTCATCTGTTCATTGCTGCCATCATAGCTCACGTGCACGTTTGTAATTTACTTCTGTTTTGATGAATGCATTGATTATAAGCTAGAGTATTCAAGAAAAAGTATAGTGCAATTATATACTGAACCGGACCCACAACCAGAGGGGTTTTGGGTTCAGTTCGAGCACTCACCGAGTTTCGTCAAATGTCGTTCGGTAACCCTTTTCACCTTATAAACATAAAATGCACGTAATGGCTGTTATATGTCATTAAAGTTATTTTCTGGAACGCTGTCTGTAGGGAAAATGGTTGACTTGAAAAACGTGAAATTCGTTGCAACCACTGTATAGATGCGGAGGAGGATCGCTGGCAACTTCCCCCCCTTCCATCCATGTTTTGACGGCCGAGATTTCATTTCCGGTTAGCGCCACGAAGCAACTGTGGCTATGTTTGTCGTACAGACGTGGTCAGATGGAAGGAGGGCAACAGGAAGGTAGTGGGGGACAGGGATTGGCTAGTAGGCGTCCTGGGCCGACTTCAGGGGGAACTGGGCCGACATTCGTCTGTCAAGTCTGCTGGCAGTGGCAGGATTTGAACCCACCACCTGCTAGTCTTGAGCACGACTTTGGCTACCACCAACGCCATCCAAACTAGTTTGTGTGTACTAGTATAAACACAGTAAACTAGTATAAACACAGGGGTGGCATCCAATGTATTGCTCCGTAGACGACAGCGTGCTGGGCGAACGCAATGCATCCTGGACATGTCCTGGTCGCACGTCACAACAAACGTCAAGGCACACGTGACCTTAAAGATGGCGGCGCCCGTGATCGGCGGCCAAACAATGTGGTTGTTGTTTCTGCGCAACGTTTTGAATGTCTTTTGATCACGGTAATTATTTTTATCCAATAATCTCGCATTAAAACGAGCAGTTTTGCACATAAGGCCTCGTACTGTTGACGACTTCCAAAGATGCGATGATGACCGCGCGTTAAGACTCACTGAGCCGATGCGATGTACTTAAACTAGGGAGAAATGGGCCACCATGTTGCGGAAGAAGCACCGCATAGTTAACGCTGGCAAAAATATACGTTCACCTCTTGGCTTTATCATGACGGAAAGATGTCGGTAGGCGGCAAAAACGACATGTAAACAAAGTCACATGACCTCAAAATGACGTTTTCTATGACGTGCGACCAGGACAAGATGGCAGTTTTGCCGAAAGCACCCGCTTCAGGGTAGTTACAACAATGGCGGATTTGTGTCACCCCTGTGATAATAAACGACAGGCTGTGCGGATAGCGTCCCCTCCCGATGGTAATGGCACCTGGTGGTAAGTCTTGGAACTAGTGACAGTCATCCGCAATGCGTGGCGCATATGATCTAGACGTGGCACACACCGGCGCTGGTAATCGTGCTAACAACAGTTTTCAGAGGACCATAGTGACCTAGCACATGTTTAACCGTAATCCCTCTGGCCATATTGCATGTATAGAGGGTTGGGTACGGTGATGTAAAGGTTAACCGGGGTCCGAGGTCAGCATGCCGCACACAGCAGTTGTGGTGCAGGTATGTACATCTACGTCCATTGTGTTGTACACGGATCAAGCTATGAAATCGGTTCGGTCCTGGTAAATTTTATAGTGATTGAGCACGGTAGTACAACGTTATAATGCGAACAGTACAAATCCCGCGTTCGAAACAATGCAAACGGCGGTGCTGCTCTCCAGACTGCGACGCGACGTCCAACGTTGAAGAGGCTGGTCTTGTAGCGCAGCTGTGCGCGCACGTGATGAGGACGTAGTCTTTTGTTTCATCTTTATTTCATCTTTCTTGCTCGCCGTGATAAACCAGCGGCATAGCCGAGCTGATAAAAACATCCATAGACGAATGTCGACACAGTTCCCCCTGAAGTCGGCCCAGGACGCATAGTAACCATCCTGTCCCCTACTCCTTCCTGTTGTCCTCTCTCCGTCTGTCCACGTCTCTACAGCACTCATAGCCTCAGTTGCTTCGCGACGCGCTAACACGGAAGTAAAAAAAAGAGTACCCATTCGTAGCTAATGTCATGCTGAACGCTGGGAGGTGGTGCGTTCGAATCCTACCACCGGCTGCCCTGTTTGAGGTTTTCCTTGGGTTTTCCGGCAGACTTTCCAGGCGAATGTCGGCGCAGTTCCCGTTGAAGGCGGCCCAGGACGCATACTAACCCTCCTTGCCGCTTATAGCCGCAGTTGCTTCGCGGCGCTAATACGGGATTAAAAAATAGAATTTGCACAAAACACAATTTATTTAGGCGTCGGAAATATAAATGAAAAGAAGATTATGTACAAAGAAGAGAGCGGAAGAAGGAAAATACAGCCGATAGATTTATTGATTGAAATAAGAAAAATATGGCGATGTGAGCCCTGAGAAAGTCGGGACAGGCAAGTAATCCAGCACAGTGTTCATAATGCAATATAGTGTGCATAATATGCATAGTGTTCGTAATACAATATAGTGTGCATAATATGCATAGTGTTTCATAATAGTGTTCATAATAGTACGCATAATAGTGTACATAATGCAATTATAATCCAGCACACAACAGAATGTAGAAGAGAAAACGCCCAACCCAAGATGTCCAAGACACATAACAGAAAACAAACATGGGCCAACTAATGAATGAATCCAGTTAACGAGACAATAGTTCAAAAGCCCGTAGACCAACTACAGCAATGACCCTCAATGCACACTGGACAATGTCTTTTTCTTTCTTTTTGTATACCCACAAACGCTTTTTGGAGTAGCCAGTCCTGACTGGGTCGGGACTGACCTCTCCATATTTTTCTTTGTTTTCCAATCCAATCCAATCCAATGCCCTAAGGACAGTGCCAGGCGCACGGAGGCTTCGAATGGCGTCGAGAAGGTCACATGATTTAAAACAAATTGCACAACTGCGTGCATGGTCGGCACTTGATAGCCAGGGCACAACAACTCTTTTAAGTACGGAAAATATACGTTAATAATATATATAAGTTGCTGTGTAAGGAAGATAGAGTGAGGTCATTATATTCCTGGACAGCCTGTCTGGGTACAGCTGCGAATACCCCAACGCTTCCTTAAATATTTTACGTTTCTTCATCAAATATGCCACTGCCGCAGCTGCTGAGGGCCGCTCCGGCCTTCTCGGGGGCCCTTCAGCGCAGCGCGGGGAAGTGACAGTCTTAAATATTGTGTGTCTGTCTCAAGCTGCCAACAGATTATCACCGGGGAAAAACAGGAGAGCAAAAGAGAAAAGAAGAAAAATGGTACGAAAGACGAATAATAATAAAAAATAAAAAAAAAGAGGCAGGCAAACTTTCGCTGAGAGGCCGAAAGCGTCTTATCCTCAAAATTAGATCTCCACTATCGGCGGCTTGGCAGGAAAAGAAGATTTCCTTTCGTTTTCTTCGACTTCTGCTCCTGCTTTCTGATTTTATCTCAGTTCCGTTGCATGGCGCGTTCTTCTGATGCGATTTCTCAAAACTTTTGATTGAAACAACGAAATCAAAATAAAGGCATGCGCTTTCCTTTTTTTTTTTTTTTTTCTCGATGGAATCTCTTATAAGGCCGACGTTCCCTTCTGGCATTATGCTCAAAATAGTTCTCCATCTCCGTGCATCCCTATATATTCTTTCACCACGCTCGTTTGAAACCGACTTTCCTTTATTGTCCATTCTGTAGTGTTCCGGGCCTGTTATTATAGCCTCGGGCACTTTGCACGCATTCTATACCATTTGCTGCAGAGGCTCGCAGATTAATGGAGCTTTCACGTTTTGCTTTGTAGACTTTTGCAGCTATCTCTCATAGACGCTATAGCTCCGGGTGTATAATGGGGCTGTTCTAAATATTGTTTGTGATTTGCTCCCGTCATGATTCCGGTTTATGCAGAGTTCGAGGTAATTCGTTACAAGTAACTAAGTTCCTTTTTTTGGTAACTTGTACCTTAACTCGGTACTTTTGCGCCGTCGTAACTTTAAGAGGAACTCGTTCCTTTTTCAGGTAACTTTGCCAAAGTAACTTAAGTTAAGTTCCAAGTTACTTTTAACTCGCTTTTCACTCATGTCCACATATTTTCTTGTTTTCTCTCCGGTTCCTTCATGACATTGTTTGCCATATAAACGTGATATTCAATCAATGACAGTATTTTATTCAGGAAGTAAGAACAGCTGCCATTGAAATTAAACTGAGCCACT
Organism: Ornithodoros turicata; assembly: GCF_037126465.1. Classification (NCBI taxonomy): domain Eukaryota; kingdom Metazoa; phylum Arthropoda; class Arachnida; order Ixodida; family Argasidae; genus Ornithodoros; species Ornithodoros turicata. The sequence goes on along the minus strand of NC_088210.1, from coordinate 13,193,565 downwards.
GTGCGCCCACAGGGAGTAAGATGCAAAGCGTTCGAATAGACCTCTACCAGATAAACGTCATCATGACATTGGTAGACAGACTGAAACCGAAACAAATCGGAAGGAGAGGGCTGGGTTCCACGAACGGGCACTTGTTCGTTGCCTCCCATTGAAAGAAAAGCAGGACCGAGGGTCGCGTCCCTTTAAGGGACCATATCGTAATCCCCTCAATACCGTGGCTTTCGGGCGCGACCTTGTTCACGTCCAGCTTCGAGCGTAGTTCAACTCTACCAAATTTGCAGCGCTGTCGAACACTATGACGTTATTTGTTTACAAACAGGGAGAGGTCTATTGTTGGACATAAACGAAAACGATCTAAGCCTGTTGCACTCCTCCGCAGGCAACTCAGGGTCTAACTCAACTGCTCACGCGCGCTGCACCTGAGTAATGCTATTTTGTGTCCGCAGTAACCTGGAAGTAACTCGTTCTTTTTTTTTAAGTAACTCAGTAACTGCGAGTTACATTTCAGGCTGAAGGACTTCGTTATCGACTTAGTTACATTTTGCACACGGTAACTTAACTTGTAACGAGTTCTTTTTGACGAGTAACTTCTCAATCTATGGGTTTATGTTGGCGGAATAAGCACGACGAACGCACGGCACCGCTCAGTATCGCATCCTATGGTTGGACTTAGAGTCACTAAACAGGGGACGGAGTAGCGACACTGAGCCACGCCGGCGAGCGAGCCCGCCCGCCATCTTGTGTCAGGCGCGGCTGCGTCGCCTAGCAACTGGACGCCAATCTCCCCCTTCTCCGCCGGAGAACAGCGCGCAGTCGAACCAGCTCGCAACCGAGGAAACAGGTTCTGGATGGAGGGGACTCAACATGGACGCGCTTTCTTGGAAGGAGAAACCACGTGACACGACGGGTCCAATCGCGGACACCGAAAGGTGGCTCGTGCGCGGAAAAGGAATGCGATACTCTGTACCCTTTTGTAGCGACTCTAGTTGGACTGGGCGTTCCAAATGGTATTGCTTTGTCTTCTGGTCGCACTCCAACGACTATAGTATAGGCCTCACTCCGTGGTACCACAGGGACCGTATCTGAGACTGAGGGAGGCGACAGTTCGAGTCCCGGCAAAGGCTATGCTGTCAGAGTGTATTCCCTGGACTATCACCTGATGCTCTTGGGTGAATATTGGTACAGTTTCCTATGAAGTCGGACGCATGATTCAATATTAGGTATGCAAACAACGAGCCAATAATAACACCACGGTCTCTTCGTTCTCTTCGTTCTCGATACGGGGAAGGTCTGGATGCGTGGTAATTTTACACGCACACGGTCTGTAAGACTGAATTTGGTTGGATTGCATGAGGAGGGGGGGGGGGCTACTCTATAGGACTACTGGACTGCTATCGGACTACTCTGTACGTTGGGGGATTAATGAAGCAATGGGAAAGTCGAAACGTAAAATAAGGGTGAAATAGATGAGCTCAAGATCGCGGGTTCGATCCCGGCCGAGGACGGTGTCAATGTGGGGGAGGTAAAACATTGGTTCCAGCACCGTGTGTCGGAGGTTTCCGACGCACGTCAAAAGACCAAAGGGTGGTCGAAATTATCCGCAGTCCTATACCCTGCGGCACGTGCAACGTGTCTCCATACTATAGGCAGACAATCTTTACGTGTAACATCACGGCACCATTATTTTTCCTGGGGTTTCCTGGGGGTTTCCTGGGGTTTCCTGGGGGTTTTCCTGGGGATATGTCGGCACAGTTCCCCTAGAAGGACGCACATTTCCCCAGGGCGTCAGTCGTGACGTTGCCCACATACGTGAGGCCGACAACGGCAAGCCCTTTCACCATCACCACCACCACCATTATTTTGCCCACTTTCTCTCTCTCTCTCTCTTTCTTTCTCTCTCTTCCCCATTTTTTCATAAGTTGACTATGTATAAAGTCTCGTTGTATCACGTATTTTGTTACCTGAAGAAGTGCCATCACCACCACCACCACCACCACCTGTGGTTTTCCCTGGGTTTTCCTCAGAGGCTTTCAGACATATGTCAGCACAGTTCCCCTAGAAGTCGGCCCAGGACGCGTATTTCCCCAGGGCGTCAGTCGTGACGTTGCCCACATACGTGAGGCCGACAACGGCAAGCCCTTTCGCCATCACCACCACCACCACCACCACCACCACCACCATTATTTTGCCCACTTTCTCTCTCTCTCTCTTTCTTTCTCTCTCTTACCCCTTTTTTCATAAGTTGACTATGTATAAAGTCTCGTTGTATCATGCATTTTATTACCTGAAGAAGTGCAGACTACTGCACGAAAGTCTCGTAATTAAGGAGGGAGCGGGGATTATTGGCAGAAAAAAGAAAAAGACAAAAAAAAAAAAAAAACGAAAGGTCAGCCATGCAGCACGCCGGCTTGCTATTCCCTAAACAAACAACAACAAAAGAAAAAAAGAAAAACGGAAAAATATAAATAAGAAAGAAAAGGGAATAAAAAAAGACAAATAAGTAAATAGACAAAAAAAAACAAGAAAAAGAAACGAAAAAGACACTGCGGCTCACAGGGGGAGCCCAGGAGGCCCGTACCACGTAGAAAGCGGAGCACCGCTTTTGTAACTCTCGACTGGCTAGCTCGCTGCACAGCGCCAAGGAGTGTTTCGAGAGAAACGTCTGTCCGTCCGTCCGTCCGTTCACCCAAGCCCTGAGAGGTGTTCTCGCAATTAGTTTTTTCATGCTTCTAACCAGTTAATCGTCATTCTTCCCGCGGGCTTGTCATTTATATTTTTTATCTAAAAAATATTCTTCGTATTTATTTTAGCCAACCGAAACGTAAGCACATGTCTGCAGTGTTGGCAAACGTTGAAAAAGGTCAGCAAAGCGCGAATTCGGCCACATGAATCTAAATGCTCTGCGCGAAATTCCACCAGGACGGGCGCGTTCTACCCTGTCTTACCCCTCTTACTTTTCTTTGTGGGCTGCGGTGCACCGCGGCGAAATGGAGCCACCTAACAACATACGGTCGAAGATAGCGCTAGCAAGATCTTGCTGGTTTCACCATAGTTTCACTAATTGCCGTGGCTATCACATTGTCCATCTGTCCTCTTCTTTTTCGTATAATTTGCCAGAGATCGCTGCGCTTATTTACTGCACTCGAGCAGAAGACGGACTCAGATAGAAAGCAAGATGTTCTCGTTGGTATCTCGGAGAACAATTAACGATGTCCGATAAGAACAAAGGAAACGAAGCGAGGAGGAAGAAACAGAATACTTTCGTCACTGGAAGACGGCCAAGTGAGTGCGTGGGTCGAAGTTAGCGAAAGTTGTGCAACGCATGCAGCCCGTGCGTGCGCTTGAGATTACAGTTATACAGTCAAACTCCTTTACAACGAAACTCAGGGGACAGCAAAAAAAATTCGCAGTAAAGGCATTTTCGTTAAAAAGGATGTCCATTATTGGACCTATAGGGCTCCAGCGGGACCGCAAAAAAATTTGCTGTAGTGGTATTTTCGTTAAAACCAGACGAATGTCGGCACAGTTCCCCTGAAGTCGGCCCAGGACGCATACTAACCCCCCTGTCCCCCACTCCTTCCTGCTATCCTCTCTCCATCTGTCCACATCTGTACGCCGCTCATAGCCACAGTTGCTTCGCGGCGCTAACACGGAATTTAAAAAAAATTCGTTAAAAAGGTGTTCGCTATAAACGAGTTTGACTGTACCGCGAGACATGTCACCGCATGTGAATTTGCTAAAATTTCTGAACGGGCTCCTGAAAGTCTGCAGACAGCTACCCTTTGAGGCACCTTCCTACCTCACCGAAAGGGGGAAAAACCAGTGAGTCCTACGCATAAATTTTTGAACGAGACTTTCCTTACCCTGCTTTCGTTGCTTTCCTTAGGAACCCACAAACGCTACTTTCGTCAGAAGGTCGCCTTCTTTACGTAGTGATAGTTTTGAACTCGACTAATGGTCTCGTAACGAAAGGAATCTTGAGTGCTTCCAGTAGCGCGTCTGTTAGCGAGAGTACAGAGCGTAACTTTACTAACCGCATCCTAAAGACAAGCTATCGTCCTTTATTTAAATCTATAAATGTTTTAAAGTTGTACTACATGGGTTTTAGAACGGACGACCTCAAGAAATCCCAGTGCTGCATGGTGCACGCGCTGTACCAAGGGTGCTTATCTGACATGGGAAAGAGGGAATGGCCGATTGTGTTTCGTTTCTGACGACCTCGATGCGTGTTAACGTTGACGTATAGTAACGATACCCACGGGGTGCATCCTGCCAAATATGGCAACATGAACATCATATGCCACAGCAGATAAGAGAGCGATCCTGCTTGAGCCAATAAGGAGCTAGAAAGCCCTGCTAGAAAACAAGAAAAGCGATTGGGTGTCGAGGGAAGGCGAGAGCTGCAACGAAAGGCGGCCCTTTCGTGTCTGCGAAAGGAAGCCCGAAAGGTACACTCTTAAAAATGAACTTCACCGCATAGCACGCTCCTAGCCAACCATTATCGCGAATGATATCGTTATCTGTCCTGATTTGTTGAAAACGGGGGGCGTACGCCATTTCTGTGACACTTATGCTGTTCATAATTGTCACAGAAAAGGCGTACGCCCCTTGTTTTCAACAAATCAGGGCAGATAACGATATCATTCGAGATAATGGTTGGCTAGGAGCGTGCTATGCAGTGAAGTTCATTTTTAAGAGTGTAGGGATTGTTTGAAACTGGACGGAAGGTTCTCTTTCGGAGCGAAAGAGGGATCGGGAAGGAAAGTAGCATTTCAGAATTCGGGCCTTAGGAGGCGAGATGCCAATACATGACCGACGACCCTATACAGTCAACCCTTGATTTATGAACCTTCGATTTATGAATTCACTCGTTTCATGAACAGGAGCACGAGGAACTAAACTTTTTACATGCATTTTCCCCTCGTTTTATGAACCTCGATATCCGGATAATGAATGGAATTTCTGGGAACCAACTAGGAGTTGCCCAGCGTTTTTGCCCTCAATTTATGAACGAATCGTTCCGAGGTCAACAGAAATGTTCAAAGGGATTATTCCGTGGTCTTATGAATGATGCCGGAACGGACGAATCTTTTTCCAGGTATTGCACCCTCGGTTTTTAACCCCTCGAAATCCGAACAACAAACTGCTTTTTCCAGGTACGCATTAGGGACGACCAAGTGTATAGCAGGAGGCCTGGTCGAAAGCAAAATTACACAATATATTGCATTATGAACACAATCCCAACTCACAAATACTGTTTCGTCACCCGATAGTACTGACTTAACGGAATTTTCGATTTATAAATCCCTCGATTTATGAACGATTTTTTCGGGAACCGAGGGTTGACTGTACACGCAGACAATGCAACACTAGCGAAGGCGACATCTGTCTACTACCGCACTGCCCGAAATACGAGGACGAGAGAAAGATCCTCGAAAAGCGTCTCTCCACACTGGACGGTCGGCCACTTACCATTGCAAACATTTCTCAGTTTGTTGGTCTATCCTTTACTTCCCAATTATTTTCTTTTTTATTTATTTTATTCCTCCTTTCTTCGTCTTAATTCTTCTTCTTTCTTCATCTTCATTAATTTTCTTTTTGTTGCGAAATAGCAAGCCGACGTCCCGTTTTGCCGACCTTTCCCCCGTTTTTTTTTTTTCGTTTCGTCTAATAAATATATCCCCCCCCCCCCCCCCCCCCCGCAAGGCAAGACCTGTGGCACATGTGCTTCCGCGCAGTTCCATTTTCCTCTGTGTGTGTTTTTTAGAGAGTTTTTTTTAGAGTAGCAAGCTAAGTATCGGCTGACATCTCTTCACATTTAAAAAGAAGAAGAAGAAGCCACGGATATTTCGAACAGAGACTGTCCCCCATAATAATGTATAGTGTAAATAATAATGTAAAATGTAATAATGTAAAAGCCCGAGTCTGGGCACACAGAGGGACGACACGAACACACGTACGAGTATTGGCTCAGTATTGGTTCAATATTGGGCGGGCATTGCCAATATTGCCAAGGCGTTGTGCTGCTTGGGGTTCTTGTGTGTGCATTGACACGGCATTTAAAGGGTTAGGCGGGAGGCGTTGCTAAGCTCAAGCGCGCCCTCCGTTGTGGTTCACATTTTACGCTCTCGTGATGAGATTGTGATAAAGCAACAGAACAACTCGATACTTTGGACAGAACCATATTTCACATGTGTTATCACGAACTGAGGCCTGCATAATTGATTTAGCCCCCCCCCCCCCATCTTATAAATCGAACCGAAGCCGTTGAAAATTGTGCTGCCCGTTTTATCTTCTCTAACTGTTCCCATTTTACTAGTTTATCCTTTTTGAAAATGCAAGCTTATTTTCAGGAACCGCGTTACTGAGGCGACGTATTTCATGATTGTTCCGCGTCCATAATATTTTATTCCGTCGTCCACCTCTCCGTGCAATCAATTATTGACTGCAGCTGACGACGCTTCACCTGGTTACGATCATCCTTTCAAATTAAAAGCCCCCAGGTGTCGCTCTTCTGCCTTTTTATTTTCGTTTCTACGATGCACGGTTAGAGCGAATAACCTGCTGGCATCCATTGCTTAAATTGCTGACACCGTTTCGTTTTCTGTAGTCGACCTCTCTAGAGGAGTTTGAAGCCATTAAAGGGACACGCGGTTGACAGTCACTCCCTTAATATTTAAGGACCAATCAGGGCCAACACGAACCTTTGAACGTGTTTTTGTGCGATACCGTATGACGACCTATCGATGTAAACATTATTTGTTCCATTATAACGCGGGCTTCAACAAGGGGAAGATGAAGTAGTCCATCATAGATGATGTTACACGCATTGACTCGCTATCGTAGTCACTCGTATACCGTATTTAGCAATACTTTTTCTCTGTGCCTAGTTAATTAATTATTATGTACATCTATATGTAAGACTAATTAGCGAAGTTTTAAAATATATTGGTTGGAGTGCCGTGGTAGAGTGACACCTCGCTAAATGAAACTCGCTTTAAAAAAACAGCAACGGTGTGAGTTGGTCTTGTATTTATGCAAGGCAAAAATTTATCCGTTAATCTGAATCAAACTTTTGACTGCTCCACGTACATGAAACACAAAACGGACATCACTAGACAGGTTTTGGGCTTCGAGGCACTACCCCTACGGAGGAGCCCCTATGTCGTTGATTACGTTTAGCCGTCGAGCAAAGCATGCTAGTGGGTGCTTATCAGCCTTATTAGCCTTGAGAGAACTGATGTTCTGAGGCTGGAACAACATAGAAGGGACAGTCACATACAAGACCTCAAGTTGCCTAAGAAATTAACGATGAAAGATGAAAGTCATTGAAAAGGTTAGCCAGCTGTAGGACTCGAACCCACCCTGGAGCCCTGGACGGGTAATCCAGAAGATGTGGGTTCGAGTCCTACAGCTGGCTAACCTTCTCAGTGACTTTCATCTTTCATTATTAGCCTTTTCGGCCTATATCAACCGACTCTTCTTGCCCACCACAGCAAAATATAACATCGAACTGGTCTTCTCTTGACGTCACATGTTTGTAAACAGAGGGTCGTCCATAGCCTTTCCGCTTCCTGTGGTGGACGCCGTAGGCGGCAACGTTTATAGATATAGCCCTATATCTATAAACGTTGATAGGCGGTTAGGCTAGGCTTATCTCCTGTGACGGTACAGGACCGTGCGCACGGCACGCCCGCACTTGCAAAGATGATTGATGTTACTAACCATCTGCATAGTGGTTGCTTCAAAACATCGAAGACTTTCTACGTTTTTTTGTGAACAACAACAACATCAGAACTCTTACTGCACACTCTAAAAACAGAACTTCACCGCATAGCACGCTGTGCGCCAACCACTACCACGAATGATAATGTTATCGCTTCTGATTCGAAGACGGGGATGTACGCCTTTTTGTGGCAATTTTCATATATCCAAACTGCCACAAAAAGGCGTACGCCCCCTCTCTCTTCGAAAGGATTATGCTATCACTCGTGGCAATGGTTGGCGCACAGCGTGCTATACGGTGAAGTTCTGTTTTTAAAGTGCATAACCTCTCAGCCATGAACGGTATCAAAAGAAGAAGAAGAAGAAGAAGAAAGAAAAAACGGTTCCGAGAGATGTCACAAACAGAGATCGGCTCATTCTTCGTAGCTCAGGCGTTGAGAGTTATTATAAAATCTGCAAAGAAAATCAGCGATTTTACGTTTTTGCGAATGTTTTGCCATTTGTAAACGATATGCTTCTGCAGCAATGTGCAGAAGGGTTGTTTAGAACCTGCTGCATTTCTCTAAACAATCCAAGACAGCATTTAACATCCTACACCACATTTCCTCAGTAAATGGAAGTAATGATAAATGGAACATATTTTCGTAGTCCGTTCAGAGAGAGAGAGAGAGAGATTGCAGTGATATATCAATTCAAAAGTTGCAGAGTAGTCCAGAGCTTTTTGGTTACTGTTTACGTCAGCTCTTCGTTTGCTCACTCATGCTCAGCTCATTTGCCACATTGAGCATGAGTGAGCACGCTCATAGGTGAATCTGCTCGAGGTGTGGGGGTGTAGACATTAAGATGCATTAAGCATGTCACGGATTCGACAGTCGGTTTGGGAATGGTAAAAAAATAATGAAAGCTGCGAAGAAAGAAGGAAGTCACTGAAAAGGTTAGCCAGCTATCTGCAGGACTCGAACCCACATCTTCTGACTACCAATTGGGCTAAGCTAACACGCCTCCCCAATGACATCCAAGGTTGCGTCGTCTGAAGGGACAAACCAGATCCACTCACTCAGTCATTCCATTTTCACTGTTACACGTTTTTCTCACTCGTACGCACATTCGTACGACGGGGTGACGCAAGCGGCATCTGTTGAACACGATGGAAATTGACGTTCTGAGGTTGAAACACAGAAGAAAGGGCAAACACACAAATCCTCAAGTGCCTAAGAACGATGAAAGAAGGCAGTCACTGAAAAGGTTCATTTTCTGTATTACAGGTAATCCAGGAGACGTGGCTTCGAGTCCTACAGCTGGCTATAACCTTTTCAGTGACTTCCTTCTTTCTTCGTTAATTGTTCTTAGGCGCTTGAGGCTTTGTGTGTTTGTAATTTCTTCTGTGTTCCAGACTCATGACCTCAATTTCCATCATGTTCAAATAAAAGCTGCGGTACGATAATAATTCCGAAACTGTCCGAGAGCGTGGACATACGTCACCCTTGTATTCAAACATCACAAACACACACACGAAAAATGAAGAGCAGTACTAAACGGTATCAGTACCGGTGGAGCAAATTGCGATAGCTTTGACGAACAACGGAAAGACGTTATCAGTTTATTTTACATCGCAGAGAAGGCCCTAGTCGACAACGACAACAATACTTCACGGAACCACTGGACAGATTTGACATTTCAAGGCTCTTTTCTTTCTTTCTGCGTCGACGTCTAAAAAGGTTTGGACCTTTCGAGAGCGAACCGAGGTGTGAGTTCCGAACTTTGTTGTCTCATGCTTTCGGGTCTGCTCAGCATGATTTCTGCATTAGGTTACAACGCACATGAAATAATTTTGCTTGTCGTCCCTGTTATCTTACTGCACCCGCGGTCAACGGAAGCGTCACTCCTCGACCTCTGGCAGCCTGTTCTCCTATATAGCCCCGGATTCTATTTGGGGTTGAAGCTCGTCTGGCTTGTTTCGTTGAAACCAAAGAATAAAGCATTCCAGCGTTTGTTTCTGGTTACGCTTTTTCTGTTGTTTATGCAACCAGTCATGGCCAGGTTACAAAAAGAAAAAAAGAAAAGAAAAACAGTAACTAAGTCACAGTCAGCCTGCAAAAATAGTGAACGAGTTACAGCTAGAGTTACTCTTTTTGATGTGTAACTTGTTACGACTACAGTTACCATATACCAAAGTAACGTACAGTTACATTTTAAGAACGCCGAATACCTGTAAGTAAAAACTGTTTTAGCACTTGTATTGACCAAACATAGTTATACGGCGTTATAAACAGAGGATTTTAATGACAATGAAACGTGCAGCGAAAATATTTTGCATTGGTAGGTGCTGGCAGTTTGACGAAACACGGTCTCGAGCCATGTTAAATGTCTTCTCATTGCTCCTTTAACAGCATGCAACATTTATGGCGCTGAAAGCACACGACACACCTCTAAAGGAATTCTAAAGAAAAGCGATAGAAACTCTCTCTAGAAACTCTTGTTAGCTCATTGGAGTTTCTATAGAATTACGGTGGCCAATATTCCGTAAGAACTCAGTAGGGACACGTCAGGATCTCATTAGAATTTCTGTAGACTCTCTATATAGTATTTAACGTGTCTATAGAGACAATACAATAGAGTTTCTTTAGAAAATCATTTCACATTTTTGTAAGGGAGAGACGTGTACACTATCCTGTATGAGTATCCCAGTTATGAACTATCAACAGCCAGCAGTCAAACGCGCGTGCCGTATTAGCGACGCTATGAAGATGCCATCAATTGTGTCAGTGCTTTCACACATCAAGCGTCATGGAACAGCTGGTCCCATCAGTGCCGAGCTACGTTTCCATTTTTTTTTCTTTCTACTTCTATTCTATTCTGTGGTTGCTGGTGTATTTTGAAGGATTTCGTGAGAAACAAGGGACCCTTGTGCTAGCTGGAATTGTCGGCCCAATGTATACATGGCGTTTTCACAGCTTCCGGTTTGGTACCAAAACGACATCCGGTTTCACAGCAAACACGCTCTGCGCCAACCACTGTGCCGATTGATACAGTTATCGTTTCCGATTTGAGGAGAGGGAGGGTCGTATACGCCTTTTTCTGGCAATTCAAATTGCCACAAAAAGGCGTACGCCTCCCGTCTTCAACAAATCAGAAAAACGAAAGATATAATTCTGCATGGCGGCTGGCTCCGAGCGTCCTTAGTCGCGGAAGGACCGGAAATCTTCTTGGCACCGGAAGTTGCGGCGGGGGCTTGTTTATGTTTACCCGAGAATGTCATGTATAGAGTTTGGCCCAACCACAACATATGTTTCTCCTTTTCTGCTTTCTCAAACCAAACAAACCTGTTCAATCTGCTGAACGAAACAGCTCAGCAAAGTTTCGTTCGCCGCGAGTATCAGCGTTCCGAATCAAGTTCTGTGTGTCTTGCGCAAGTTCTTATGACACCATTCCCAGATGACAGAGTCTTGTCCTCTTTACTGTTTGGGAACCCCAAAACGTGTTGATTTTTGTTGTCGTTTTTTCTTCTTAGCAAGCCGGAACTTAGGTGTGGTGTACCTAAACCTGCATTTTAGGGTATAGGCTGTTTGCGCTAAAAAGCTGCTATTGCTGAACCCGTGCGTCCTAATCGCTTTCGTCTTCTTTGTGGCTGCACCCTCGTTCGTCTTCTCTCCAGTGGAACTCTTTCACAAAAGAAGAGCGCGCGAGTGGTTGTGGATGGCGTTGTTTGAACCGTTTTATTTTGGGTCGCTATTCTTAGGCAGCGTGCAGGCCGCGGAGTCGGGTATTTCCGTCCGGCAGCAGAACGTCGAAGCTAAAGCCTTCTTTGGAGACACGCTCCACGGACCTATAGACTGCCGGCTGTTACTTTCGCGTCGTCGTCGTCGTCTTGTCGAAGGTCTGCGTGCCGCCCTACTGGTATCGCCGCACTGGAAGCTAGCGAGACGCACCTGGACTTCAAGCGCCATCTGTCGGAGTCACATTATTTGTTTATTTCTTTTTACTTTTTATGCTGACAGTTTCAGTATGAAATTATTAATTTTTTCGAAATATTGCGAGAGTCGCAACCAGTGCTGTATAATGGGATTTTATAGCTTGATTTGCTTTATGATTTGCTTTGATTTGCTTGATTTTATAGCTTGATATAATGAGATTTTAAAGATGTACAATATAGGGTATATAGCCATCACTTTCGTTAGTCTGACGTCAACAACAACTACTACATGAATGATTATGGGATGAGGTGATTTACCGCAACAATTGCGGTACCATACCGTCTGACCGTGTAGTCTGACGTCACTATCAGTATAACTTCGGGTTTTTCAAAGAGAGTCGCGCATTGTGCCATACCAGCAGCATATGGCCCAGCGGGTTAAGGCGTCACGCTGGTTGGTGGTAGCCAAGGTCGTGCTGAAGACTTGGAGGTGGTGGGTTCGAATCCTATACCACCACCGGCTGTGCTGTCTGAGGTTTTCCCCTGGGTTTTCCGAAAGACTCTCCAGACGGATATCGGCACAGCTCCCCCCCGAAGCCGGCCCAGGACGCATACTAACCCTCGTGTCCCCCACTCCTTCCTTCTGTCCATCTCTCCATCTGTACACATCTGTACGCCGCTTATAACCACAGTTGCTTCGCGGCGCTAATACTGAATTAAAAAAACAACAACATTGTGCCGTGCGTGTGAAGACTGGTTCCAGGTGTACAAATATTAGGTTGCCAGAGTAACAAAGTGGATGTGGTCATCCGCTTGAGCCGCGTGACGGGTGACATTCCGAACTATAGTAAGGTGCGTCCCACCAGGCATCACGTTTGTGCGTCTGGCAACCTTTTGAAGCATGGCACACTCTCAGACAAAAAAAGAGTGCGAAAAGGTGATAACTTCTATAGTTACCACCTACACTCTTAGAAATGAACTTCACCGCATAGCACGCTCCTAGCCAACCATGATCTCGAATGATATCGTTATCTGCCCTGATTTGTTGAAAACAGGGGGCGTACGCCTTTTCTGTGACAATTATGAACAGCATAAGTGTCACAGAAATACGCCCCCCGTTTTCAACAAATCAGGGCAGATAACGATATCATTCGAGATCATGGTTGGCTCGGAGCGTGCTATGCGGTGAAGTTCATTTTTAAGAGTGTAGGTTAACATAGCGTCTGATAAAGGGTTTAAAAGGGAGTGGTAAAAGCAATTATCATATATCCAAATTGCTAGAAAAAGGCGTACGCCCCCCTCGCTCACCGAATCAGAAGTGCTAACCCTATCATTCGTGGGAGAGAGTGAGGTAGCAGGCAGAACTTTGCAACCTTTTATAGGCACAACATATGCGACAAATATTACCTCCTCAAAGGTATAACTGCTCCATCCTTTTTTCTGAGAGTGCATGGCGGTGAAGAGCTAGCGCGTTGTCACAGTGAATTGCGACTCACTGAAACGATAGTGATACGATGCAAATAAACTACACACATCAGGCGTATGATTTGTCTAAACTGCGGCTCTTGTGAACCGCTCTCCTCCCGGGAAAGGCTCATGGTTTTAAAAAGGGGTTGCTGCACTTTGATAGACGGGGTTCATTACGTCATGCGCGCATTATATTGCACGCTATAGAATATTGAGAAAAAATTATTTTTCTTCTTTCCGTACCTGTCGAAATATAAACCCCCTAGCGCACGTACTTGCCGAGCGCTGTCGTCGGAGCTCCGGCCATTCCCATTGGTAGTCGTAAGCACGTGACCCCTCTCGCGCTTCCTCACTGGCGGAGAGGCCTGCGGTGACGTCAGAGTCGAATGAGTTTCGGTATTCGCGGTGCCAGTGTTCTACACGCCTCTATTGCACTGTAAGAAAAGTGTCCGTAATTTTACTGCACGAGTGACCGCTAACTCTGTTTCCTGGCTGATGTCAAGATAGGTTTGCCGTTTCTGGCCAAACGCGAGCGGTCATCGTCACGCTTATATAGCAAAAAAGAAAAAAACAAACAAACGCACAGACACAACACACGGAACTACACGGTGGTGGTGGTGGTGAATAGGGGTCGCCGTTATCGGCCTCACAGAGGTGGGCAACATCACTGGGGGAATGTGCGTCTGGGCCGACTTCAGGCGAAACTTGTGCCGACATCCGGCTGGAAAGTATGCCTAAAAACACGGGGAAAATCTCAAACAGCCAAGCCGGTAATAAGATATGTCCTATGCAACAGCGCTTTTCACAGAGCACACCATTTAGAAGGGTGTTTTACAAGACACCCTTCAGTATGGTCGGAAACATGCACCACAAAGGCGCCATAGAAAAAGGCATTTACACCCGCAAGGTGTAAAAGAATTACTGTGTAGCCAGCAATGCACGACTCACTTGCCAGGTTTCTCTTTCTTGTCCATCATCGTCACAAGCATCAGCATTATCCGTCGCGGCGGATAAAGGCGGATTAATGTAGGCTCTTTACTTATAAATGATGAAAGAAGGAAGTCAGTGAAACGGTTACCAGCTGCAGGACTGGAACCCACGTCCTCTAGATTAGGCACTTCTTCGGCACTTGAGTACTTTGTGTGTTTGTCCTTTCTCTGTGTTGCAGCCTCAGAACATCAATTTCGATCGTGTTTACTTATAAATGCTTTGCATCCACCCCTTCAGCCCCGAAACCTGTTATGACGAACGCCCACGTTTTTGCGTCTCACATAATGTAAGAGAAAGAAACAAGAACTGCGACATGTTCATTCTCTTCTTCCTTGCGTATCCCGCAGGCCATGCTAGACAAATATTTGAATAGGTGTTAGGGCAGTGATGTCTCTCGTAGTATACACAGCAACAACTATAAATGATGACGATGAGGTTGGGGGTGTTCTCGTAGTATAACTTTGTATAGTAACTTCCCATCTGCATATCCCAGCAGTATTTTACCGGGAACGCGCGAAATTTAAGGGGCTATAAATTAGCCGCGACGTTTACAGGACAGTAGAGATCGAGTTTTAGTGCGTCGTCCGCTATCGCCTTTGCATACGTAAGGGATATAGCCTTGGTGGTTCTGCGCAGGCACAAAACATAAAGAGAGGTTCTCGCATTGCGCAGAACCACCGCACTAGTGAGTTTTAGTATAACGTACGCTGTCGCCTTTGAGTGCGCAAGGGACAGCGCACACTCTTAAAAATGAACTTCACCGCATTGCACGCTCCTAGCCAACCATCATCTCGAATGATATCGTTATCTGCCCTGATTAGTTAAACGGGGGGCGAACGCCTTTTTTGTGACAATTATGAACAGCATAAGTGTCACAGAAAAGGCGTACGCCTCCCGTTTTCAACAAATCGAGGCAGGTAACGATATCATTCGAGATGATGGTTGGCTAGCAGCGTGCAATGCGGTGAAGTTCATTTTTAAGAGTGCAGGTGGGTCGGTGCACGCGCAAGCCACAAGCAGAGCTTTGCGCATTGCGTGGAACGCTATCCCTTATGTACGCAAAGGCGACAGCGTACGATATACTAAAACTCGCTCCTATCCCTTACGTGCGCCTGCGCAGAACCACCAACGCTATCCCTTACGTACGCAAAGGCGACAGCGTGCGATATACTAAAACTCACTCCTATCCCTTACGTGCGCGTGCGCAGAACCACCAACGCTATCCCTTACTTACGCAAAGGCGACAGAGTACGATATACTAAACTCACTCCTATCCCTTACGTGCGCGTGCGCAGAACCACCAACGCTATCTCTTACGTACGCAAAGGCGACAGCGTACGATATACTAAAACTCACTCCTATCCCTTACGTGCGCGTGCGCAGAACCACCGACGCCATCCCTTACGTACGCAAAGGCGACAGCGTACGATATACTAACACTCGCTCCTATCCCTTACGTGCGCGTGCGCAGAACTACCAACGCTATATCTTACGTACGCTAAGGCGACAGCGCACGATGCACTAAAACTCACTAATATGCAGTTCTATAGGGAAGTGTTTTCGCTCAGAACGGTTCGCCATCAGTATCACGTGCGAACCGGTGAGAATGGGACGTGACTCTGAATGTTATCCTCAGGTTTGGGCAGCGGCAAAACCGTGAAGTATAAAAGGAAAAGAGGGGTATGGCCAAGCGGGTGAAAAGCCACGGTCGTGCTGAAGACTGAGAGGTGGTTGGTTCGAATGCTACCACCAAGCAGTACCGTCTGGGGTTGTCCGTGCGTTATCCGGCAGAACTTCCAGATGAATGTCGGCACAGTTCCCCCTGAAGTCGACCCATGACGCGCACTAACACCCCCCTGTCCCGGCCTGCACCTTCCTGCTGTCCTCTCTCCATCTGTCCACGTATGTACGACGTTCACAGCCACAGTTGCCTGGCTGCGCTAACGTGGAATCCAAAAGGAAAAGGAAAGACGGACAAAAACTTGGTCCGGCATTGCAGCACTGTGACGGAATGCCGCCGATGCCATGCGTATCGTCAAAAGTAAACCAACGACGCAGGTTTCCATCCCGTCACAAAGATGAGTGATATCTTGGCTGGCCTCCAGACGTGGAGGACTTCTCCGTGAAATTTCTTGGCAGCGGTCATTAATTTGCGGCGCGCCTCGCGTGATGGAGGGATATACGAGAGACAGGCAACCGTCTCTGTGCGCACACTTTTCCGGCGAAATTATGACAGGTAGGCGTCGGTTGGTTGGAACACCTGATTTATGGCGCCAATTTCGCGAGAAGAGTGAATGAAGTTGAGGGAAAAGAAAAAAAGAAGCTTGTAAAAAAAAATTACGCTCTAAAAGCAGAACCTCATCGCTTAACACGCTCAAAACCCAAGCAGTATTCATATTGGTGCGCAGAAATATCTCCCTATTATTTGTTTCGCCAACCATCAACATCAACATCGAGGCGCGGCCCTTGTGACGTCATAACCGTGGCCATGACTTCCGTTCAGAAATTTGTGCATTCAACACAGTAAGTCATGTTCAAACCTAGAACGACGTCTAGTGTGCTCAAGTAGAAATGTAACTATGAAAATAAGTTTTGTGAAACCTAAGTATGATCCCGAGCAGCACGACGTCTCGCCCCAATATTGGACCAGTATTGGCCAAGATGTTGTGCTGCTTGGGATGCCGATGATGTCATTATACAACTTTCATATACAAATGAAAATATATACAAATATATACTACGACATATATTACAAATATTATTTGGTCAACAATATCGCAGTTTTCAGGGAATATTCGTTGGTCGACGACTATATGTAAACTATATTGCCCATTTTCATCAAATATTGTTCAGTCGCCGGCAATATGTAACCATATTTCCAACTTTCACGGGATTTGTTTGACTGGTGGCTATATGTAGACCACATTGCCCACTTTCAGCCGACGTTGTTTGGTCACCGGCTATATTCGAACCACATTCCCCGCTTCCAACCGATATGGTTTGCTCCTGGGCAATATGTAGACCACATTGCCCATATTCAGCCAATATCGCCATTTTCATGGCTATATGGCGACCATATTTCCAGCACTCTTAAAAATGAACTTCACCGCATAGCACTCTCCTAGCCAACCATCATCTCGAATGATATCGTTATCTACCCTGATTTGTTGAAAACGGGAGGTGTACGCCTTTTCGGTGACACTTATGCTGTTCATAATTGTCACAGAAAAGGCGCACGCCTCCCGTTTTCAACAAATCAGGGCAGATAACAATATCATTCAAGATGATGGTTGGCTAGGAGTGTGCTATGCGGTGAAGTTCATTTTTAAGAGCGAGTGACAATGGAATACTGACCGTTAGATGGAAACCTTGGACAAACATTCCCATGCAGCAACGATTATTGGAAGAATAATGGTAAACGTGGTCGTATGTAGGACCAGTAGGTTCTGTGTCCCGACAGTAATGGACCAGGATAGTCTGCTGACTGGGTTTACCCGCCCAATGATATAACGCGGAATGATGGTTGGCTAGAAGCATGCACCACCACACTCACAACCACCACCATATACCACCGCCACAACCACCACCACCACTGCACCATAACACCACCATGCTGGGGGAGGGGTATAATGACAGGATCAGCTTGCCAGTGTTGGGCACACAGCAGTGGGCGTTGCCACTACTATAGCAAAAAACAAAACAAAAAAGACGGATGGAGGATGAAGGGTGGAGAGCGTAAAGGGTGCGTGAGTCCGTCGTGGAGTGCAAAGTGCTAGAAGGGTCGTTGGCCAAGGCCCGCCTCCTGCAGAATGAGAAGGCTTCTTGTACCACTACCATCATGCATCCCACCATATTACATGGTCCCAACCAACCACCATTCCGAATGATATGATCGTCTCCTGATTTGTTGAAAAGAGAGGGAGGCGCCTATCTTGGACACGCATAATGTATATCAGGTAGGGCGCCCCCTCCCATTTTCAACGAATCAGGAGACACAGTATGACATTATTCGGAATGGTGGTTGGCTAGTAGCATGCTACGTGGTGAAGTTCCGGTGCCGGCTGGGCTGTCTGGGGTTTTTCCTGGGTTTTCCTCAGACGCTTTCAGACATATGTCAGCACAGTTCCCTTAGAAGTCGGCCCAGGACGCACATTCCCCCAGGGCGTGAGGCGTGACGTTGCCCACATACGTGAGGCCGACAACGGCAAGCCCTATCACCACCACCACCGTTTTAACAGTGTATACTCTTTCGAGTATCATACTCTTGCACCGTATATACAACTTTTGAGTCGAGCGCGCCTCGAAGTAATATACGTACATTCACCATGTTGCAAGTTTCCGGTTGGATAATTGGTCTCCTGGAAGCCAAGTGAAGCATGCTTATAGGCAGCCGTACGTGCTTCCTGCCTCTTTCGATATTGCGTCGCGCATAAATACGGGGGGAACGAAGAGGTACCTCCTGACTTAAACAACGGTCTGCTCTCCCTTCCATTTCACCGTTCTCTATAGAGGCAATTCGAAAGCCTGCAACCGTAAGCGAGACCCCGCGCTTTGCCCCGTCTTTCCGACCCTGGGGGCGGGGGGGGGGGGGGTTCCTGCTTCGGAATATACCCCGAAGCGGTGCACACGAGCGGGCAGAGTCGTTCAACATGAAATCGTTTCTCAGGGGGACATATATACTCCCTGTATTCATGCAAGTCACGTCTGCTCCCTTTCTCGCGGGATGGACGATACTGTCGAAGACGACACTTGATATCTAGTCAACAGGAAATGCCTTTTTTTTTTCGCGAGAGTTATAACTCTGAAGGGAAATAGTACGAAAGCTCCCAATATCAAATTTCATTTCTCCCACTATAATAGACGGTAAAACGTGTCCTATTGCGTATCACAACGAACCTAGAATTTTGTAACGGGTTTTCTTTTCTTTTTTTCGTTTTTATGACGGCTGCCGGAAATCGATATCTGAAGTTGACGAGAAAGCCGAATGGCTTGGTCGTGCATCTTAAGCCCGGATTCACCAACGCCAATTAAAGGAGATAAGAACTCCTATCGGCAGGTATTTAGTTATGTAATATTGTTCTTCTACGCTTCGTAATTCTGGTCGCAATTTATTGTACAATACTTCTCCTTCATAGCGCGTGCAGCGGTAATACAAAAATCGCTTCGGATTCGAAGAGAGAGGGGGCGTACGCCTTTTTGTGGCAATTTTCATATATCCAAATTGCCACGAATGATGGGGTTATCGCTTCGGATTCGAAGAGAGAGGGGGGCGTACGCCTTTTTGTGGCAATTTTCATATATCCAAATTGCCACAGAAAGGCGTACGCCCCCTCTCTCTTCGAATCAGAAGCGATAACACTATCATTCGTGGCAATGGTTGGTGCACAGCGTGCCATGCGGTGAAGTTCTGTTTCTACAGAGCACGCGCACCGCAGAGACACGCGGTTTCATCCGCTCTTCACCCGCGCGGACATTTTCCTGCCCGCAAACTAGGATGTGGCACGGATATTCGCGCCCATCCACGGATGCAACCGAAACCAGCGCGCACGCCTGTAACGATAACTACTCCACCGGAAGCTTACGCACTCGCGCTTCCATCGAGACGGTTGGCGTCCCAAAACCTCAGCGTCACAGCCCAATCTTAAGTGCGTCGCTGAGAACGACCGAGCTCCCAACGTCCGCTAACTAGGACCGTCAGGCCAGCTGCGCAAACTCGTGCACGCCATTTCAACTCGACTCTGATGAAAGTGTCTGCGGCACTCCTTCCTGGCACGCAAACCGGACTTCCAACTTTCCCGCATTTTATGGTTGCGACGTGCTATCCTTGCCAAGCTGTTTGCATCGATTCATTTCTCTCCTGCCCCTTATACCATTCACTCCAGAATTTGAAACCGTAAACAAAAAGTATAGTCGTCCGGGCGATGCGTGGTGTCTTTTGTCTTGCGAATTCCAGTTCCCGAATTCTTTTTTCCTCTTTTTTTTTTTTTTTTTGTATCGTTGTAAGCATTTCTGCGGGGAGGACCGAACGCGGACACTCTGTTTTTGTTCCACTTTTCTGTTTGTTCACGTAGGATGCGACTCTGTTAGCGTTGTCGGTATCTCCTTTTGTTCTGTTCGGCACCGATAGGAGTTCGCCGCGTTGTTTTCGTACCAGGTCCAAACAGAAACTATTGTTCCTTTTGTTTCCACAACGGAACATGTTGCTTGTAGTCTGTTTTTTTGCTGTCCTCTGTCCTTGATATACGTTTTTTGTTGTTGTTGTTGTTATACTTTTCTTTTTCTTTACAAACTGACAAAGGGAGGTATATTGTGATACGCCTATGTATCGAAACAACGCTTTTAGAGAGCAGGAAGTCAGTGATGCGTGCAGAACTAGGACAGAACCGGAAAGTGGGTTCCGACATGTGATTTTAGATGTGGCGGCACACTATGTGCTTCGCGGTCTCACAACTTGTGTGCACAGTCAACAGCTTGTCGTCGAAACCAGATAAATTACCGCGGCGACAAGTCGCTGGTATATAAGCATATATACCAAGTGCTGACTGTTCGAAGAACGATACATGCTTGCGTGCGTGTCATATCGCTCTAAAAAAATCAATAAAACAAATAAATATGGAAGCTACAAGTGCTAATCAGCACAATCTGATAAGGCAACGATAACAGACACATGAAGAGAACGACGTGTTTTACCGCTGAAGCTGCGGTGTCCTGAAATGAGTGATATGGAAGTGAAGTACCTATATAGGAATGATCGAAATGGTTCACATAACGACTGAAGTGTCCCCTGGCGGCCGTGTAACACACACGGAAAGAAAGGAATGAAAATGATAATAGCAGAAACAATGGCGAAAGCGCCTGCAGCAAACAAAGTCTTCAATAGAGAGCTTTAGGACATCGCACGTAAAGGCGACCGCGTACGATGTCCTTAAACTCTCCATTGAAGACTTGGTTTGCTCCAGGCGCTTTCGTTCATTGTTTCTGCCATCATCATTTTCATTCCTTTCTTTTCGTGTGTGTTACACAGCCCGTACCTCCAGTTCTTTCCGTGTAGTGTCCAGCCTTTTTCCGGATCCGCGTCGTATCTTCGTCATCAACAGAACCCAAAGAACACGGCCCCACATCACATTAAACGTCACCGGTCTCCACTCAGCACAAATAAACGCAGGAAACGGGATAAACCAGTCCAATTTCAAGGAGCTCTTAGTTACAGAGCTCCCTATAAAGCCCCCCCACTGCTCCTATACTTCCACTTCACAAGTCCTCTCGTGAGAACGCGCGCACACTGTCGTCTGCTATTGTTCTAAATACCAATGCACGCGCATACTTCATCAGCGCTTGCAGCACTCGTATAATAGCGAAAACTACCGAGAATGGAGCTCCGCTCTTCGCAGTTCTTTCCTTTTCTGCGTGTTGCAGCGTAAAATATCCATTTATAATAGCATCATCTCGCGTCCGTCCTCCTCGTTCTCTCGTGGGGGATCTCGTTTTTCTCTCGCGAGTTCCAGCGCCTGATAAATTGAAATCCAGCTGACGTTTTTCGATACAGGAGAATGAACATTTTTTTCGCGTTCCGTTCAGAGCTCGAATGCGTGTACTTGTGCAGCGGTAGCAAAATGTGACGAACGCACTGGCGTTGATTTCGGCTCTTTTTATTTCTCTTACTCGATTTCTAACTATAAGCCATTAATGGTGCGTGCTCCCTAACTCTTGCCTTACCGATGGGCGCGTTAAGAAGGCGCCCCTCTTTTGGCGCACTCAAATCGGGGGTATGACACACCCGAAGCGGCCACTAAACAGCAGAAAGCAAGTTAGGAGCGCTACACTACTCACACACACAATACACACACATACATGCATGCATGCATGCATGCATACATACATACATACATACATACATACATACATACATACATACATACATACATACATACATACATACATACATACATACATACATACATACATACATACGTACGTACGTACGTACATGCGTACATACGTACGTACGTACGTACGTACGTACATACATACATACATACATACATACATTGGATGGTGATGGGGTGGGCGATTCACCGCCGCTGAGGCGGTACACTGCCCTATTTCGCGTTGGGAGAGGATGAAGGGTTGATGATGGGGGGGGGGGGGGGCTTTCAAAAAGCCGTCGCCAGACCGATGGAGCACAAGTACTCCGCCAGAAGACGAAGGCCCTGCGTCTGGTGGGCGGCGTTCGACCACGGACCGAGGATCTTCGCTAGGTTGAACGGCCGCTTGTCAATGCGTTGCCTAGAGACCAAAGCTACACTGCTCACTCGCTGATGCCGCTTCTGGTTTCTGCTCATGCACTGCACAGACGGAGGACGCGTTGGCTTAGTTTAAACCTATATATATATATATATATATAGTAACGTTGGAAGAGACGACAGCGGTTGTGAAGACTTCTCATTGTAACAGCGAATGACATGGAAACCATGCACTGTTAGAAAAGAAGGTAGAAAGAGGTATAATAATGGGCTATTGTACTTTTTTTATACCTTCTGTTCCAGATATATACCTTTGGAGAGTATAGAAAAGGTACAAAGTGCCGATTTATACCTCCAACCATGCACAAGGGTATAAAAGAGGTATGAAGCAGGGATAACGTAACATGTTTATACCTCATCATCACGTGTCTATGTGGGAATAAATATTTGGGAGTATTTTTTTTTTCTACACTGTAAGACAAATGCCCGTAATTTTACTGCACAAGTGACTGCTAACTCTTTTGCCGGCATATATGCCATAGCCAGGGATGGGCAGTATTTAAATACATTGTAATTAGAGTAGTATTTAAAATATAAATACATGTATTTTTATTTTGTATTTAAATACAGCCTTGAAATATGTATTTATAATTATATATAAATTGAAAAATTTTGAGTATTTATATTTGTAAATACTCCTAAATACGCAAGATGCTGACTCATAGCTTAAAGTTACCCTGCATTTGACCTTTCGGTAAGAAGGACAAAGCAGAGTTTGGCGAGCCGAGCAGCTATGCCGTGTTTTCGCTAGCACGGAACATGCGACAAACCATTTTAGATGGGGAGTATTTCATTATTGTTCCGGACGACGGTCGGGACTATCCGACTACTTTGTAGTAGGAAGCATCTTCGTCAAAATTGCGAAGTCGGACTAAGCCGCAAAATTGAAAAGGTACAAAACCAGGCTGCCAGATTGTCATCAATACTTACTCCCCTTATGTGAGGTCTGCTGAACTAATGTCCATACTGGGCTGGTCATCGCTGGAGAGCCGCAGTAAAATAGCTCGCTTGAAGCTACGTTATGACATTTACCATAGCTTGTCCGGTGTCTCAGGTTTTCTGTACCTGCAGAAACCTTGTTTCCTTTCAGGTCGTTTGGACCACGCCTATAAGATCGAGCCATATCGCTTTCGAACATCTACTTTCAAACAACCTTTTTTTTTGTCCAAACAATAGCGGATTGGAACAACCTTCCACGTGAACTTTCTCTCTCTCCTCCCAGTGAACTGTTCTCGAAGAAATTACACGAATTCCTTTCCCAGTAAAGTCTGTGTTATATTATGGTATCCTTTATGTTTGGTTAGCCATTTGTTATTGGTCTTTTGTGTTGATGTTCTATGTATTCCTCTCTCCCCTGCATAACTCCACGACTGTGGAGCAGCGGGGTACTTAAAAAATAAATAAATAAATAAGCAAATAAATAAATAAATACGAGCCTTTCTTCATCGGCACCTGTGAAGAGGTGTTGTTCTTTGCGAATCTGATTCTATACGTGCCGAACAGAGGACACCTAGAAGATGCAATCTTCGAGAAGCTCCGAAATAGTACAATCGTCATGATAATCCAACAAACAAATGCTATCATTTCTTGCTGCTTTGTTGTTATGATCGTCATTATTTCTCTAGTTGCAGATGACAACTTCCCCGCAGTATTTATAGTAGCAGTTACGGTATTTAAGTACTGTATTTATATTTTGTATTTAAATACTCACATTGAAAAGTATTTATGTCGAATATTTAAATACCTCTTTCAACAAAGTATTTTGTATTTATTTTTGAGTGCTCAGAAAATGTATTTATGCCCATCCGTGGCCGTAATCTATATGCTGCACAAAATTGGTTTGGAGTGCGCACTGCAGAGTTCCGGACTGAGTTTTCGCAGTTTAATATCCCGTTAACCTAAGTGTCTCTTTTGTCGCTGATGGGAGTTGTGCAACGTGCTCTCCATACATTCTTTTTTTTTCTCTTTTCTTTTTTTTTTTACAGTGTGGAGATCTAGAATGGAATAATCATTTATAATTGATGAATGCAGTCGTACACTTCGGTTCTTAATGTCTGCTTAATGTCTGAACTGGTTCACTCCGTCTTCAACTCCCCTGATTTATTATACTTAATTAATATCTATGCACTCACTCGTTCGCTTAGACTTCATCGCAACTTTCATGTTGACCACGTATACAAACTAAGTCCGACTGATCGTCTACTGACGTGCTCGAATACGCTGTTCGAGAATCATGATGTTGACATATTTGCTGATTTTTTCCAATGTTACTAACGGCATAAAGTCAATTTTTAATGTATAGTTTACGTAGCCTTCCCTTTAGTTGAACAAGAGAGAAACTGATGTTCTGAGGCTGGAACAACATAGAAGGGACAGATACAAACAAAGCCTCAAATTGCCTAAGAAATCAACGATGAAAGATGAAAGTCACTGAAAAGGTTAGCCAGCTGTAGGGATCGAACCCACATCTCTCTTGTTCAACAGGTGCCGCTTGCGTCGATTTCCGTCGTATGAATGTGTGTACGAGTGAGCAAAAAAATGTAAGAGTGAAAGGAGGGTGAGTGAGAGTGAGTGGCTGGTTTGTAGTCCCTTCAGATGACGCACCCCGAAAGTCGCTGGGGAGGCGTGTTAGCTTAGCTCAATTGGTAGAGCCCTGGATCGGTAATCCACAAGATGTGGGTTCGATCGCTACAGCTGGCTAACCTTTTCAGTGTCTTTCATCATCTTCCCTTTAGTTGTTTGGTTTTTTCACGACTGACTCACTGTAAGGCCACCTAAAGATCACGCCTTCAACTTTACTGTCCCTGACGGGGTTTCCGTAGACAGCGTCCTGGATGCCGTCTGTGAGTTGGTCGGTTATGACCATGTACATTCCATTCAACACCAGGGTGGTTTGTCCTTCCAAGTAACAGTGAAGAATCAACATGCCCGAGACTCAGTTCTTGAGGCTGGCAAGGCGTCACTTCATGACGTCGAGGTTCCCCTAGAACCAGTCTCCATTGCGAGAACATTGTACATCACGGTGAAGCGCCTCCCTGAGTACGTCTCTGATGATGCGCTTGTACGCGCCCTTGCGCCGTATGGAAATGTGAAAGGATTCTCCTTTCCTGTTTATAAGGATCGCCCAACAATTCGTAATGGCATTCGCCTCGTCAAGTTCGAAATGAAAAAAAAAACCAGTGCCGAATTTCCTCACTGTTGGTATCGACAGAGCTTTGATCGATTACAAGGGAATTAAAAAAGTTTGCGGCAGATGCGGCTCTGAAGGTCACATTCGATGCGCCGTGTTCGGTCACCATACTGAAGGATGCCAAGCCTCTTGTCTTCGGTGTAGCTCCCATCATGCCACAGTCGACTGCGTCATGCGACGCTCGTACTCTTCTGCGGCCAAAGGCGAACAATCCAGTGCGAAGACCTTGCCAACCACTACTGCAGCTGGACTGGGGCCTACTGCTGCTCCCTCCACGCTAGCGGGCCCAGAATTTCCTGCGCTTCCTGTCCCCAGCAGTGTCGATGGTACCAACGTCATTCGACCCAGGAACGATGTAACTACTGGTAGTGATGTGCCCGCCACGGACAGTTCTGTGACCGCGCCTCCCGGTGATGTCGACGAGGATACTTCGTCTCCTTCGGCGGTGGCGTCAGTCATTTTACATTCTCAAGCTCGACATTCTGCAGGCGGCGTAGTCGCTCTCCAGGAGAGGGTGAGTGGAAACGGGGACTTATGTGACCGTAACTCGTCAGAAAGTAACCCAGTCTTCCCTCCTCGTCAAGTGGTGGATGATGACGAGGCTGGAAGTAGTCGGTGTAAATATCAATCATCAAGTGGATTAAGGTTGCATCGCAGTATGTCAACTTCCTCAGGGGAATCATCAACCTCACTGTACTCTCTTCATGGTTCAGAGTCCGGTGACACCGGTCTCGAGGATATCGGAAAGCATGTCCACCAGACATCGTCTGGTGACAGCGACCGTCCACATGGCAGGAGGAGCCCTTCTCGAAAAAAAAAGCCCAGAAGAACTGCTTCCGGCACGCAAGACGTCTCTCGCCCGATGGACCACTAATGGCTGTGAACCCACGTACTACTGCACTTCTTCTCTCGATAATGGCTGTACGCATAATGACACTCAACGTGCAAGGCTTCCGTTCACCAGCTAAGCAAGTGGAAGTGGTCGGCCTCGCACGGAGATTTAGTTGCGACGTACTTTTGCTGCAAGAGACTCATTTCACTCGCTACGCGGACGTCGCAAGATTTTCAGAGACACACAATGTTCGAGGATATTTTAGTTTCGGCTCCGCTCGTCAGGGTGGTGTGTAGGAGTTGTTGTACTGAACCGTGCTTTGCTACGACACAGTTTTGCGCGCTATGACTCCGACGGACGTGTGGTGTGCTTCGACTTCTTCATTGGGCAAGGGAAACTTCGGCTTGTTAACGTCTACGCTCCGGCAAGAGCCAGCGAGACCAACGCATTTTTCACTAACCTGATGAGAAGCCTTATGCTGCAATCCAATGTAGTACTGAGTGGTGACTTTAATTGTGTGTTGGATTCTGATAGAGACGTGCATGGTCGTGGTCGTGGCAGGCCTACATGGAATGCCCGGGAACTTAGACGCCTGGTTGCACAACATAACCTCGTAGACGCTTGGCCTGCATTACACGGGAATCTGTACTGTGCTATACCTGGTCGCGTGCGGATTCATCCAGCCGGCTCGACCGTTTTTATCTTCCTGCCAACCTCTCATCACAACTCTCGGCGTGCAGAGTCGTCGCCACTGATCAGCGCTTGCCGTCCATGTGAGCGATCACTGCGCAGCCTTGCTCACCTTGGACGTCAGCCAGTTTCTGACTGGCCAGGCTACGCGATGGAAGCTAGATACTTCATTGCTTGATTGTATGATGTTGTAGCAGAGGCCAGGACTAAAATAGCAGAATACCTCAATGGTCGTACTCCTTCGCCGGAACAGTGGGAAAACTTCAAGGTTTGGGCTCGACCCCTTTTCCAGAACTTGGGCTGTAGGTGTGCCCGTGAACGGAGCTCCTTGCTTAATCGGCTTGCGGCGAAAATACGAATTGTACTACGAGGCGCTCCGCTAACGCCGC
This sequence comes from Ornithodoros turicata, assembly GCF_037126465.1. Lineage (NCBI taxonomy): Eukaryota > Metazoa > Arthropoda > Arachnida > Ixodida > Argasidae > Ornithodoros > Ornithodoros turicata. The sequence goes on along the minus strand of NC_088210.1, from coordinate 13,166,066 downwards.
TTATGCAAGAGTACCCTGAGACGCTCCAAGACCGGCACCGCAGACTTATTCACTTGCCGCCCGGTGCTGCTCGAAAAGAGTACACCCGAGATCAGTCAGTTGCAGGCCATGGTGTTGCAAGTTTCCTGCACTCTGTGCATCATAACCAGGACTCTCAACAAACACCCCACTCTTTCCGTCTCCCGAATTCCTCTACTACAGAAGATCCAAATGAGGTCGTCAGCGGATTTGAGAACTTCTTTCGCAGGCTTTACGCATGTACTCCAGTCAACAGTGCCCATGGAAGTGATTTTTTCACTCGATTACCGGTTCTGTCTGAGGGCGATCAAGCATTCCCCGACAGGCCGTTAACAATACGTGAGCTTGACTGCGCTGTGCGCAGAGCAGCTTCGGGCACTAGTCCCGGCCCAGACGGTCTTCCTCCCGAATTTTACGCGACATCCTGGCCCGTCATTCGTCGCTTCTTCTTTCAAGTTTTGCAAGCATGTATAAGCGGCAATGCTTTCCCCGAATCGTTTGGCCTGGGACATATCGTGCTGCTTCCCGAAAAGAACGGGGATCCTGCGGAACCAGAAAACTGGCGCCCAATCACCCTTCTGAACGCCGACTACAAAATCCTGACGTCTGCTCTGGGCCAAAAGATCCAGAACGTGCTCCCGTCAATCATTCATCCCTCGTAGTCGTCCAGTGTAGCAGGTAGAAGCATGTACGACACTTTGTCCGGCCTACGGGATATCCTCCGCTTTGTGTCATCTACTCATCCAGGTGGATGCCTGTTATCACTGGACCAAGCGAAAGCGTTTGACAGGGTCGCTCACTCTTACCTCAGTTTTGTACTTCGGGCGTATGGGTTTCCGGATGGGATACTCAGCATCATCGGACGCCTGTATAGCAACCATCGCAGCTGTCTCTATCTCCTGCAAAGCTTTTCTCGTCAGTTCCCAGTAGCCAGGGGTGTCCGACAGGGGTGTCCTCTATCCACAATCTTGTTCGTCTTGGCGATCGACCCACTATTGTGGAACATTGACACCAACGTTCGCGTTCGTGGTTTACCGCTTCCAGCGTCCGGCGCTTGGAAAGTAACGGCCTACGCGGATGACGTTACCGTGCTTCTCAGTGACATAGCGTCAGTGGCAGAGGGTCTACACGTGTATGATGAGTATGCTGTACTGTCCGGCGGCATGTTGAATCAAGATAAAACAAAATTAATGCTTCTTCATGCACAAAATGTGCAAAATTATGCATTAAGGCTTCTAATGTAAGCCTGCCCCTGCATAGTGCCTACAGACTAGCCTACAGACTATACAACTGATGAAATTTAGATGTATATAGTGTGCATAGTTGTATAGTAGTTATATAGTTGCATAGTGTGCACATATTGCCTGTGTTTTGCGTGCCGATTGTCCTTTAGTGTAGCCATCAAATTACTGTGTGCTGAGGACCGCTTGTGTATTTCGTTCATAATAGATTTTCCCTTAACAACATTTGCTGTTAGTATTTGATGTGTATTTACGTGTAGTTATGTTTTTATCTTTGTGTTTTTGTATTTACTTACGTTCGGTGAACCATTTTCCAGACCTCCGGGTAGTTTATTGGCACCGGATAAAAAGTGCATTTATTAATATTATTATTAATTAGAAACATTATCAAGCTCCCGCAAAAATACGAGAAACGTTATACTTTTTCGTTTGTGGATCCAGTGCTCGAATGTGCTAGTATTCTACGGGACAGTAACTCCTTGGTTTCAACCAGCAAAATGGAGAAAATTCATTTGAGAAAATTGGTTCTGCAGCAAATTGCTGCTGGATTTGTTTGTTGACGATACGGGTATGGAGAAAGTGTCACGGAGACGAATGGCATGATGGGATTTGCTGGCTGTTCGTAGGCGAAATATGTCAGACTTGATATTTTAAATATTGCAGTATATCATAATCAGACTGTCCTAAATCCTTCCCAATATTTATGACTACCTGACTACATGTATTCAAGAGTGGATCATTACAAAAACGTTCGTGTCGAAGGGTCGTTTTCACCTTTTATTTTCCCCATGGACTGTACCGAAATGAGTTCTTCTGTCTCGTAATGTTGTCTCTGAATATCACACTAACGTGTTTCATTCGAAGTTGCATAGATATAGTTGCGCTTGCAGTTTATCTCTCCCTGTTGGTAATTATGTTTATTCATGCGGCGTGGCTGTAACATTGTACCCCTTCTATTGTCTTGTTACCCTCCCCGCTGTAATGCATTTGACGCTGGAGGTGTTCTAACAAGAAAATATAAAACAATTTGCTTTTGCTAGCGTGAGCACGCCTCTGCAGTGGAACACTCTTCCATCCGCGTTTGCACTGTGTGTCGCGGTGCTGGCGCCCTCTGCGGATGCACCAGGGGACATTTCATTCACATTCAGAGAACGGTCTTTGTGCATAAATTTGTTGCCTGCTAAATGAATTCAACACACGTTGGCTAATTTGCTTCCCATTACCGAATCACGCATACATTACTGTAGAACGCATTCTACGTGTGGACATAAATTCGATATAAGCGTCAATTCGATAAAAGAGATGTGCCGCAAGGATAGTAGCCTCGGAAGCGCGCGGGAAGACACTGCGGGAAACTGGAAGAAATGTATTCAGACAAACAAGCAAACCCTGGCGGTGAGGACGTTGGCAGCCGTTTAATTTCTAAGCAGAGAGAGATGTGGGCTAATATACGGGCTCTCGTCGGCACTTCTTCTTCTGCTTGTGGGGTGAGAGTGGTCAGCCACAGTCAAATTTGGCTTGCTGCTCGCCGGTTCGTCCATTCCACTATGCCAAGTCGGCTGGTAGGACCCTTCGAATACCCGAAAGGACCATTCGGACCGAGGACCCTTCGCCGAAAGGACCCTTCGCCTGCATTTCGTTGAAATGCAGGTCTCGTCAAAATCGTCTCGCCTCAGATCGAGAGAATTCAAAGAAATGAAAAAAAAAAAAAAAAAATTAGCGATTTCGTTATAACGAGGTCTAGCTGTAGTTACGAAAGACATGATGCCGCAGAAAAACATGCCAAGTTTCATAAAGAACCTAAAGAACCGCAATGTAAGCAGCTTTATTACGAATTGCTCATCTACCTGAATATATTATATGTGTGCGTCCCACGATGCCACGTTCGGTCTGCGGAACCGACGGGCCATAAGAAACATTGGAAACGCATCTCAGAGTGCTGACGTCTCGATTCCAAACACCAGAGCTCTGTACCTGTAGGGGAACCGCACAACATTTCATCATGCTTCCCGCCGTTTCAAAGCCTTATCAATATTTAGTACCGTCTGCGCGGCAGAAAGTCGATGTTGCCCTTAGGAAAACCCGCGGCGCCTTCTTTGTTACTGTTTACTCAATGTATCGCATCCCGAATGCATTCCATGACTACGTATTGCGCAAATGTTGCACACTGAAACCGAACAAGTTTTGCAGAGAGATACATGAGTACCTAGCCGGAACATTACTGTATCAGCGTGTGTATTCTTCCCTTGCGTGCTCATGTAGACCTTGGTCTGGATCGATAGAAGACCCTTCGATGTCGTCAGTGGCGCGGGGTGTTTGGCCTGCTCTCAATCGGCCAGACTGCATAACCTTCACTTGTGTCTTTTCTCAAGGTGACAGAGGAGGAGATGTTATGTTAACACGTTACTAGCCGTGTATTTTACGTAATCCTTCCGGAAGTTGTTTTATATAGTCCTAGCGGGAGAGAATGAGACAAGCGATCAGCCCGGTTAACAACCACACGCAAAAATCGTTCTTTATTGGCTCGCACGTGCTCCATGCGCACTTCGTCCTCTACAATCACAATAAAACAGAGCTAGGAACATATCCATATTTTCCTATACCACCACCACCATCATCACCATCATCAATACATTCACTAGACCAGATTGCGACCCAGACCTGGTAGGCGCTACAAAAGCTTGTCCCAGACTGAACGAAAAGCGCGCACCAAGTAAGCTCTCCATAGACGTGCATGCTGCATATAGTGCTACGTCACCGGACATGCCGGCCAATAGTATTAGCGCTCGTAGAAGAGCGAGCGCGAGGGAGAGAGAAACCGGTATAGCGGGAATACCCCGACGCCACCTAGATGCAGAAGGCCTGCTCAATGCCTCCTCTCCCTCCTTCGCTACGTGGCCACATAAAGTCAGAATTCGTCTGCAACCGCGATTCGCTGTTCTGCGAATGCAAGAAGTGGCAAATTATTTCAGCTAACTTCACAAATTTTAACTTGTAGACTAGAAGTGCAACAGGCTTTCCAGAAAAAAACGATTTTGAAAACAAAACAAAACAAAAAGGACCGTTTTGCGCTTTATTTTGTTTTCCCATTTAATACGCGAGGACGTTCACTACTTGCAGACGACAGTGCATGGCTGCCCATGCGGCTGACGGTGGCTCGTGTCCATGGCTATGACCGCTGAAAGCACGTTCACGATTGGCTGCGGCCGTTGAAAACGCGATCCTGATTGGCTGACTCTTAGTTGTTACGTCACGTCGACGAGTAAGCGGGCTTGCTCTATCTACACTCTAAAAACAGAACTTCACGGCATAGCACGCTATGTGCCAACCATTGCCACGAATGATAGCGTTTTCGCTTCTGATTCGAAGAGAGAGAAGGGGGCGTACGCCTTTTTGTGGTAATTTGGATATATGAAATTGCCACGAAAAGGCGTACGCCCCCTCTCCCCTCGAATCGAGAGGCCCCATATCATTTGCGTGGTAATAGCAGGCTCACAGCGCGTTATGCGGTGAAGTTATGTTTTTAGAGTGTATAGGTGGCGGTGGGGTAGCACGTGAAGAGGGAAGTTGGTCGGGAACACCTGCGCTGCGAGAGATGGCGCTACCTGTACATGGTGCGAGGGATAAAAGCTACGGCAGACCGTTCGAACTCCGTGGTCACTCCCACCATTAAAACTCATTCGATATTTAAAACACAAAAACAAAAACAAAAATAATAGAAAGAAATCCAGTCACAGGCAGGGCATGCGAGTGCTGAAAGAGTAAGTAGAGCACAGGCACTGCCCTCCGCGCTGACAATAGTACGCGTCGTCGCAAGCACTTTCGTGGTTCCTAGAGTCACTAAATAAGCCACGCTTCAGAGTATCGACACTGAGTGCCAAGCTCGAGCATGCGCCATCTTGTTTCCGCGCCATATATGCTACCCACGCGCACGCGCACGGTGCCATCTGTCGTGCGCGGGTGAAATGTTCCTTTCGTTTACGAGCAGCATGTTGACGGCCTTGAGCCCACCTTTGCATCCTCGGGACACTCTGGTTGACTAGAGTCACTAAATAAGCTACGCTTCAGAGTATCGACACTGAGGCAAAGAGAGCCGCCATGTTGTTTCGGATGACCTCCAGCCCCACCTCTATTTTGGCAGTAGAAATAGATGAAGGTGAAGTTCAGCAGTGGAAGAAGACAACACTTCGAAGAGCGCTAAATGGATGGCGCTGGAGGTCATCCGAAACAACATGGCTGCTCAGTGTCGCTACTCTGAAGCGTAGCTTATTTAGTGACTCTATGGTTGACAATACACGGATTATCGCACAACAATCATACACCATTCTCTATCCCACAGCGAGCATTACTATGTTAGCTGTCTTTGATCCTCAAATGGGGATGGTACCAGTGCAGTAGGAGACAAGATGGCGCTCTTGCTTTCCCTTGGACCACAGCGTCGATACTCTGAAGCGAAGCTTATTCAGTGACTCTAGTTGTTTCCAACTTTCTTCACTGAGCGGAAATCATGACCGGCTACAGGGGATCACCGCATCTACCCTCTCTCTCTCTCTCTCTCTCTCTCTCCTTCTCATACTTTTTCCCACGTCTGTGCCAGCTAGTTGCTTCACTTACGCAAGAAAGAGAATCCGTTTCTATAAGAGCTCAAAAGCCCGGGTCTAGGCCACGAAGAATAACGTTTATTCTTTATCTTTTCGGCAACTTGCGCCATTACTCCAATATAATGCTGTGAGGTAACCATTATGTTTGTCATGATACCCTGCGTAGCGAAAAAGCCCTCGTTGACTGACAGGCCGTTAGCGGTTCAGGGAGCTCGGGCTTTGGAAGAGCCCGAGTTTATGTAATGACGAAGGGAACCCTGCTGCGGACTTGACGACGTTGGGAAGACGTTGTTATTTTTTTCTTTTTTTTTTACATATTGCAATACATCTACAGCCTCTTGCCGCTCTAGTCTGTTGAAAAAATAAAATAAAATAATAATAATAATAATAATTCTGCGTCCAGAAAAGGGGCCTCCGTCGGAGCAATATGAGCTTCCGGAGAATTATGTAAGACTACTTAAACTCTACGGGGGTTCCTATTATGATGGCAACTCTCTGCAAGAGATTGATGGACCCGCGGCTTTTATAATACTTCATCTTGTAGTCCCAGGGAGAGGCGTAAAAAGACGCGGCTCCTGCGGTTAATGTTTGCGGTGGCATGGCGTAAACGTATAGGGCGGATTAAATTGTGTTGTGCTAGGGCTTAACGCGAGCACAGAAAGTAATTTGCCAGGTGAAACGCTGGGAAAGGTCGAAACATATTCGCACTGCACTGGCAGATATAAGAGTCCTATAAGCAAGTGAGGCAGCACAGCAGGCTGGCTGCTATACGGCTGTAGCGGACATTGTAGCCGTTATTGCCTCTGTCGTTTTTATTGCCAATATCAACCGCACTTCTTTCTACTTATTTGTTTTGTTTTTTTCTGCACCGCCGGTTTTTTGGGGTCTCTCTACGTTTTCTCACTAATTTCAATCACATATGCAATCGGGATAAATTCAGCACTGATAAATAAATGATCACCAGTGAGTGACGATCTGTCTTTCTTAGGCCGCGTCACTGTGTGTCTTGCAGTCCTTGTTACTTAATGACTGGACATTTCAGAGCGAGTACAGCTCTCACTCTAAATATTTGTTGTCATCTAAACACGCTTGAATAATATAAGCGTCGTTTATCCAAAGGAACGGTCGTTGATTCTATTATTGTAGCTGCGTCCGCTGTGTAAAAAAATAGAAAAAGAAAGAAAAGAAAGGAAGCAGCTGATGAAAAGGCTTCAGTAGTTGAAATCGAACGTAGTTTTCGTCAACTAACGTTCTTTAATCAAAATATGCGGGCTTTTGATTGTTGTCACGAGGCTAACGACGAGCGTTAACATTGTAACGAAGACGACATTTTTTCTTTTAACCAATCAATCAATCAATCAATCGATCAAGACGACCATGAGAATAGAAGCATGCCTCGCGCTCTCAATTTTCGCTATTAATGTCTGGTGCCCCCTTGATGGCGCCCGACGCGACGTCATGAAGCGAGCGCTGACACCCAGAGGCTCCGACAGTGAATGCATTATCCCTCTCGTCACTAAAAGCTACCGCTTGCCGCATTTTCTCGCGCTTGACGTGGTTCTTCGGGATGTTGCTCCGACGGGGTTCACTCTCATTTCGATGATTCTGCAACCCATCACGTTCAACTTCAAACATCAAAGAATCAGGAAAATACGCACCCGAAGCCAACACCACCTAGAAAGAGAAAGTCTGCGCATTGCCTCCTCTCCTTCTTTCAATTAAGCGTGAGAATTCGTCTGCTACTGCGATTCACCGTCCTGCGAATTCAAGAACCGGCAAATGATTGCAGCTCACCTGGAACAGGGATGGGCATAAATACATTTTTTGAGTATTTAAATATAAATACAAAATACGTTGTTGAAAGGGGTATTTAAATACTCTTTATAAATACTTTTCCATATGAGTATTTAAATACAAAATATAAATACAGTATTTAAATATCGTAACTACTACCATAAATACAGTGAGGAAGATGTCATCTGGAATTACAGAAATAACGATGATCATAACAACAAATCAGCAAAGAACAATATCATTTATTTGTTAGATTATCATGGCAATTTTAATATTAGAAGTTTCTCGAAGACTGCGTCTTTTAGCGTCTTCTGCTTGGCCGTACAATCAGATGAACAAAGGAAAACAGCATCTCCACAGGTGCCACTGAACAAAGGCTTGTATTAAATTTGATGAAGATGCTTCGTACAACAAGGTAGTAATCAGCCGCGACCATTGTCCGCAACAACAGCGAGAAACTCGCCGTCTAAAATGGTTTGTCGCATGCACTCTAGCTCAAACACTGCGCCCCAAACTCGCCCTTCATCCCGAAAGGTCAAATGCACGGCAACTTTAAGACATGAGTCAGTATATTCTGTATTTAGAGCTATTTATAAAGTATTTACAAGAATAAACACCCAATAATTGGTATTTAAATATAATTATAAATACATTTTTCGAGTCTGTATTTAAATACAAAATATAAATACATGTATTTATATTTTAAATAGTATGTTAATTACAATGTATTTAAATAGTGCCCATCCCTGACCTGGAACCTGCAGACCTAAATATTTTGTGCAAGACGCTTTCGAGAAAATCAGTTTCGAGAAAGATTGGGACCGTGTTGCGCTTTATTTCCAAATTTTCCCATGTAGTACGCGAGGACGTTCAATCACAACTCGCAGACGACGGTGGTTCTTCTTCATGGCCGCGATCGCTTAAAGCACGTTCGTGATTGGCTACCGCCGTTGAAAGCACGATCCTGATTGGTCGACTCTAAAGTTGTTACGTCACGTCGACGAGCGCGCAGGCTTTCTGTATCTATGAAAGATGTTAACGATGAAAGATGAAAGTCACTGAAAAGGTTAGCCAGCTGTAGGACTCGAACCCACATCTTCCGGATGTGGGATGGTGTGGGATGGATATTCTGGGTTCGAGTCCTACAGCTGGCTAACCATTTCAGTGACTTTCATCTTTCATCGTTAATTTCTTAGGCATCTTGAGGCCTTGTATGTGATTGTCCCTTCTATGTTGTTCCAGCCTCAGAACATCAGTTCTCTCATGTTTCTGTATCTATACTCTTAAAAATGAACTTCGTCCCATAACACGCTCGTGGCGAACCATTATCTCAAATGATATCGTTATCTGCCTCCTACCGAAAGAAAAGTAGGACCGAAGGTCGCGTCCCTATCAGGGACCCTCGTAATCCCCTCAAGATGGTGATTTTCGGGCGCGACCTTGTTCTCCCCTACCTTCCAGCGTAGTCCAACTCCACCAAATTTGTGGCGCTGTCGAACACTATGACGTCATTTGTTTACAAGCATGGAGAGGTCTATTTGAAACGTCATCACGCTGCTGCTACGCAAACATCAAAGATGCCTTGTCAAGCTTCGCACTTCGTACAGTTGGCCCTACGGTTGTCAAGGTACATCGCGAAAGTGAAAGTCAGCCTATGGCATGTAGTGCATGGCGAAGTGCACTGCTTCTGTTTAGGTACACTAGCAGGACGAACAAACATTTATGGCAACTTGATCAAGTGTGCATGGAATATAACTCCTGTTGGCTCTTATAGGATATGGTGGTGGTGGTCGGTGGGGTGATGTTTGCTGTGAGAGTTCGAGGTAACTCGTTACAAGTAACTCGTTACTGTAACTAAGTTCCTTTTATTGGTAACTTGTAACTTAACTCGTTACTTTAGCGCCGTGGTAACTTTTAGAGGAACTCGTTCCTTCTTCAGGTAACTTTGCCAAAGTAAGTTAAGTTAAGTTCCAAGTTATTTTTAACTTGCTTTTCACTCACGCCCACATATTTTCTTGCTTTCTCTTCGGTTCCTTCATGGCATTTTTTGCCATAAAACGTGATATTCATTCTATTCATATTCTTCATTCTACTATTTATACTCTACCAAATTTGTGGCGCTGTCAAACACTATGACGTCATTTGTTTACAAACAGGGAGAGATCTATTGTTGGACATAAACGAAAACGATCTAAGCGTGTTGCACTCCTCCGCAGGCAACTCAAGGTCTAACTCAACTGCTCATGCGTGTTGCACCTGCGTAATGCTATTTTGTGTCCAAAGTAACTTGGAAGTAACTCGATCTTTTTTTTTTAAGTAACCCAGTAACCGCGAGTTACATTTCAGGCTGAAGAACTTCGTTATTAACTTAGTTACATTTTGCACACGGTAACTTAACTTGTAACGAGTTCTTTTTGGCGGGTAACTTCTCAATCTATGCTGTAAGTACACCCTTAAAATAGAGCTCCACCGCATAACACTGTGTCGTTGGTGGCAGCCAAGGCCGTACTGCAGGCTGGAAGGTGGTATAGGTTCGAATCCCAACACCGGTTGTTGATGAGGATTCGAATTTGTGTGGCGCATCGACAACAGAAGTCGTAACGCGGTTGTGCTGTCTACCGTTCTCCCGGGATCTTTCGGTAGACTTTCCGGACGAATGTCGGCAGAGCTTCCCATGAAGTCGACCCAGGAAGCACACTAACTCCCTGTCTCTCACCCCTACTTGCTGTCCTCTCTCCATCTGTCCACGCCTGTACGCCGCTCGTAGCCACAGTTGGTTCGCGGCGTTAACAGGGAATAAAAAATGAAAATGCTCAGAAGGCACGGACCATTGTAGAGAACGATACCGTTATCACTTCTGATTTGATTCGTGGAAAGCGCCGGGCGTGTGCCTTTTTTGTAACGTAACTGTAGCTGTTACGTAACCTAACGGCGTAAGTTTCACTAAAAGGCGGTCGCTTCCCGGATTTTTCAAAGCTGGAGAGAACACGATGTTCTTCGGGATGATGGTTGGATGGGAACGTGCTATACGGTGAAGTTCCCTGTGAAGTCGGTCCAGGACGTACTGTCCTCCTCTGCGATAGTCGTGACGTTGCCCGCCTATGCGTGGCCGACTACGGCAAGCAGGTCCATCATCATCACCACCATCTGTTTTTACAGTGATGGCTTGGCATTGTTCGTTTCACCGCATCTTAAAAAACAGAACCGTTTACGGTATAGAACAGTCGTCGCCAACCATCGTCCCAAATGGCATCGTTGTCTCCCTCTGTCGAAAACGGGAAGTTATGCAGTTACGTTAATTTTCACGAAAAGGCGTACGCCCCCGCACGTTCCAAAAATCCCATCCGGAATGATAACGGTACCATTCTGTGCAATATGGCTGGTCTTCAGCGTGTCTTCCGGTGAAGTTATGTTTTAACAGTGTGTGTAGCAATGGGCAGGGAAAGAGAATGTTACGTAACAGCACTTTTTATTTTTTTTATTTTACACCAAGGGCCCTTACGGGCATTACATGGGGGGTGGGAAAAACAGTTAGTTACAGTACACAGAAACAGAAAAAGAATTACAGTATACATACAGTTACAATTGAGGAATCAATACAGTATATAAGATATAAATAAAATACAGAACATTTGCATGATGAAAGTGAAGACTAAAAAAAAAAGAAAGAGGAAAAAGAGGACATAATACAAAAGAGTTTGTACACCAATGAACAACCCGAACATACTTAATACAAGGGAAAGGGTGCAGGCTAGCTGGTATAGATTACAATTAATAACACTTAATACAACATACTTAATACAATTTGCAAGTAATCTAACAGAGAAAAAAAATCAGTTTAGCGGACGTATAATGTTCAAAAATGCCTGGTGGTCGTGAGTGGTGGATATGTGTCCTGGGAGATCATTCCAAATAACTATGGTGGAACAAAAGAATTACTTCGAGAATGCGTTTGGGTATTACAGTGAAGACGTGTGATTTTATTAGTGTGGTCTAGACGGGGGAATATGATACCACGGCACGAACGATTGGGGATTGATCTGTGGGTATGGTATGGAAGAATCGATGAAAGAGGGACAACTTTGAAATGGTACGACGATGTGCTAAGGTCGAGAGGTTGAGTTCAGCTTTCAGTGCAGATACTGATGTTGTGGTGCAGTAATTGTTGAATATGAATCGTGTTGCCCTGTTTTGGATGCGTTCAAGATTATCAATGAGGGATGTTTGGGCGGGATCCCATATTGCGGAGGCGTATTCCAGTTTTGGGCGAGTGTGAGTGAGATATGCTAGATGTTTTAAGTGAGGAGGTGCGTGCTTCAATGTTCGACGGATAAAGCCAAGTGAGCGATTAGCGTTCGAGATTGTGTAGTCAATGTGTGTATTCCATGACATGTTTGCTGAAAGATGAACGCCAAGATATTTCCATTTTTTTCTTTCTTTCAATCAATCAATCAATCAATCAAGAATCTGCTCGTGGCAGAATGAAGTTATCGATTGTGTATGAAAGTGGGGGAAGGGTGCAGAGTCGTTGACGTGTGAAGGAGACAATGTTACATTTGTTGATGTTCAAGGGCCTTTGCCATATACTGCGCACCATTGTTGTATTAGCGTTAAGTCATTTTGTAATGTTGAGTGGTCCAGAGGAGAAGCGATTTTACGATAAATGACGCAGTCGTCTGCGAAGAGTCGGACGGTTGATGTTAGACCACTAGGTAAGTCATTGATATAGATGAGGAACAGCAGAGGTCCGAGAACAGAGCCTTGCGGTATGCCGGATGTTACTGGGATTTCGGGAGAGTGGAAATTGTTACAGGAAGCAAAGAGCGACCGTTTTGTAAGAAATGATTCTATCCACCGGAGGGCATGATAATCCAGATTTAGAATGGAGAGCTTATACGGAAGTTTGTTATGAGGGACCATGTCGAATGCTTTTCGAAAATCTAAGAATGCAGCGTCCGTTCTATAGTTAGTGTCTGCATGAGAAAGAATATCATGAACAAAACAAGCTAGCTGCGTTTCACAAGAGAAGTTTTTCCTGAATCCATGTTGCAAGGGGTAGAAGAAATTATTTTTTTTTCAAGAAATTTAATGATGTTAGAGTATATAATGTGCTCAAAAATTTTACATGATATGCAGGTAATGGAAATAGGACGATAGTTTTGTGTCACCACTTATTATATACGTACTATTATATATTATATATATATATATTATTATATTACACAATTATATTGACTTTATTAATTTATACCTGTACCAAACCGAAACTGCTAGCAAGCAGCGTCACAAACAATCGGAAGAACGTAAATTTTACGTCGGAAACGTCCGTTGGACATCCCATGGCTGCCAGATTAATTAAAATTTTCGCCCAGATTTCCATAGAGAGCGAGCTTGTCCAGCGGTGGCTTATATATTCATTGAACTACCGGCGACAACGTCGAGAACAACAACATCACCTAAGCGCAACCTTGTCCCGTGGTCACAAGCCGCCTATATACTTAATTCCTATCCCCTCGTATATGCAACGCCGGTATAACGTCACGGAGAAGAGAAATCGTTTGAAGTCTGCCGCAGCAGTAAAAAAATAAATAAATAAATAAAATAAAATAAATGCCGCTGTAGCGCGCAACTGCTAATACGGCTTTCGAACATCCATCGCGGCTATCAACTTTTTTGCGGTTTAAACCTGAATCCCGGAGTCCTATCTTTGCGTTATCGGGGATCACCCGCCCGTATACCTGTTACGCCTGTTGGGTGGCAACTATGTAGTAACCAGAAGTAAGCTCCCACGTGCCCTTCTTTAACTCCCCTTTCAATCTAGCGCTACATACACAGCCACAATACGCCCCAATAACCGCGCAACATAATCCCGGAGAAGATTAGGGAGCGATGTGTTTCTGGGCAACGCCGTCCAATCGATCTCGCAGTCCCCGACCGTCTTACGAGGACTGCTTGCTTGCTGGCTGGCGCATGCGCGTCTGCTTTCGGGCCGTGTTGTTTGTAGTACAGATTATTTACGCAACGCGACGGTTGTCGAAATTTCGGAACCCGGTGCTTGCATACCCAAATTAGAAATTCGTTGGTGCGATTACGGTAGCCTACGCAATTTCAGGGGGGGGGGGGGAGGAGTGCCTTCTTGTATTTGTTTGCTGCCACCCTATATGATACGTACCTCTTACGCCCTAATAAGTGAATGAGTTAATTGGGGAGTAATTGCACTGTTTAGTCTCCTGGATTGCAGTTACTCCGCATTTTAGTCCCCCGGGCCTCAAGTGATGATACATAAATTAAACGCATTTCTTTTTCAGTTTGAGGCTGTAACTGTTTAGATTTTGAAGAGGATTCACGTTCATCTAGTCCAATTCCGCATTTGAAATAAAATCATACGTGGAACACTCGATCGTAATTGGTAAAGAAATCGCGCTACGTCAAAATGACGTAAAGTTAGAGCGCGAGGCGGAGCTAAAATGCGAAAGAGTGCAGTGAATATTTCACCCGTATGCAAGCGCCTTTTGTTTTTGAGCGTTAGTAATTGCAAGGAGTTTTCACTGCATACGTTTCAATAATATAACACAAAGAAAAGTGCACCTTTTGTACCTGTTTACGGCCCCTTTAAAAAACAATTAATAGGCTTCTAAAAAGAACGGCTCCAAAACTTTAGAGTCAACGATACTCCGATAAAGTTTACTTCCCAGTTCTGCAAATAGTCACTGAAGCCTGAATGCGACAGCCTGCGTGAATACATGTACGTATATGTGCTCTAAGTGAATCCGGTGGAATAAGGCTGTACAACTGAACAATTTCTGCCCACAGACTAAGAAATAGTTCTTTATAGAAATAGTTAGGAAATAGTTAATAGCAATAGAAAGAAATAGAAATAGTTAAGAGTCCTTTCTTTGCAAATTGTGCTCTACCTATGCATGTCGCAAGATTTAATATTGCTCGACATATATATCACGGTTGACGGTTTAATTCAAAGTATTTTTATTCATACACATGATGATATACCTGAGGCTGTGAGGACAGAGCGTGAAACGTAGTCTCCACTCTGTGACATTCCTTTAGTCCCATGGATTTACTGCTGAAAGGGAGTAATTTTTATGGCAATGCATCTAGTCCCCGAAATGACTTAAATTACTCCTCATTTCTCAGAATGTAGGAAAGAAATGAATTATTTTAGTCATCTTGGGGATTAGATGCGTTGCCACCACGGTTAGTCCTTTTTACGACTAAATGTATACGGTAGCTTATGCGAAGTATAGGGACTATAGGGACAGTTATCATGTATCCCAATCGACACAAAAGGGCGTACGCCCCCCCCCCCCCCCCCCCAACCTTCTCGATTCGAACCAGAAGCGATAACCCTATCATTCGTGGCAATGGTTGATGCCCAGCGTGCTATGCGGTGAAGTTCTGTTTTTAGAGTGCAGCCTATACAGTCTTAAAAATGAGCTTCACCACACAGCACTGTCCTAGCCAACCATCATCCCGAATGACAACGTTCTCGCCCCTGATTTGTTGAAAACTTGAGGCTGCGCCTATTTTGTAGCCATTACGCCCGTGCGTAATTGGTAGAGTTCTAAGAGTTCCCGAAAGCATGTTTGAAGAAACCAAGGAATATTTGTTAGAAAACACGAAGGAGGAGAGCGCTGAAAGCGATGCTGGCTTTAAAGGGGCCGTAAACAGGCCACCAAACATTTCTGAACTAATGATACCGCATAAAAGAACGCAGATCATAATACCCAAATATACATTTCGTTCGGCTCGTGCCAGCTCATCGACCCATATAACTGCTTTCAAAGATGAGTAACCAGCGAGCCTCTCTCCACCACGCATACGTCACATGGCTACGTAGCGTTTTGCCGTCCAATCCGGGGGCCGAGCTGCGCACATGACGTTTCAAATTACCAGCCAATAAACGTACTTCATTATCAGCTGTGAGTCGGAGCGCTCAGTTTGTTTGTACGAAACGACGTTTTGCGCTCCGTGGTTCCGAAATTCAACGTCATGACATCTTCAACATCTCCGGCTGGCGCAAACGTCAACAGTTGGGCTGCTATCACATGACGCGATTCGAACCCGGGTTCCTCCCAGTCATGACATGACATGGCCAGCACGCTATCCACGCGAGCTGGTACCACTGTACCAGAGCTGTACCACGCGAGCTGGTGACGCGATGCCGCGTGGCTCCATCCAAAGTACGACAGCCCAGTTGTCGGAACCATTCGAAGATGACGAAGATGTTCCATCGCGCACCATCCTAAGATTCCTGAACTGTAGTCCCGGATATTCATTCGCGCACGTGCTGTGCTGCGTGCTACTGGCCAGAAAACGTAGTACGCGTATGATACCTAAATTAAGCGCATTTCTTTTTCAGTTTGAGGCTGTAACTGTTTAGATTTTGAATAGAAGAGGACTCACGTTCATCTAGTCCAATTCCGCATTTGAAATAAAATCATACGTGGAACACTCGATCGTAATTGGTGAAGAAATCGCGCTACGTCAAAATGACGTAAAGTTAGAGCGCGGGGCGGAGCTAAAATGCGAAAGAGTGCAGTGAATATTTCATCCGTATATGCAAGCGCCTTTTGTTTTTGAGCGTTAGTAATTGCAAGGAGTTTTCACTGCATAAGTTTCAATAATATAACACAAAGAAATGTGCACCTTTTGTACCTGTTTACGGCCCCTTTAAAAAACAATTAAGAGGCTTCTAAAAAGAACGGCTCCAAAAATTTAGAGTCAACGATACTCCGATAAAGCACCGCATTTCAATAAGATCAAAATGTAGACAATTTTTTTAAAATGATAACTAGCGTTATTTTCAAATTTGTTTATCTGACCCTAACCTTGACCTGCCTTTCACCCACGGCAGTCAACATAATTTGCGTGATACGCTACCAAGACGAGCGGCACATGTTTACCAATGTCAGCGAAATTCTTTCGCACTGCACCTTCATATATCCTCATCCAGCGCAAAAAAAAAAAAAAAGAGAAAGAAAAAGAAAAAAGACATGACAGCACAATTAGGCGTTCGACCGGTCAGGCGATCTGCGATGATCAGATTAGGCTCATTATGGCGTGCCTGTCTGCTTTTCAGGATTTCGTGCGTCGGTGTTCTTCTTTCGTTATCCCAGCGTGGCTGATAATTTCATGGTCGGCTACATTGGTGACATTCGTGCATTCGTGATTGCAGTTGGACGATATACGGGGTGTTTCACCTAAACTGATAAAAAAATTTCTAACTGGTGACGTTTTTTTGCTTATTCCGTGTTCGCGCCGCGAAGCAGCTATGGCTGTGAGCGGCGTACAGATGTGGACGGATGGAGAGAGGACAGCAGGAAGGAGTGGGGGAACAGGGGGGTTAGTATATGCGTCCTGCGGGCCCACTTCAGGGGGAACTGTGCCGACATTCGTATGAAAAGTCTCCGGGAAAACCCAGGGAAAACCTCAGACAGCAGAGCCGGTGGTAGGATTCGAACCCGCGACCTCCCAGTCCTCAGCGCGACCTTGGCTTATTACGCTTGGATTATTGGAAATTACGCTTTAGCCCCGCCTGCATGATTGTCGCGAAGAAACGGGCGGGAAATGTGCATCTAGAGGAGGAAGTGTCTTTTTTTAATAACGCGTCCTGGAGTAACCAGTCCCTAGTGACTCGAGACTAACAACTCCATTAAAAAAAAAATCAATCAATCGAGTGTCCCTGCCTTCATTTCTTTTGCCTTCTTTGTGACTAGACGGGTGTCACCATCGTCAAGGTCAAAGCAGCGGAAAGAAAGGGACAGAAAGAGGCAGGAACACTTCCTCCTCTCCCTCACTCTAAAAACTGAACTTCACCTCATAGCACGCTCTGCGCCAACCATTGTCGGGAATGATAGGCTTATCACTTCTGATTCGAGGAGAGAGGGAGGCGTACGCCTTTTTGTGTCAATTACCATGTAACCAAATTGACACAAAAAGGCGTACCCCCCCTCTGTCTTCGAATCAGAAGCAATAAACCTATCATTTGTGCTAATGGTTGGCGCAGAGCGTGCTATGAGGTGAAGTTCAGTTTTTAGGGTGCTGCATGTCCTGCGCACTCTTCTTTGTGACAATCGGGCATGCGGGGCTAAAGCGGAATTTTTATTAATTTTCTTCGACCATATCTGTTGCCATACTGTGCGTAGTTTTTGTTGGGTCTGCGGTTATCCGTGGAGGACTTCATATTTCTGTGAAAAGAAATATTTAAAAAAAATTATTTATTTAGAATTTTTTTTTAAATTTAGAAATTAAAAAAAAATATTAGAAAAAATTAATGTCCCTGAATTAAAAATTGTTCAAAGCTTTCCTAAATGGCGGCAAAAGTTTCGCGAGCACATCGCCAGTTAGAATTTTTTATCACTCTAGGTGAAACTCGCTGTATGTTTTACGTTATTACATGTTTATTACTACTGTAATTGCTCGGCTACGTAGGTATGTCTTGGTTTTGGTCACTCAAATGTTTTTTTTTTGTTTTTTTTTTTCATCTTTGCAGGTAAGGGATGCACTGCCACAGGATTCGTACACAGCGGAACTGTAAGTTGCTATATGACTCAGTGGACTTACTGGAGGATAAAATTAAACAGGAATATAAGACAAAAATAAGCTAATCGTTTCACAAAGAAATATCCGGTCGTGGTGAAGTCAGATGTTTCAGCGTTTACGGTCTCCAACATTGCCATATTGTCATATACTACATTGCTTCATAATCATACTAAACTTTACTTAAGTACCCTTGTAAGTACTCTTACGTACCTGCATTACTATTATAGTTAGGACATCACAAAAGGTTTGAGTTGTACTTGCTACGATTTTTTTTTTTTTTGCTTTGTCTTTCTAGTTGAATCGTACATGCTGTCATGAGGCATTCTTGTGGGCCTCATCGGATAGAGTTTCGCTTGTTTGCTGGACTTCTTAATGTGGCGAGTAGATAATATTAGCTCCTAGTTTAGCTCTATTCACCACTCGTGGGCATTAACTTATGTTACCACCTTCGTGTATTTAACTTTGCCGAATCCCCAGCTCTTACCGACGTACCTGCGCTGTTTTAAATACAGTTAAAAAAACGAAGCTGGTTGAAGATCCCTCCCAGCCCTCATGCATCACGATTATTTGGAAATGACGCTCAGTGAACCTCGCACACAGCTGCCTGGCTAGGATCGGCAAGAGTCTTTTTCCTGCGTACACTTCTACCATGCAGTGAAAGCACGCTTTACAGGAGGCGCCTTGGGCTACACTCCTTATGCATGTAGGTCAACAGACTGCGCACCCATCTGACTTTCTCCTCTCCCAGCACGTGAAAACCTTGTCATAATTTCTGGCCTTCACGCAAGGGGGAAAACAATTTTGAAGTAGACCACGCGCATTCCCACATAGCCTTAGCAAAGACCTTGAAAGGAGACTGATATGAGAGAAAAAGAAAGTACTCAAACAACGACCACGTGTTTCACGGGTTGCTCCACTTGATTAGCTAGCCAGGTAACCTCAGTTCTGTCTGCCTCCTCTCACGCGTGAGGGCACTGTGTCGCAGAATATAGTATTGTCACGGAGGAGATGGTTGGACCTTGTCGAATGACATTCCTTCGTACAGCCGGGCAAGATGACGGCGAGACACTGCTGCACGTGGTACGGCTACACGACAAGCTATAGCCATGTAACTCTCGCATCGTTGTGAATGTACGAAGGTAATCCAGGCGAACAAAATAAGCACACAACCATGTATTCACACGTGCGACATCCTCACGGAAGATTCTAGTGGAAGAAAAAGCGAAAGCACTGCTCACAGAGCCGAAGATCCATCCGGTGTTACGATGAGCATTTACACGGTGTTGGAATAGCGGGAGTGGCGTACTACACACTTAGCAGACGACACCGTCAACATCTTTTCCTGTCGTCTGCTACGGAAGATTCTAGTGGAAGAAAAAGCGAAAACATTGCTCACACAGCCGATGTTCCGTCCCGTGTTACGTTGAGCATTCACACGGTGCCGGAATATCGGGAGTGGCGTACGGCGCACATAGCAGACGACACCTAGCAGACGACGCCGTCAGCGTCTTTTGCTGTCGTCTGCTACGGAATATCCTGTGGCTGTGCCGCAGCATATTCCCCACGGGTAGCGGTGGACGCGAAGACACGACGGTGAGTGCTCACGTCCGGCCACCGTGACAGCAGAAAACTAGGACGTTTTTCGCATCTTCCACTGGAATATTCTGGGGAATGTCGCCAGTGTGAACAAACGGTAAGTGGTATATTCCGACTGATCTTTGGTATCTCGTGCTCCACAGAGGACAAGGTTGAAACAACTGCCCCTTTTTCGATATATATAAAAATGGTACTTTATGTAAAGGAACTACAGAAAAAGGCACGCTACGCAGGTGACGGTCTCGACTACATGAGACTTCACATTTCCCGTGATGTTTAGAGGTACTTGCGTTTTTAGCTTTCCAGCCTTGAACACGTATATCGTGCGCAGCGAGTGCGTAAGTGCGCAGTATATGTTTGGACTCCCACAACTCTGTGAGCTGTTTTTCTGCTGCTGTTCCTGTCATAGCGAGCGGGTTTTCAGCGCGACACATGTCATCCGTGAAATTCAGTTATAGACGGCGAACGGGAAGCAAAATATGCGAGCTTAGTTTCAACAAGCTCTTTCATATTTCCCAATCCGAGTCGTGAAGTTTTGAAATACCTAAACATCCCACTGTGCAGGATGAGCAATCGTTGGCCCGTTTCAATTATAGAAGTAAAAGCAGTATAAGTGGTAGAAGTACTCGTAGAAGTAAATATGTAAAGATAACGATCGTATGTCACTAAAATTGTTTTGGTTTGCATGCCAGACAACCGCGGGCGCCTAGTCAACGTCACCTAGACACACAAGGTCCCACTTGTATACTTCCTTGTGACGACCTTAACGGTACAGGAGCGCACCCTTGCGTCATCGTAAAACCAAAACGGGATGTGAATGTGCGACTTCTTTTTCTTGTTCTTCTCTATTGGATTTGTCTGTATTAGCTCTTGTTTATTTTATTATGTTGCGTTCAAAGAAACTTGGCATGCGGCGTCCGCACTTATCTCACAGCGGAATACACCACTAGGAAGAGTCTTCCACATGAAAATGCGAAATCAACAAAGCATACTGTAACGTTCGTAGATGGGTAGAAATCCAGCGAACCGGTAGAGATGTAGGAAGGGACAGGACAGAAGCCGCCAATATTTCGAACAGAGACTGTTCTTCTTCTGGGCACCGTCCTCATCATTGGCATGGTATTTAAAGGGTTAGGTGTGACGTGTTTAAAGGTTCGTGCGAATTGTGGGTCAACAGCCCGGAGGGAAGAAAGGGTCCGTGCGGGCTTCTACGGCCGGAGTGAATGGCTGCTTTGTTAGAGTGTGGAGGGGATTATGTGAACGTAGTGATCTAGGCTACAGACCGGTTACAGAAAATGGAAGCTTCACGAACACGTGGACGAAACGGGACAACAGGCAAGAATTGGCAAGCGTAGCGAAAGATAAGGAGGTTAGTGGTCACGTGGGGAAAATTCCAAAACGAGCAAAGTTTTTTAAAATAATATTAGTGTTTTAATAATATAGTTGTGGCATTTGAGGCAACTCCCTTCCTATACTGTAACATTCGTTATACGTATTGTCTCAACAGAAACCTACATTTCAGTAGCACGTTGTTTTCCTGTAGAAACGATTTTGACGTGTCGCGCAGAATACATTGCCCATGTAGCCGTATAGTTCAAACAACGAAAAGTTCACAATAAACGAGGAAAGAGCGCAGATTCGGGATTGGGTCATGCTCAGGGCCATTTATCATCGCCGGAAGCAAAATAGTACACGCCTCCTCCTCATGCCACAGATCTAAGTATCTTCGAATTTGACAACAGCGGTATATATAGATAAACAACCATTTCTACACTTCCTCTTCCAAGAACTGCAGACAGACATAATTACAGCCTACGAATGATAAATGGAAGATAACGTTTTCAGAGGATGGAGAGTTCCTTCGATGCTGTCTCTCAAAACGAATGACTGAAGGCTCTCAGAAGACAGCTTCGGTTTCGATCTACTTGCAGACTTAATTACTTCTTTAAGCCCAGAACTGGAGACAGATGAGTTTTCCAACTCACCAACAGAAAAAAAAGAAAGAAAGAAAGAAAATGTCTTATGTTACATAAAAGCCTTAATCCTTAGACAGGACTATACGGTTGTCACTTTCAGACGCATATAGATTACTCTCCGTCCTTAAAGCTTACGGAGCAGTAATTGGGCTGCTGTTCCAACACCGGTTGCATGTTACATCCGGGTTTCATCGCCAGTATTAGCTATTATTAGAGTCCGTGTAGTCGGGGTGCAAAGCCGCCCTTCTGGTACTCTATTGATATTACGCAAGGTACACGGAAAAGTCAACATGACCAGATACGGGCTCCGCGTGTGAGTGATACCTCGCAGTTTTTGTTCAATTCCGTGTTCTTTTTTTTTTTTTGCTTTTGTTTTGTTTTGCGGAGTAGCAAGCCGAAGTGCGTTCGGCTTACCTTTCCTACCTTCTTTTTTCTTTGTTCTAATAAATTTCCCAGGCGTTTTCAAGCTGCATAATGGCAGCTTTTTTTCTGGGACTTCCGCCATCTCTTGATGGAAACGGAAAACAAAAAATAAAAAATAAATAAAAATTAAAATATCCCCCATGTTAGCGCTGCGAAACGACTGTAGCTATGAGCGGTGCACGGACGTGGGCAGATGGAGAGAGGACAACAAGAAAGAGAGTGTACAGGGCGGGAGTTAGTATGCGTCCTGGGCCGACTTCAGGGGGAATTGAGGCGATATTTGTCTGGAAAGTCTGCCGAAAAGCGCAGGGAAAACCTCAGACAGCTCAGCTGGTGGTAGGATTCGAACCCACCCGCTCCCAGTCTTCAGCACGACCCTGGGTAGCGCCAACGAGCGAAAGGATTTTCCACTCGGTGATGCCGCTGGTCCGTCGTTTCTGTACGTGTCAGCGCCTGTTAATTGGGACAATGTGTACATCTACCGTTGGCGTAAAACGAAAAGTGACTGCAGTTTTCATGAATCTTGTTTACACGAACGTGGTGTATGAGGCCGCCTTCTCCTGTGGAAATTTACAATGCTGCGATGCCCCATCTTATACTCATCCTGTAGGACAAATAAACAATACGTAAGTAGCCTTGTTTAGGTAACGTTTTGGCTATTAATAACATATCCCCATGTGGCAAAAGTTATTGGCAGAAAAAAAAAATCCCTTGACCGCATGTCTCTCCGGGGCCTACGTTTTTTTTACTATGAATTTCTATCATGGTTGGTGGACCACCCTGTATAGCAACGCTGTTAGTCAACACATCATCCTGAATGACAACTCGTTCTCGCCCCTGATTTGTTGAAAACGGGAGGTGGAGCCTATTTTGTATCCGTAATGCCGTACATAATATTACATAATAGGCTCCACCTCCCGTTATCCGCAAATCAGGAGCGAGAACGTAGTCACTGGGGACGATGGTTGACTATCAGCGTTGCTCTACACTCTTAAAAATCAACTTCACCGCATAGCACGCTCCTAGCCAACCATTATCTCGAATGATATCGTTATCTGCCCTGATTTGTTGAAAACGGGAGGCGTACGCCTTTTTTTGTGACACTTATGCTGTTCATAATTGTCACAGAAAATGCGTACGCCTCCCGTTTTCAACAGATCAGGGCAGAGAACGATATCATTAGATATTACGGTTGGCTAGGAGCGTGCTGTGCGGTGAAGTTCATTTTTAAGAGTGTATGCCATTTAGCTCTAAAGGCCGTTATATGGGCTCCGTTAGCCGAATATACCAGTTATTGCTAAAGGCCATTTCCACTGCCGTGTAACACGGACACAAAGGTCCTTTATGCTAAATGCCAGCCATTCTAAACTGACATTTAGGGTGTCGTCTGACAGGGTTTTTCGAGCCGAGTCAAATGTCACCTCACTGCTCTTTTAAGCAGAGCGTGTAATAACGTTTTAGCTCGCATTACACTGGTCTCTCGAAAAGTCGCGTTATCCTAACCTGATAAAACGAGACGAGAAAAACGCAGACATGTCGGCACCACCCACTGTCTGGCGAACGACGCGTCCTCTACAGCTCACTTTCATTAATTCTTCCCGGACAGCCCATAATTAGAAGTAGGCCGTCCGAACTCGCAATGAGATGCTTCTTCGTAGTCAGTCTACAATGGCCGTCGTGGAGCAATTTGCGCTGCGAACGCCACCTGTCCTCTGCTCGCGACGCCTATCTTGCGGTCCACCGCACTAATTAACTGGGCCGCAGCGTGCATCTGCCGTCGAGCATCGACAGAACTTTCGCCGCTGAGGACGACGATCCCTCTAATATCCGCGGATGGCTTTAGGCTTGGGAATGGCGCGGACGAAATTCCCGTTCGCATGTTCCGATTAGAAGGGTAAATCTGATTACGTCTTCAGAGCGACAGTGCGGAACAAAACCGAAACGAGATTAACGCTGTCACGTGGTTTCTCACGATGGCGAGAGTCACTGCGCAAAATATTTCTATTAAATGCGCAGCCAATTACTTATGTAGTTGGGTTCGCCGTGAGAATGAATCCATTGTCTGCGCATCTTTCTCGTCCTAGGGACCACTTTACTGTTTACAAACAAGAGGCGCCATCTGCGCATGCGCGGGGTTAGTGTCGGCATAGGCGCCGACTACGGGGGGGCGCGGGGGCCCTTGCCCCCCCGGAACAAGAACTAGGGGGGGCGCCGCCCCCCCGGGAAGTCAGAGACTGACACCAACTTTTGGGGCTCGGAGCGCCCGGGTCAAAAGAGCGAAGAGGCACCAACCCCAAAAATGCATCTTGCAATTTGTAAAATATGTATCCGCCCACCATACTCATTATCACAGTAGAAGGTGAGGCGAAGAACAGAGAGGATGACACAACACATTGCCTGAATTTCGCCCAAAGCAATCAGATCAATGAAACGAAAGCAGTCGAAAAGGTACCTGCAGCTGCCAGTGAGGTGCAACGGTAGAATCTTCGGAACGCATATCCGTTGGGAGTTGGTTCAACTCCCGCTGGTCCATTTCATTGACCATATTCATAATATTGCGCGCATTTCGGGTCAAACACCGAGGATTCAATGCATTTTGTTCCTTTTGCACTCAGTTTTCAAAGGCGTAATGCCTTCAGGTGTGCACATGTTCACTGTTTACGTTCTCTCTGTTTTTCTTTTTTTCTGTTCTTCCTTCCTCTTATTTCTATACCAGTTCTGCATACATCATAAGATCCCGCCAGAGTTTGTGATTAGTTTTGTGTTCTTCATTTTTCTTTTCTTTCCTTCTTTTTGTTTTCTTTTTTCTTTTCCTTTTTTGTCTTCCCCCTTTCACTTTTTTTTTAATAACACTCCGACATCCATCTGGCTTACCTTTCTTTTTTTTCTTAATAAACATATCCCCCACCCCTGCCAGAGTACTTATTTCGCGGTGCGCCTTTGCCCCCCCTGGGAAAATGAAAACTCTCCGCCTCTGAGTGTCGGCAAAACATATTGAACGCGGCCGTGCGAATGCTTACCGCAAGTGCGACATCGTCTGTGTTGCACTGCTACACCGCTCTCGAATGCCTCTTTGCACGATACCCGAAGTAACTTAGAGCTCTGAAGGAATAGGACAATTGTTGCTACAAGACGAAGTTGTTAATGAACGCTATACAACGTGACGATCCCTTTGCGTTGCACATCGACAACTGGACAGCCCAGCCCAGTCACAAAACATGCGGCCGATCACAATCGCATTGTAGTTTATCTAATATCTTCGTCGATCCAGTTCACTGCTGGTACTGTGCAAGCGTACAAGACACTGGAAGCACACAGTTACTTCACTCTAGGCGAGCTGTTTGATCGGAACGTTTCTGAAAACAGCGCTAATTTGCTACCGTGCACCGATTGATGTGAGCCTCGTTTATTTGTACACAGGTATCGTGTGGGAATCTCACCAAGGCGATGTCAGGGGGTCTTTCCGCTTAACTGATCAAAACGATTCACAATCAAACGATTTCTTCGTTCTACGTTGCGCGCAAACTGATTAAAAGGGATTTGGCCACCCTTTCCCCATCGAGTTGTGTACCCGAAGGATGCACCTTTGCATGAAAACGACCACTCCAATCACTCCAATTGATTGCTGTTTTGCCCACACCAAGCAGACGCTCTGCTAACTGCACCGCCGCCGCAAGCCGTGACGTCACGCGCGCAAAGTGCTCTATATTTAATCATCACACGACAGCGTGGTGTCTCAAATGCTGTATGAACCTTTTTTGCTGCTCGTATTTATGTCTCACAACATATTACTTTCATGGCTTAATGTAATAAGGGTGTGTTATACAATTCCCGTACAGCCCCCGAGATGCCATTCTTTTAGGTTGGACATGACCATATACACTCTAATGACACAACTTCACCGCATAGCACGCTGTGCGCCAACCGTGTCCAACCAACGATTGGACGACAACTCGCTTGGGGAGACCAATGAGAGAGCGCTCCGCACTGTCCCGCTACTCGAGAAGGAGGATGAGGTAAGCGTGGATTGCGGTTTCTTCTGCTCATAAATCACGAACGACTCAACGGATGACTCCCGTTCCTTTTATGTTGGTGTCAAGGTAACATCGCCGTTTCGTTCTGAGAGGAGAAAGCTTTGCGTTTCACTGCCCCTTTAATGTGGACGGTCGCATCCGTTCCAGTCGATTTGTAAACTATAGCGTCATTTTGTTTGCTCAATGGCCATTGACCGCGGTATCGAAAATCCGACGCGAAAGAGTAGCGTAGTTTGACTGTTATTCGACGGAATACATGACAAGAGCAGATGCCGGATGCTGAGAGCGTGCCGGAATTTCCCCTCGGGAAACACGCCAAAAAGTCTCTCCTTGAGAACCACCGGGGGCGCAACCTTGAGAGAAGGAATGCTGCGGATGCGGGGGCGTCTCATGGAGCTACCGGACGTCTGGACGACGCCTTTCCTCCTCTGAGCGCCGCCCTCTCACTCCTCCGCTTAGGGAGTGACGTCACACCGCTTATCTTCAAAATTTGTATATTAAATATATAAGCTCTTTTCAGACGTTAAAAAGTCAGTCAAGGAGATTGTCGGTTGGTGCCGAACGGAGTGGTATCGGTTTCATTGATGGGTTTCCGGATTCCTTGAACAAGCACGATAGAATGTATGTTTGCAGAATACGTTCAGCTCTCGGTGTTACTCTGGTGAGAATATGGCGGCGAGCGCTAGAAAGGGATATAAAAGTTATATATATACATATATATACAAAGTCACGTGACCTCAACATGATGGCTGTGACGAGTGACCAGGTCCAGGTGGCGACTTCGAAATAAGATACCGCTTGAGTGCAGTTATATCCTTGTTACACTTCAAGTCTTCAACGATCATTGAACCCAATGGCCATTGAACACGCGAGTGGCACCACAAAGCGCGCAACGTGCGAACTACTCAAACAGCATGGGATCCAATCCTCCCTGGCAGGTTGACATGTTACACGCTTGGCGTCGCTACGAGCGTGTTCAATGGCCGTTGGTCTGAATCCTCAATGAGGACTGCCTGTGTAATACCCCTGTCACATGCGTATCTCAAAGGGCTTTGAGCCCATTGTCAATCGACTCAGCTGCTAATTACGCGCTGCCGCACGGAGTTTCAGTACGCCTTGCGGTTGAACTGTCAACTGGGTCAACGGAGAACGATTACTATACAAAGGTGGTAAAAAACTTTCTCTGAAACGAAAGTTGGAAAGGTAGGGAACACGAAGAAAGATGCACCGATGACTGCGAGCGGGCAAAGCCACGAGCACGACGAACTATAAACAAAACAGAAAGTAGCCAGACCACAAGGAACTACATCGCGATTGACGCGCCGCCGCATCTTGACGACATGTGGAAACTTTCAACGGCCATCGAAAAGTGTCCGTGTGGCAGCGGCACAACTCTGTAGAGCTGAAAGGCGATTTACAATCTAGAAGGCCTTTCAGTCGATTGTCTTTTTTAGTTGACCGTGCGATGCCTCTGCCACATGGGCACACTTCAATGACCATTGAAAGCAACGGTCATGGAACATGCAAGCAGCGCCATCTAGCGTGTAAGGTGTCAACCTGTCAGGGAGCATTGCCTCCAATGCACTTTGAGAAGTCCTCACGTTGCTCGCCTTGTGGCGCTACGCGCATGTTCAATGGCCGTTGCTTTCAATGATGCCTGAAGTGTGCCCGTGTAATAGGGCCATGACAGGGTATAACCAGATCATAAATCACAAACGAAGCCAGCTGACGAAGCCCGAGGTTCTACCTGCTTAAGCAGCCGTGGCGTCAACTTCGTTCTTCCCTGTGTTGTTTCTTGCTGCATTCCACAATATGACGAAGCCCGCTCCTGTCGTGTTTGTATCAAGGCGACGTAAACCGCGATGACAGTATACGCACCGCATTTTTCCACAACAATCCTTCATCGAAATCCGACTACACGAAATGAATGCGAACAGATGTTGACGCACTTCTTCTGTGTGCCGCGACGCCGACGGCAGCCCGTAACAATCGACACCATACGTCTGACGTGGGAGGGAGCGACTCTCATTGAATTCGTCGGCGTAGCAAATCGTGGAAACCGAAACAGGTGGTCGTTACATTCCCTGCGCGCAACGCGTGAAAGGGAAAGCACTTGAAGATAAATGGCGATACGGAAGAGCTTTGCCGGGCAAACCGTGGGGTTTCTCCGCATTATGGCGTGTTTTGTGAGTTGCAGCACATGTGCCTCAGTCACAGAAGGGGAAACGAATTTATAATGATCGTACGTGCTGCGAAAGTGTTGCCGCGAACTAGTTACTGCACATGTCGAAGAACAAAGGGCTTACGAATCGCATTTGGAAAAGTGAAAGCTCGGCTCGATATTCGACTCATGAGTAGCAGCGAGGCGGTTCCTTTCACTCTATGCGTTCTTTGCTCCTTTTCTGGCAGCACTAAGTGCACAAGTTGATCGTAAGTTATGCTAATCCGAGAAATTACCCGGGGCATTCCATTGGGCTTGATTTTGTGCATACGGGTGGGTTCTTTGTTGCTGTGAAAGTGCGCCAACTTTCATGGAGATTGGGGCAATGAAAGACCCCGAGCATCGACGTGTAAATGAAGTTGTTGTTGTTGTTTCAGTGAAATACTGATTTACGTGCAATTGTGTTGAGTGTTCTGTACCAGAGCTGCAACTGCTGATCACGGGTGCGTTGTCACGTGGCACTCTTCTTTTTTACTCCGTGGCCTTTCTTTTTAAAGGCGCTCTAAAGTGTAACTTTTTAAAAACAAACTTTACAGCTGACACCGCCGACGTCAAAAGCAATGTTTTAAAACTTAGCTAATTAGTATTATATGATGAATTAGTCAAACACAACGAAGAAAACGCTCGCGAGTAGGACACGCGGCTGCCAAGAACGATCCATCCTCGTGCAGCGAGCTGTCTTTTTTTAATCCTTGAAGCATTTTAGATGGGACACCTTGTATAGAATGTAGCTGGCTACGATGAAGAGCAGCTTAGTACCTAGCCGAAAACATTTTATGGCTGCTATTAGTGTGTGTGTGTGTGTTTATGTGGTAGCAGTCGTCGTCCCGTTTATTTTAATGAGTCACGTGCGTATAGTTAACAACTGAAACCTTTAAGGTGGAACACAGTAAGCAGCATAAAACGCGTGCGAGCATGACATGCTGTAGCGCATAATTTTAGAGTGTGCACGTTGGTATAGAAGATATACGTCTCCCGCTCCTATACTATACGTCCTGCACTGTTAGAAAAATGTATACCCTTTAGGGTATATACGGTTTGTCCCAGGGCGCATAACTTTTCAGCTATAAACACTGTACCTCCTTCGAGGTATAGTAATTTTATACCTGCCTAAAGGTATATTATTTGCACCTCGTGGTAGAAACATATATGCCCTTGAAGGTACATTTTCAAACACGGGTTGTAATCTTCGAAAACTGGAATATTCGATTTATTGCAGCACTATATAAGAGTGGCACTTTCCTGATCCAGTTCGTAACAAAATTAGAAATAAATAATATTGAGCGACAAGCGCGTAATAACAACAACTACGGCGAGAAGGAAAGAAAGAAAGAACATACCTGGACACACACGCACGCACACAAAATGTACTCACACACTCATATTCACAAAGTGCAAGTGTAAAATGTAGAGGAGAGCCCATGCAGATTACTCGCCACGCAAGAAGCAACGCTTCCTATTACTGTAGAGAGTGTCTAGACGGATTCCTGAGTCATTGCAGAGTGGAGCGAAATTGACTGTCATATCTGTTAAAGGTACCTTATAGCAGCACAGAGACAGTGTTTTTTTTTTTTTTTTCGCCGCGTAGTTTAAAAGGGCTATGAAGTCTACCAAGCTGACTGCGTCGGCTCCAAACGCCGATTTTAACTTGGTGCTGTGACACCGTTTGTATAGATAATCAGATAGGTCCGTATCTTCACTACATATAGCACGCTGCTAGCCAACCATCATCCCCAATGACAAGGTTCTCGCTCCTGATTTGTTGATAACGGGAGGCGGTGCCTATTATGCGGAGCCATTATGTACTGCATTATGGCTACAAAATGGGCCCCGCCTCCCGTTTTCAACAAATCAGGGGCCAGAACGTCGTCATTCGGTATTATGGTTGGCTAAGAGAGTGCCATGTGGTGAAATTCATTTTAAAAGTGTAAAGCAGAACGTTATGTGTACCACTGCATTGGCGCCTGATTGGGTGCTACAGTTCTTCAGATGACGTAGCAGTGGATAGAGGTATCTGGACGGCGGTGCGTCTCCTCGCCCGTTTCCGAAAAAAGAAAGTGCGTTTTTGTATTAACGCTGCACACGTTGTGGAGGAGAAACATTGAACAATAAAGTGTAAATAGAATTACGAAGCGTAGAAGACCAATACTACACCTATTACACCCGTAACTAAATACATGCAGCTAGGAGTTCTTACCTCCTTTAACAGCTCGTTGCCTGTAAACCCAGCCCAAGAAGTCAGTAACGTGACTGAGAAGGCTTAATAATTTTCATTTGCTAGCGAAATTGAGGTAAAATGGATGGAGCGACGTCTGGAGGGAAATAATCCCCAATTCGTCTAGCAACAGTGATCTATGTTCCCGACTGACTTGGAGTGCGTCCGAATAGTGATGCGTCACGCATGCTGTCACAGTGCGCGTCATATCTGGGCCTTCGAGCCAAAATATTCGAATGAGCACTGCGAGCATCTGAGCACCGCTACTACTTTTGTTCGTCTGCATAAAGAGACTCCAGAGGGCGCATGGCATTAGGCGCGCCTGGTCGAATTGGCCGAAATTGCAGCAGACAAGAATTTCTCTTAGTTCATCGTTTACACCGATTAGGTTATGGCGTTCTTATTGTTGATACCATTTTTAATTCATTGTTTAACTGTTCGTTAATTTAATTGTTTTGTTATTTTATTTGTTAATTTAATTGTTGTGTTCAGTGCTAATTCGCACCTAACGTACACTAAACTTTCAAGCGTAATGGTTCCGCGCTGTTTTGCCATCAGGGTATGCCGTCATTTGCTCAAACTAGAGATGGGACGAATCCAGAATCTTTCCGAATCCGAATCCAAGGAAGGTTCTGTGAATCCACGAATCTTACGAATCTCGAATCTTTCGAATCCTTTCTTGAAAAAAAAAAAAGTTTGAAAAGACAGGGAAAAAAACACTTCTACAGAAAGCGTTTTGAAGCAGAATTTGATATATTTGTTTAATGAAGAACAAATTAACTAATAGTTCAGTTTCAGGAACAGAAAATACAAACGCTCTCGTCTGAATTATTTCCATAAAACTAAAAAAAACAACCGAAAGCACACCCTTACTTACTTACTTACTCTTAAACTTGTAATGTAAGAACTCCTGCCTGAACTCTTTGAATCCAGAGCAATGTAAACAAACAAACACGAACACACCCGCCGGCCAATCAGGCTTTCGGCGGACCCCGGAGGCGCCAATTTAAAAAAAAAGAAAAAGAAACAAACAAACTTGGTTGGTGGTTTCGGAAGATTCAATTCACCGTTTTGGGCACTGGATTCGGATTCCCGAATCTCGAACCCCAGCCTATGATTCGTGGATTCACGGATTCGGTTGGCCCATCCCTAGTTCAAACAAAACAGCCACCGGAAACCGTCGTCTGCTAAATTTCTCGACGAGCCTGCCCTCCTCCGAAACTCAGTGTAAGCGCGAAGAGCACTCGGCGAAGGCTGCATCAAAGGAGACTTCTCAAAGTGCGCCTTCTGTGACGCACATGCGCGTCTGTGGAGAATTCGGACGGCGCACCATTATGGCGGCACTTCCGGTGCGCGGGGGCGCATCTGTCGCACCCTTTGCTGGTCCTGATGGCTACGTAGCCGACACGTAGCCAACTTCTTTCGTTTGAGACCCAGTGTTGTACGCATGCGATGTAGATTTCCGACGTACTTGACGAGCAATGATCATTTGGTGAGTATACTTCGACACAGTGTTGTCCGTAAGTTTCAATATTAATTTTCTAGAAAACAATGAGTCGAACGAGGACGAAAATTGTGTCTCGAGTCTACTGAAGGCTGAGGCTATCGAATAGAGAACTCTTCCGAGATTGCACCCTCCTTGCAACCGCGTTGGTGATCAATGTCACCATCGTGCTCAGGGATGAGTATGGGATGATGATGAGAGCGCAGGACAAGGTTGAGGAGTCTACACTATTTAAGATCCGCCTTCTCCTCCGTTTCAACTGCTCTGGCTGCTATGAGGTGTTGTTCTTCATTTCCTGCTCCATCTGGCGAAAGAATGTCCCTGAGAGTAATCTTTTTCCGCTCGCGAGATATATCCTTACCCCGCATCATTATCACGTGGCCAAAGCATGCATAATATTCGACCGTTTCCATGCAATCCCCGGCAGGTCAGTGATGAATCGTGCGCAAGTCAGAGTGCCAAGAACTGCTTTGCGAACAACGAACCGTATAGATCGGAACGCAATATCACATATGAACTTATAATTTGACCCGTCAACCCGTCCAATTCCGTGAATTGCAAGAAAAAAAAAAGAAGAAGAAAGAAAGGAAAGGAAAAAGAAAAGAAAAAGAACAATACTACAGACAGAGGGAGACAGTTGACTCAAAAAGGCAACATCACGCCTGTTTCTATCCGTCTCTTCAGCAGGCTACCACCAAGCCGTCGGCAGGAACCGGACAAAGATAAAAACCCATCGATCAATCAACCCTGCGTCGATCATAAATTCTATGGAGGATGCAGCAAAATTGACTTCAAAGGACCGCAGTAAAAAGTAAGCTTCGTATATAAAAGTAAGCTTCGTCTCACGCTGCCCATTGTTGCCAGTCTCGTATCTTTTTCTTCCCCTTTCAGCCAATGACCAGTATATGTGACGAAGATCGACTTTTCGCGGTCCAGTTCAAAAGCACCTACAAACGTGCAACAATTGCTAGGAAACAAGCCAGCCACTGACTAGAATTCATTCACGGCAACAGACCCGACACAGGGGAACAACAAGGAACAGACACACAGGTCTCAGAAACATATACTGAAATTTATCAACTTAAATTCGCGTCTATAAGCAAATTTACGCGGCGTCTCATTAGAAGTTACGCGAGAGCAGGCAGACGATCACCGGTCATCAACGAACTAATCGGAGCCGAACTTGCATAATCTTCTTAAGGCTTCTTTTTTTTTTTTTCAAGAAACACAAGAAACAAAAACAAAGAATGGGGATAAATAATGAGGGACAGTGAGGGTGAGGAGGTACCAAAAGCCAATTATTATACGGTCGCACCGCTGACGCATGCAAATCGGTTTCTCCTCATTTTATGACTCATCCGTAATAAACGTAACATATAAGGAGGGATGACAAAAAAGAAAAGAAAAGGTAAAGAAGCGATCAATCTAGATGTCGCGTATTATCTTCTCTTTCCACAAGTCCTTTGATAGACGAGACGTCGGCGATCGGCTTTATGTTTTCTTTTCTTTCTTTTTCCTTTTTCTGCTCTTGGTCGTAACGTTATTATCTTTATTTCCAAAAGGGGCTTAATAAGAGGCGACGGCGGCAGGCACTGGCCAATTAGGGTGGCCGATGAACATGACAAAGAGCGCACGGAGGCCCTGTTTCATCTTTCACGAATAGTTTGGTCGTAATCCGTTTAACTGCCACTTTACCGGCTGCCGGCATCAAATCCACTTTAGGTTGTGACTTGTGGGAGATAACGCTTGTTGCAAGTTGTTAATAGCTCGCGAAACGCTCGCAAGATTACGAGGAACGATTACGATTAGGATAATTTAACGCACACAGTGGCATTATGCTCAAATACACGTTTAAAAGCGTGCGAGGTGGAATAACGCGACACGGATGTAGCAGTGCAGTAATGCGTCTTCCGTTAACTTAGAACGCGTTCTGGGCTGCCGCATCCGTACGTCACGCGGAAAGTTAAGGAGAGGAGGTTACAGAAAAGGGAAAGGGGTTATAATGCATCTCCACAAACGGTTTGCAACCCGGACAATGAAACTTCTTCTTGTCGGCGATGATTACCATCCTCCGTTATAATAATAATAATAATAATGATCTTTATTAGCGTGCCCAAGAGCAGCCAAAGCCTTGGTATTGGCGCACGTAGACAATACAGTACTTACAAACATATACACATATATACAGGGTGTCCACGCTAAGTGTGAACAGATTTTTTTAAAAATATATATAACACTTTTTCCAAGCGCAATGAACAAAATAAAGAAAAAAAAAAAGGCGTTCCTCCACGAATTTTTTCCGGGAGATTTATCGAACGGATTTTTGTTCTGAAAACGGCTACGATATCAGGTGACCGAAAGGAACCGATGTTCTCATTGGGACAACTTTGTAGCTTTTATAATTAAAAAGTTAATTAATGAAAGTTAATTAAGGCATTGCCTTTGGACTTTGCTAATGCCCTGCTAGGGAGTGCCCTTCAGCATATGCTATATTGCAATTGATTTCATCTTGGAAAAAGTGTTATATATATTTAAAAAAAATCTGTTCACACTTAGCGTGGACACCCTGTATACATACATATACAGATTAAGCAAAACATAACACATTCAGGAAGGAGAAGAACAACAGCAACAACAACAATAATAATAATAATAATTCGGTGCTTTACGTCGCCAGACGCCTGCGGCATCTTCCGTTTCTTGGAACACTTGTGCGAGTGCGCATGCGCAGGAGGAGGGGATGACACTATTCGAAACACCACCAGGTGTGTCTGCCTGTCGCTCCAAATGTGCGTCTCGTTAGTGTACGAACCGTAGTTTCCCGGAGCGCTAAGAACGTTTCTTCTTCAACCGTTGAGTCCATTGATGTAGAAGGAAGTGCTACCACACCGATGCCGTGAGCCCTCGATATCAGTTGAATCCCGCCAAAACACTGGCGGAACTACACCACTATACTTCTGTTTCGGTCATTAGCACTTCGTCACTTCGTTTTTGAGATGGAGACACAAAGTTGAACCCGAGTTGCACACTCCGGAAGTCCGTCTGATCGCTGAGTAGATGGAACCATGACCCTTTTGGCTCCAGATTGGCTGCTTAATGTAGAACGGAAGTAATTTTTATCACCCTGTTTTCTTTCTGTGCAACTGTTAAGTAGGACAGTAAAATGCACCATGAGAAATAATTATCCCCACAAAGTAGTAATTAACGCAGAAATTGTATTTAAAATACGCCGCAAACAGCGACCCGGCGCAACGGGGGCGGAGAGCAGTACAAGGATGTGACCTTGCGCTGAAGCCACACCGTCCGCGCTCGCTGATTGGTTCAGAGTATCGTCTGCTAAGTCAACTGTTCAGGGCTCTGAAGAAGTATTGCATACAGCGAAACTCACGCGGGGCAATGAAATCCTCCATGTCCAAGATCACCTTTTCAATTCCTAATCCCCCCTAGGGGAACAGGTTTACCGACTACAAAAGAAGGAAACCCTCACGCACAAAGAGAAAAAGACAGCGCTGACCTCAACTGACATCATGCGCAGACGTCATGACGTCATCGGTCGTCCTTATCATTCCCGTTACACCCCGGAGGGCGAGTTGAGAATGAAGGAGCGCGGGTGTTTTTGTGTACGTCTTTTTTTTTTCTTTCTGGAAACAAAAGCTGCATACATCGAAACCTTTTGTGCTGTTCCGCAAATTGACGCGTATACTTCCGTCATACGTCTCAACATGAAAATATTTTGGATTACCCTCTGCACCTCCTTAACGCACCCAACGCTTGTGACATCTCGGTGTCGCGCCGGTGATGGCCTTGGGTGCGCAGATCGAGTGAAAACTGCACCGCTTCTACGTGAGTCCCAAGACGGGCGCAGTCTAGCCTGTGGATGCAACAACGAATGGGCGAATATAAGCTCCCCGAAAGCTTCGAGGCTTCTGAGGCGTGCCGTGCCACTCTTAAAAAACAACGCAGAGCCAGCTGAACCTTACAGTGACAGGAAGCAGAGAGATAGAAAAGAGAGAGACTTGGGCTTGGGCTGCTTGTTTCAGAAAGGTCGGTATGGCTGTCAAACCAGGACGCTAATCTCTTTCTTGAGAAATAGCGAGCTCTGTGTCTTAAAAGATGGCCGCGGAGCTTATGTCATTCAGAAAGCGTACGAGGGAAGCAAAGTGCGGGTTTTGTTTGCTGATCTGGCAACGAAGCATCTTCTTTAGGTTGAGTGATAGACGGTGTAAAGTTACTCACGGAGTAGTAGACGGTGCAGCCTATCCAGGACAGCCCTTAGAGACTGCCGGCTAGATGTGAAGTGTCTGCTCTACACAAGAAAAGATGAAATATACAGGTGACTGACTGTGCTGTACCAGTACAATAGTGTTGCAGTGTAGTCGGCGTGCCAGGACGCCTGTCTTGTTAAGGAATGCTGCTGATCCTTGATCTACAGACGGGAAGAAACGCGAAGCCGCTCTCAAGGATCGATCCCGAATGAGTGAAAACTTGCAGGCAAGAATGGGTGTTCCACGGCCATCGGAATTTGTCAGTAGGAACAGGTTGTTTTATTACAGGCTGTAAACAGGTCACTGTAGGTCTTCCTTGAACGCAATGAAAACACAACAGCAGCTGGGAGGACACGAACAAGGACAACACAACGGACAAGACGGCTTGTACGTTATTTCTTTCTGTCTTTTTTTTTGGGGTCATCCCAGCTGGTGTTGTTTTTTCATTACGTCTATGTGGCAACTACCACGTCTCGCTACTATTGTGTCCTTTCTTACGTTTTATATCGTGCAACTGTCAACGACAAAGTCCAGAGTAGCTGTTTTAAGACGGAAAGCTTTCTTTCTTGAATGCTTCTAACACAACTATAAACCATTTTATACGAGAGTTGAACATCGGATCTTATTACAGTACTAAGTAACACAGGCTTCCTAATCATGCTTGTGAGCACGTACAACGCAAACATAGATGTATTCATGATTAAGATCCCTGGTTCATACCCAACCCAAGAGTTGGACAGTTTCCAAACTTATTCAAAACTATCAAATTTTTCTATGCATATCTTGCATAGTCTCTTAACTGCATCACATAACTGATAGGTTCCTTCTTCACTCGCTCCTGTTTCCCGGTTTCGAACCCGGGAGGTACCCGGGTTCGAATCCCAGTGCCGGCTGTGCTGTCTGGGGTTTTTCCTGGGTTTTCCTCAGACGCTTTCACACATATGTCGGCACAGTTCCCTTAGAAGTCGGCCCAGGACGCACATTCTCCCAGGGCGTGAGTCGTGACGTTGCCCACATACGTGAGGCCGACAACGGCAAGCCCTATCACCACCACCACCGGTTTCGTTTCACCGAAACAGCCATATCGTCATTGACACTGTAAGAAAGAGAATCGAAACTGAAGCGTCCTGATCCCTGAAGGGCATAATTGAACGCAATATTACGAAACATTATTGCGTACCAAAATGCAAGAAGGAAAACAAAGCAGAAAGAAGCGTGGTGAGCCTCGCGTTTCCTAAAGCCTCTTACTCGTATCCAGCGCATAATAAAAAGTAGCTTCGCGCTTTTCCAATCTCGGGTCGCCGCAAACAAACTCAACAAAACCGGCGGACGAGTCAAGAAGAGGAAAGAGGCTGCCATTACTTGGCTCACGTCTCCTGCAAATGAGAAAGTGGCTGCTGCCTATCAATTCCAAACTCTCGAGTATTCTCGCTCTTCGTGCGTCTTTCACCAACAAGAAGCGGGAAGACGGGGAAGGAACAAGCGCGAAAGCTACTCCCCCGATATGTTTTATTTATTTTCTTTTATTCATCCTTGAGATACACGGGCGCTCTAATGTTTTGAGAGAAATCAGGAGGGGTTCAGGCGCGCGTCGCATTACAGTACGTAGATAGGTGTCTGGACGGGTCTTGATCGCATTGCTAAGTTAATGCACCTTTTTTGGTTCACATTATAAAGCATCGACTTCAAGAGATCTGCGGTCGGCCACGGAGGAAGGGGCGATGCGAGGTGCGTGGACTGGCAGGATACTGAAATAAAATAAATAAATGAAATAGTTCAACATTTTTGGAATTGTATATAGTTAGGCAACAAAAGAAAAAAAATGCTCATGGCCACCCGTTCCATTTTTCTCCCGGACTTTTCCTGAATTTTTTTTTATTTATTTCGCGAACGGCATTTGAAGCATTAAGTTTGTACCTACGGGGACTGAGTGTCTGATATCCCTGCTACGCGGGCAGTCACTGAAACGTTCAATGATCACTGGAACCAATGGCCATTGAACATGCGTGTAGCGCTATCAAGCGTGTGACGTGTAAACTACACAAAGAGCACTTGATTCAATGATCGGTGACAAGTTGACGCGTTAGACATTTGGTGGCGCTACATGTATTTTCAACTGCCCTTGGTTTCGATGATCATTGAAACCAAAGGCCATTGAACATGCGTGTGGCGCCACCAAGCTTGTGACGTGCCAACTACAAAAAGAGCACTGGATTCAATGGTCCGTGACAAGTTGACACGTTAGACATTTCGAGTGCTACATGTATTTTCAATCACCATTGGTTTCACTGATTATTGAAACAAAAGGCCATTGAACATGCGTGTAGCTCCACCAGGCGTGTAACGTGTTAACTTCTCAAAGAGCATTGAATCCAATGCTGTAGGAGTGGTTCACACGTTGGACGCTTGGTGGCGCTATGCATTTTGGATGACCGTTTGTTTCAATGATCGTTTCATACTGCGCGTGCAGCAGTGGGATAGCTTTCCTGGGGATGGCGAGGTCTCGTAAAAAATCTCGAAGTCTCGTCATTGGTTTCATTGGTTATTGAAACCAGAGGCTATTGAGCATGCGTGTAGCGCCACTAAGCGTGTAACGTGTCAACTTCTCAAAGAGCATTGAATCCAATGCCGTATGAGTGGTTCACACGTCGGACGCTTGTTGGGGCTACGCATTTTCGATGACCATTGGTTTCAATGATCGTTGAATACAGCACGTGCAGCAGTGGTATAGCTTCTTTGGGGATGGCGAAGTCTCGTAAAATCAACGGGATGTGGCGCTCTCACGTTGCATCACGTCCGTACAGTGGCAGATAGTGAGGCCTTATAAAATGAACGCGCTTTCGTATTCCATGGCGTTTGCTCCATTCCTTAAGAGACTTGACCTCTGACGAGACGTCAAGTCGGCCACTGATGGGCTGGCTCTTACTATAAGTAATGGTCCTACCCGCAAATGAGCCAGACCGTAGCTAAATTGGCGCGCTTCTCTGGCGTTCCCGCGGAGGATTCTAGTGTTTCGTATACAGGAGAGACGGCCTCAACTTATATGGGGGCATTGCAATTGCGTGGGCGACGGCTCTCTTTTTGCGAAGTTCGTGGGAATGAACATCTCTTCTCATCAACATTCTTGTCTGAGAGAAGATACCCGCTGCGCAATTGCCTCTTTAGAGCGCTATAGTGCTATACTTATGGTTGAGTTTGCCTCTGTTATTTATTTGAAATAGTTATGACCCAAACTATCGTCATTCAAGTTGCGCAAAGACATTTCGTACAAGTACCTTGTCATTGTACCCGCTCCCCATGTTTGCTTTTACATCTATAAATGTGTAATTCGTGATTGAAAACTACGTTGGGCGTTGCGTACCTTAAAGGAGCTATGAACTGTACGAAGCGAGCCCGCCGACTGTGTCGGCTCCAAACGGCGATTTCAACGTGTTGTCTGTGACACCTTTTGTATAGGTGAATTTGATAGGTGCA
This sequence comes from Ornithodoros turicata, assembly GCF_037126465.1. NCBI lineage: Eukaryota > Metazoa > Arthropoda > Arachnida > Ixodida > Argasidae > Ornithodoros > Ornithodoros turicata. Next base: position 13,126,144 of record NC_088210.1, on the reverse strand, counting down.
TAGCTTCGGCACATAGCACTTTCCTAGCCAACCATCATCCCGAATGACAACGTTCTCGCCCATGATTTGTTGCTAACGAGAGGCGAAGCCTATTATGTATCTATTATGTGCGGCTACAAAATGGGCTACGCCTCCCGTTTTCAACAAATCAGAGACGAGAACGTATTCATTCGGGATGATGGTTGGCTAGGAGCGTGCCATGTAGTGAAGTTCATCTTGAAGAGGGTAAAGCAGAACATTATGTGTACCTCCGCGTTGGCGTCTGATTGGATGCTACAATTCTTCAGATGACGTAACGATGGATAGAGGTATCTGGGCGGCGGTGAGCCTACTCGCCCGAATACGAAAGAGATTGCGTTTTTGTTCTAACGCTGCGCAAGTTATGAAGGAGAAGAATTGAACAATAAATTGGTAAATAGAATTACGAAGCGTAGAAGAACAATATTACATCTATTAAACCCGTAATTAAATACATGCAGGTAGGAGTTCTTACATTCTTTAAAAATTCGTTGTAGGCACCCAATACGTTGACTATTAGGCCCTTCGCTGATAGTGCAACAGCTCATAACAACCTCTGTTTTGCGTGACTTATACCCCAGACAGACGGTGCACGGTAAATGCCATTTCCTGTAGCATTCACCGTGCACTGAAATGGCATTTATCATGCCCGTCTCACAGGGGTAGTATACCCATGATATACGGGCACTCTAAAGGCCTTCCCGGAGGAGGACACCTACAGGAACGGCGTTTGTGCCTCATTGACACACGAACCAACGATCGGAACCGTTATTTTTTTTCCGGTTCGGTTCGGGTTCAGCTCCGCAGCAGCGCAAAATATCGGTTCGAACCGGTTTAAACTGGTTCAAGAGAGTGAATATTGAACAATTGCCACGAGTTAAAAGAGCACGGAAGTGACATTTAACATGGCTCGAAACCCCGCTTCATCTGTGAAGCTGTCCAGCAGGAGTTCACCATGCAAAATATTTTCGCTCTGCGGTGTATTGTCACTGCGCAATAAAATTTCCAAAAACCGTCGGAGAAAGCAGCCGCGGACGACAGACACGATCCTCGCGTGACGTAGAAACGGCTCTGTGTATTTCTTTTCTTTGTTTGTTTTTTCTTCTCGGCTCACGCGCCGCTTATACATGCTTGAGCCGTGCCGTTGGTCGTCACTGGTCACGTGCCGGAGCCCGTGATACGTCAGCACGTCACCTCGTTCGCCGATGCGCGCTCTTAGCACGTGGAGAGGGTTTTTTAAGGGTGTGCGAACAGAGCTTTGCGCGCGCTCTGTAGGTCACCTGGGCTCACCGTTCTTTCGCAGGTGTCCATTTTATTCGTTGCAGAAGACGCTGCAGCAAAAAAAAAAAAAAAAAAAGAAAGAAGAATATTTCAGGGGTGACTTCCATGCTCCTTTAAAAGCAAGCAAATCCTTACGATTCTCAAACAACATAAATTTACTTTTGTTGCTGTTGTTGCCGACACTGCAGTGGTTCACCGCACATTGCTTGTTGCGGATCTGCGTTTCAGGTGTAACTTTACGGTAGCACATCGTACTCTTTATGTTCACTGATCGTATACAACCTGTTACATGCTGCTCAGGGACTGGCCGTTATTTTAACACCCTAAATGAAAACTTGGGCTTGCTGGACTACGAGGAAGCCTACAACTGCCAAAACGACGACCTCGAAACTAACACGACCGAATGAACGCAGTAACTGCGAGGAGGAAATAATCTCGTGCACATGGGTTGCAGGTTTGTTGTGTTCAGTTTCGGTTTCGAATTTGTTTGGCAACGCGGCTCAATCCGCTGCGTAAATCGTGGTTCCGATCTCACACAACGCACATTATGTCTGAACCGTTTCGCGAACCAGTAACCGCCTAAATTTATTTCGGTTCAATTCCGGTTCGGTTCAACGCGAGAAAAAAAAAATATACGGCCTTTTAGCTGTTTTCGGTTTGGGTTCAGTTTCGGTTTGGGTTTCACGATAACGGGAATCCTCCGTTTAGACAACGGACCTTTTCGAAAAAGGAGATGGAGTATCTCCTTTCCAAACCGAAAAGGCCTCGACAGCAGAATCCGCCGATGATTAGCAGATCTCCATTATTTAGCTCACAAATGTCTGTATATTCAACATTTTTATCAGTCGTCAAAATAGTTTTCGAAACTTGCAGGGGCCATATCATATCTCTTTCGAGTGATAATAAATTCAATAATCCCGCGCCAAAATAATCGCTCCCAAAAAGCAGCGTGTACAGTTCAGTTATGCACGAAGGGGGGGGGGGGGGCGATATGTTTATTATATAAAAAAATAGGAGGGAAAGGTTAGCCTGCGCTACGGCGGCTTGCTATTCCCAGGAAAGAAAGGAGGAAAAGAAAAAGATAAACAAAAAGAAAAACAAACGAACAAAAAGGGAAAACAAACACGAAATTGATACTGAAGGAAAGCATACTGTAATAACGTTATGGGAAGACAATTTAGGTGACCTGCGCGGACTCAAACACAACCGTGAAGTCTACGCCCCTTACCGCCGAGGCATTGAGCAATTCCGGAGTGCTGAGAGACGATACACTAACGTGAGTTAGCCATTGTCGTGTGTGTTAGCAGCGCGAACTCCTTTCCTTGAAGGGCCCTTCAAAGCTGTAAATGACCCCTACTTCAAAGGAGATCTAACCTGCCCGTGTGTCACCGCTATTACGCAATGCTTATACAGCCCCTCTTCACGGTTCCGCTTCGCAGCATGTTGGAAGAAATTATTTTGACATTCTTGGGAAATAGCACAGTTGCTCTTCCTGTATGTAGCACCTCGGTAATTAGAGTGACACACCACAAAAAAAAAAAAAAAAAAAAGAAAAAGAAAAACCCTAATCGCCGTATTCCCAAAGTCGCCACTATGCCGCCATCAAGGAAATTTGGCTGCCGCAGCCGCCCTGAGGGAAATCATTCACTGGACCGTTTCCCGAGGTCAGTGCCATGAGGCGAAGCCACCCGCCATTCCTATGTCCCTATAAAAATTTCTCCCCTCGTTGAAGCCACTACCTACTAGATTATAATGATCATGTCATGACCGGCAACCCATATGCGGAGCCCGTCCGCGCTATCCGCTAGGGGCGCTACTCATCGGCCCGCGATATCTGCCTCATGATTGGACAATGGAAATTTGAATTTTGAGCGCGCAGAAGCAGACGACAGCGACAACTCCTGCGAAAACGTGTAGAATGATGATGACAATCAACTTTGGAAAGAAGCACATCTATAGTAGGACATCCCCCGCTTGTGCAAAAATACTAAGGTTAAGCCGAACTACAAAGTATTGCAGAATATCCCACGCCCGCCCCCCCCTCTGTTGTCGTGCACCTGCAGCGGATCTACTGCCGCCGTCCTTCACCGGATCCGCACGGGATCCGCCTTCACGCACAGCTGGCTTCATCGTTTCGGACTTCCACCGACACCCCTAAGTAGAACAGTGCTCTTGAAATTCGGAAACCATAAATCACATCCTGCTCGAATGTCCCACCTACAACGAAGCACGCCGACAGCTGCTCGACCCTGACCCCAGCATGTCTACATCTGACATCATCTTTGGTGGCAACTCGGCTGGCGAGCGACGACACAGGACTGCTGCTCTGGTCGCCTTCCTAAAGGAAACGCGGCTTATATAACACCTATAGTGTAGTGTAGTGTAGTGTAGTTCCTTTTTTTTCTTTTTTTCGAGCAGTTTTCATCTTCACCACCACCACCACCACCACCACCACCCGATGAGTTGTGCCACCGCTAGCTTCCAAATGCGGCGCTGGGAAGAGGTGCGTATGACATGGTCGTTATAATCTAGTATTCGCGACTCCAGCGAAGCCGTAGCCACCTAGCGGTGGAAGTGGCAACCCTCGAGTCCAGGTTCGGCGTGCGCCACCTATAGTTCGTTGGAGTCGCGAATAGGTCGTGTTTGAAACAGCAGAAAGCGCAGTGATTCCGCTTCCGCTGAAAATATAAGCCGATGATATCACGGTGTTAATCCGATTATGTGTGAGCGTTTCTCGCGGTTTCCATGCTAGTGGCGTTCCATCTGCATATATAGCGCGTTAGAGACAAGGCGGTGCATTTGAAAACAGGCGACATCCGACGGCTCTCTGGTCACGTGCCGGATCCCGTGATACGTTACAACGTCTTGTCGTTCGCCGATGCGCTCTTGGCACATGGAGAGTTTTTTTTTTTTTTTTTTAAGGTGTGGTGATCAGAGCCTTGCGCCTGTCCTGCGGGTCAGCTGCGCTCATCGTTCTTTCGCAGGTGCTCATTTTATTCGTTGCAGAAGACGTCGCAGCGAAAAAAAATATTAAAAAAACAATGAAAAAATGTTGGTTAATTGTGACTTCCATGCTGCCTTAACTCTGCTTCACTCCGGGGTGCTATTGTCACTGAAAGGCGCATCACGTCACCAATAACGCTTAATTGTAAAGCAGAATTGAGTGTTAACTTCAAGTTTTAGCAACCCTTGATCTCGGCTTGACTGGATCCCGGGTCTAACCACAATCATAAACCTGACGCAGCGACATTTCTAGTTTGGAGTTCGTTCGAATCGAAGACAACTCAGTAAGAAGGGGATGGGGACGTATCCTCCCTTATCCTCCATGTGCACTTTCTACATGCGTAAAAGTTAATTCTTCAGTTAATTCAGGGCTTTCAAAATGATTGATTGATTGATTGATAAAGGCAAAAAAGCAGATGTTAGTCCTAAACTACTGTGGACTGACTACTCCAGGATCATACCTGCAAATTTCTGAACATCCCTCCTTCATTCCAAGTCCCATTATCCTACATGTGCACTTTCTAAAACCTAATTTTCGCGCAGGAAACGTTCAGGACATTCAAAATGATTGATTGATTGGTAAAAGAAAAAAAAATGGAGATGTTCGTCCTAAACTACTCTGGACTGCCCACTCCAGGACGCGTCATTTAGGGCATTCAAAATGACCCCGCACTGTTCCCACGTTTGATGAGCAAGCTGGGAGCGCGCCATCGTTGTAACGCTTTGCGTCTACATAGTTCGTTATAGGAAACGCAAGGATCCCTGACATCATTCTGAACGCTGGTTGGGATTGAACGTGTTATGCGGTAAACTTCCCGGGTGTGAATCCGGGCACCGCGGCTCCGCTGTCGGAACGTTTCCCTGGGTTTTCCTCAGACGTTTTAATTCAAATGTCGGCACACTTCGCTGTGAAGTCGGCCCAGGACGCTTGGTCCCCTTTGTGATAGTCATGACGTTGCCCGCATAAGCGTGGCCGGCTATACGGCAAAAACAGTTCCATCATCGCCACCACCATCCGATTTTTTTTAGGACGTAGAGCTATGTTGCAAACGTCGCAAAAACAGACTGCATCGTCCATTAATCATCCGCTCCACACAAAATGGAATTGGTACTTGTGGCAAATAACATCATCGATTGACGCGGACGTGGAGTGCATGCTAGTGCTCTGTAGACTCTATGGAGAAACCCGTCGCGTTCTGGAATCGGAGTTGGCAACATTGCACAACTCGCCTTTGAGTGTCCTTAAAGTACTCGAATTTTGGCAACCTTAAATCGCCCGTGGTACCCGGCAGGATGACCTCCCTACCCTTTCTGTTTTTCTTTCTTTCGGTAAACGATACGCTCCTTCCCCCCTCCTTAAAGGAGCACTAAAGCGCTAAAATGTATCCTCACAGAATGAAAGATACTGCGTTACCTTGATAGCGATATAAAAAGGAACGAGATTCATCCCTTGCGTCATTCGTGACTGATGCGCCAAGGAAACCGCAATACGGACTTTCCATCTCCTAAAGGAAACCCGGCTTATATCACGCCTATATAGTGTAGTGTAGGGTAGTTTTTTTTTTCTTTTTTCTTTTCTGCGTCTTAGTCGTGACGTTGCTCGCTGCCAGCGTGGCCAACCACGGCGAGCAGTATTCATCTTCACCACCACCACCACCACCACCACCACCACCACCACCCTTTCTTTCTCCAGAAGGCCGATAGTGCGGAGCGGTCTCTTATTGTTCTGCTCCAGGTCTCTTCCTCGTTGTCCAATCATCGCAGGAGGTGGTTTGAGGAGACCAATAGGAGGCCCCTCTGCATTGTCGCGCTTCTTGAGAAAGAGAGGGAGAGTGAAAACGTATGCAAATCTTCATAAGTTTAGTGCCCCTCTATGTCAAGCATCATGCGTTCGGAGCTGTTGTAAAATATTTCCGAGGCATCCAACAATACATTCTTAAAAGAGAACTTCACCGCATAGCACGCTCCTACACTCCTAAAAATGAACTTCCCCACAAAGCACGCTCCTGTCCAACCATCATCCCGAGTGACATCCTTCTTTCCCCTGATTTGCTAAAAAGTGGGGGGGCGTGCGCCATTTTTGTGCCATTACGCGGTTCATAATTGCCACAAAAATGGCGAACTCCTCCCGTTTTCAACAAATCATTTGAGAAAACGATATTATTCGAGATGACGGTTGACTAGGTTGCGGTGAATTTCTGTTTTTAGAGTTTAGTGGTCTTCGCGCGGTGAACCAGGCAACTGTAAGCTTTCTGTAGTAGCTAGCTTGGAACTATAATCTTCATAATGTATTCTCTCCAATCCAATTCAATCGAGACATCGATCGGGACACCACGCGGCAAGGAAATTACCGTCGCCGGGTATCTATATACTCGATATTCTGCCCCGCGAGCGCAATATTTCTCTCTAATGAAATCGAATGCTGCGACGACGACCGCCTAACCCTAACGCAGAAATATGCTGTCGCGCACAACAGTTGGAAAAGGCCATTGGAACGTTTCTCGGTAACGACCTCTTCGCTCTGAGCCGGAAGGCAGGACACTCGGAATAATAGGGCCTGGCTGGTCATCATCACCCAACCATCCTCTTGCTCCGTCTAAGTGAAGACCAGCGAAATCGACTTCGTCTCTTGATGGGTTCCCTTAAAAAGGAGGTCCTCATTCGCGAGACCTTTCGAGAGGAAATGACGTCTGTGTTATTCCTCATTTGGAGGATAGAAACCCAAGGTGACCACTCAGTTCAGAGAAAGCTGGTTATAAATAACGGCGGTAATGTTCTACGGCCGATAATTCTACGTTTAAATTTCTGGACGCTTTAACACTCAGAATGTCACCATAACTTAAAAGAAAACGAAGTACTCTTCGTGAGCGAAATCAAATGAATGTTGAACAAGAGATAAACTGATGTTCTGAGGCTGGAACACACATAGAAGGGACAGATACAAACGTCAGGTACACAACAGGTTTGTCGTCCCTTCAGATGACGCACCCCGAAAGTCGCTGGAGAGGCGTGTTAGCTTAGCTCAATTGGTAGAGCCCTCGACCGGTAATCCAGAAGATGTGGGTTCGATCCCTACGGCTGGCTAACCTTTTCAGTGACTTTCACCTTCATCGTAAATGAATGTTGTTAACAGCTGCGTATCGTAGTCGCCAATATGTTTTCCTTGTGCCTAATTAACGAATTAACTAGGAGAGGTTAATTCGCCGACAGGGCCGCGGTGTCAATCGGAAAGTTGTACAGTACCCTGAGGAACATTTCGGTCGGGTGTTTCAGGATAGTTAAGTAGTCTTATCTAATTAATTAATTGGGCACAATGAAAAACCTGCGACTACACGACTGCAAACAGCATTCATTTGGCTTAATTGGCGTAGAGCGCGCTCTCTTCTTAAATCTTGGTGCATGTTAGAAGGGACATCCTTCATGTGTGTGCCGAGGGAGGCGGGCACGAACAATGTAATGCTACCCCTGATATTCCCGAAATTCCTTGGTGGTTTCCTGTTGCGGTAGGTAATGGAACCGAGATGCCCTTCGGCTGTGCTATCACGGAAGAGGTTATGTGTGTATCCATGTGTACCCTTCATTGTATTCATGTGTCCTCACGAGATCAATATCGGTGCCTTAGGAAAGATGAGCAAATATATCTGTTCCAGAGCTGTGTATCTTGAATTACATATATATAGCTGTATCGTCATTGAGCAAACGTGCTGCACGCTCAGCGATAAACTTAAGCACGATGCTTTCTTGGAACGTTGCACTGGCATTCTTTCATTATGCGTTATAGATACCGTTAAACAACAAACGAGCACCTTATATGTTTTGTATCATTTAAGAGCTCGCTACTTGTAAATACTTCGCAGCACAGCACACACATGACGTGTCATTCTAAATTGGTTGACAAAATTGCGATAAAATCGGTGGTGGCGACGCATAGTGTAAGGCAATCCTCATTTTAGTGGGAAACACCAGCACCACCTAGAAACAAAGTCTGGAAGCTTAAACGACGTGACGTAACAAGAGTCGGCCAATCATAACGGTGCTTTCGGCGGCCGTAGCTATGGAGACGAGCAGACGTCAGCCACACGGGCAGTCAATGGTAGCCACGGAATGCCTGTATTTGAAATCGTCTGCGGCGATTGGCTGACATCCCGATTTTATATGTCCACGTGACGAAGGAGTGAGAGGAGGCATTAAGCAGGCCTTCTTCATATAGGCGGTGTTGGCGGCGCTGGCAGTCATGTACCGGACATTGTTTTTGTTGCGGCGCATCGTCGACGACGCTGGGGGTAGACCCAGTGTCATGCCCATTCAGTGTAGTTTTGCCGCCGTACTTGACGGACAGCGCGAAGTTGGTGTCTACTTCGGTACAGTGTTGCCCGCAATTTTGAACTTTGACTTTCTAAAAACAAAAAATACTGCGAGTCTGATTGAGACGAAAACTATGACTTTAGAGTCCTGAGGATTCAATTGAACGAAATCGGTTTGTGAGATTGCGCACGAACTGCTTTTTAACACCGCGACGGATCTGTGACCATGGGACTTCTAGACATATGGATATGTATTGCAAGATGGAAAGGAAGAGAAAGAGTTATGTGAGTCCTGGGACGACTTCATGGTGAACAGTCCCGACATCCATCTCTCTCTCTTTCTCTCGAAACGAAAATTCGGAATGGAACGTTGCCATTTATGCGTGTAACCGCCCGTTAGATTTATTCAGCACAACCTCCAGCGAAGTGTCATGACCCCTTTAATGCATTCTACAAATAGCGAGTGGCGTCTCACGTAGACCGTCTGTCCTCTGTCGTCTGCGGTCTTCTGTAAAGCGTGCTTTGCCTGCAATGGCACCGTGCACGCCGGAGAAGCAGTGTTTCGCAGTCGAATCATACGCACTGTAAGTTTATTTATTTATTTATTTCGTTATTTATGTATTTATTCGTTTTTATTTTGTCATTTATTAATTAGCAATACCCTACTATTCCACCTAAGTGGCATTGTGTCGGGGTCAGGAGATAACGACCAATAACGAGTAGGTAACGACACAATGGCAACAATCCAATCATTCTCACTCATACACCCATAACTTTTCGCAAAAGATGGCACTTGAAGAAGAAGAAACAAGGTCGAGTAGGTGTCTGTTCGATTCTTCAACTGTTTTAGGGGGAAAAAAAGGAAAAGAAAGAGTTTTTGAAAACGATAGGGTTCAACGTTACAGTCGCGGTCTGCACGTTCCGAGCTATAGCTCTGTGAAAAGAGATAATGACTTCGAGGAATGCCTGTAAGTCCGTGATATATACGATTAAAAAGTTTGTATTTATTTATTATGACAAACCCAAGGGCCAGAAGGCATTACACGGGTAAAGCAAATAGAAAAGAAAATTATAGAAACAATCACAACATTTCAGCAATCACTGAAAAATCAGTGTGGCTGGGAGGCCAGACAGTCTAGACGCGTGCTCAAATTGAAATGCAAAATAAGAAGACGATTATGTGCGCTGCGATGTAAGGTGATGCTCTGCTGCCGATTTGAAGGATGAATCATCATGGATGGATGCGATGTCTTCGGGCAATGAATTCCAAAGCTTGACGTCGAGACTGGGAGGTACCCGGGTTCGAATCCCGGTGCCGGCTGTGCTGTCTGGGGTTTTTCCTGGGTTTTCCTCAGACGCTTTCAGACATATGTCGGCACAGTTCCCTTAGAAGTCGGCCCAGGATGCACATTCCCCCAGGGCGTGAGTCGTGACGTTGCCCACATACGTGAGGCCGACAACGGCAAGCCCTATCACCACCAGCAGCGCAAAGCTTGATGGCGCGTGGCTAGAAGAAGTGAAGGAATGCCCTGGTGTGACAGAAAAAATGGTTCGCACTTGTAAGAATGGTTGACACGCCTGCTCGTGTAATGAGCTTGGCGAATGCAAGGGATTCGAGGCACAGAAGAATGGAAAAGGTTGTGAAATAAATCTAGAGTTTGAATAGTTCGCTGGTGGTCTAAAGTAGCGTTTCCCAAACTTTTGGCGGTGCCGGACCCCCGGAAGCGATGAGAACCAATTCACAGACCCCCCCCCCCCACACACACACACAAATATACCGGGATACGCGCTGTGTCCACTGCATTGCAGACCACGTTTAATATGCGCGACAGGGCATATTACAGGGTACGCAATTGCATGTTTGTCTGCTCCACTTCGAGCCAAGATAACACACTCCTACGCCATTCCGTACTTTTTCTTCCATGGTGCACTGCTTGTCAACTCTCAAGATTGATAATACCAAACAGAGCTATCATTTGTAGTCCAACCATCGCTGCAAGAGGTCCGCAGGCTGCCAAATCTAAAATGCGCTAAACACAGGAACACTCTTAGTCAGTTCGACCTCGAAGCAAAACGATATGACGCACTGTATTTCCCATGCTAGCCAGTGCATAACCAGCAACCTCGTCAGCTGCTGCGTGCTTTCGATAAAGCTTCAGAAACGATTCCGGACTGGTTTCTTCTTCTTGTTTGTAATGTGTATGACGCGGACAAACGTGCATTGCGGGACTTTTCTATCAGAAATTAGAAGCTAGCCGTCGAAGCATGCTTGTAGCAATTTTGGAAGTTCTGGGTGTTTGGAAATCGGGCAGCATGTACGAGCGCGTGTTTGTGGGGACGAAAATCCTCACTGAAATGTGAGAGACGGTCGTGGACCCCCACGGACACTCTCGCGGACCCCCAGGGGTCCGCGGACCACACTTCGGGAAACACTGGTCTAAAGGATCGACATCAAAAGCGCATTTCAAACCGGTGACGCTAGTGGAAGAAGTTTCGATCGAGATTGTCTCCTCCGGCATTCGAGCGAACGTCATCCCAGCATGGATCTCAGATGCGTTGATCTAACTTGAGGAGAGTAATTATTACAGACAAATCTTGCCGTTTGCTTTTGCATTTTTTTTTCTAGTTTCCGTCTAAGATTTATGTCAAGGGGGGTCCCAAACCGCGCTACAAAATTCTAAGGACGGACGGACATAGGAGTAGTAGACCGTTTCTCTGATATCTCTAGGATCCCTTTTCTTTTGACAAAGCCCAATGTTTTACAGGCCCCTTGCTTACAATTCTGTTTATACGTTTGTCCCCTTCTAAGTCCTTACTTAAAGTAACGCCCAGGTATTTATAATCATATACGGTATGAAGAATCATGTGATGTGATGTGATGTGAATAAAGAAAAAAATGAAGAATCATGTTATTTACGTCCGGGTGCATTCCTCAGAAGTGGTGTGGACTTCGGTTTTTGTTTTTTTATCCCATAGACCTCCGTGTTTTTTTATCCCATAGACCTCCGTGTTTTTTGTTTTTTTTATCCCATAGACCTCCGTGTTTTTTTTATCCCATAGACCTCCGTGTTTTTTGTTTTTTTTATCCCATTTGGAACGTTATCCTTCGCTCGTTGACGGTCCACGAAGAGCATCGTCACTCTCAGTCACTCCCGACGCCTTAGCCTGGTGTCTCTGCGTTCCTACGGCCACGCCTCGCTACCGAAAAACGGCTCGAAATAAACGAGCGAACGCAAGCGAACTTTTCTTTCTCTCATGTTTACTTTACTGCCATTTACAAAAGTCTCTCGCCTTATTTCTACGAAGTCTTTGTTTATGTGCTGCTCGAGAAAGCCCGAAGTAAGAAAAAAAAAATAAAGAAAACATCCCAAACGGCAGAAAGTCCTCGTGCGGGGAAAGCGAAACTAAGAGAGGAAAAAGAGGCGAAAGTCCGGTGGCGTTCGTTCACTACGGTTCGGTTGCTAGAAATAGAAAAGGGGTTGAAGCGACCAACTCCCCTATTAGCGCGAAGCAATTGTTGACTGCTGAAAGGGAGGACGTCCATATAATGGGAAGCCGAAGCCTGCAGCCAACTGATAAAGTGGCTGCTGCTAACACACACCGCGCCTGCCCGACCCAAACCCCCCAGTCGGGACGCTGCTTGCGCTGTGCCGTGCCCTATACTGCACGAGTGAGTGGGTAGAGCATAAAACATGCATAATATTGTTGTCGAGGAGCGAGGGAAAATATCGTAACTGCGTTACTCGTTGGAGTACAGGTGTAGTTAAGAAGTGGCGCAGTTTTTTTTTTCTTTTTCGAGAAAAAGAAGAGGGGAAACACATCAATGTTTTTTTTTTTTGTGTGTACGGATTTTTATCGAGTGGTTCGTTTTTTGTCAGTTTAATATACCCCAGCCACGCGGCGAACTTAATGCGTTAAGCGGAATGGCATATACTTTTTTATTTATTTATTCACATTGAGGTGAGGTGGGTGGTGAAAGTGCTCGTCGTTGTCGGCCTCACAGAGGTGAGCAACGTCACCACTGACGCCCTGCACTCTTAAAAATGAACTTCACCGCATAGCACACTCCTAGCCAACCATAATCTCGAGTGATATCGTTATCTGCCCGGATTTGTTGAAAACGGGAGGCGTACGCCTTTTCTGTGACAATTATGAACAGCATAAGTGTCACAAAAAAAAGGCGTACGCCTCCCATTTTCAACAAATCCGGGCAGATAACGATATCACTCGAGATTATGGTTGGCTAGGAGTGTGCTATGCGGTGAAGTTCATTGTTAAGAGTGTGGGGGAATGTGCGTCCTGGGCCGACTTCTGAGGGAACCGTGCCGCACATATGTCTGAAAAAGTCTGAGGAAAACCGAGGAAAAACCGCAGACAGCACAGCCGGCACGCGGATTCGAACCCGGGTACCTCCCAGTCTCGACGTGACACGGCCACCACTCCCTCACCACTGTGCCGCACGACCTGGTTCACACTGAGTATTCGCATTCGCTTCACCTCCTAACCAACCATAATCTCGATAGACATCGTCATCTCCCATGATTTGTTGCAAACAGGCGGCGTACGCCCTTTTCTGTTCCAGTTATGTTCTGCATAATTGTCACAGAAATGGCTTACGCCTCCTGTTTTCAACAAATCAGAGGAGAGAACGATGTCATTCGACATGATGGTTGGTTAGGATGTGAAGTAAATGACATTCCGTTTAATGCATTAAGTTTGCCGTGTGGCGCTAGGGTATAGACGACCCCCTGTTTAAAAAACATGTGACGTCATGAGAAGACCGGTTTCAGGTTATATTTTGCTGTGGTGGGCAAGAAGCAGGAAAAATGCGTCGACTGATAGACTGGTCAAGCGGATAACGCCTCGGAGCATGCTTTGCGCGATACGGCGATACGTAATCGATAACGAAGGGACGCAGGTTGTCTATAAGCCACTTAGGCGCTGAGACATTGTTAAGCGAAGCAAAGTATTTTAAGCGCTTGTGAAGCGACTTGAGCGCCGTCGCTCATGTGCTGTCGTGTTATGGAAATGAGATCGTTAGGCAAGCATGGCAATCCAAGCAGAAAAAGACAAAAAAAAAAATTGGCACGCGTTGTGTGCCTCCCCCCCCCCCCCCACCTCCTTTTTCACTCTAAAAGAAGCCTGTAAAAAGCCACGTGCAATCACGACTGACGGAGACCGTTGTCACGTCGGATGATGAGGCAACGGTGTGTTAGCTTGAAGCCTAAAGGCGAGTTCCCACATATAGCGCTTCCCTCTATAGGGCTAGAAAATAGCGCTCGAAACCTAGCGCTGTTTTTCCGTTTGCCGTTCTCACATACAACCGAGCACATAGCGCTATCCTGCTGGGGTCACGGGATATCTTTTTGCGACGTGATGCACCGGTGCTACCGTGATTGCTTACTGTCGGCGTCGGGTATCCGCAGCATCAAGGGGGATGACACTTTGGATGCTGTGATCGCGATACCAGACTTATAACCAACACCCATGCATTGGCAGATGAAACTCGTGGCCATTTTCGCGTCGTCGTCATCGTCGTCGTCTTCCCGCCTTGCTGCTTCGAGTGATCGGAAGCAAAACAAACCCCAGCTTCCGCGACGTCACGACTGAAAGAATCTCATGATTGGTTAACGCAGACTCACCGCTCAATATAGCGCTAGAAAAGTTGACCGGGGTTCTACTTCGACAAGAGCGGTTTTATAGCGGTTCGTAGAAATGCGAGGAGGAAAATATAGCGCAATTTTCTAGTGCTATGTAGCAAAGCGCTATATGTGGGAACTGGCCTTTAGTCGACTCTCTCTACGTCAAGGCTCGTTACTCTAAATCTTTTTACACCTTTAAGAGTGCAAATCAACATGTACAGGGCGCACACCTTTCAAGGTATATTTACCCTTGTACCCTGTGGCCTTATGAGAGTTGGAATGTAACACACAAGGCACAATCAAAAAAGGCCTGGAGAGTGTTAAGAGTTAAATATAAAAAAAGGCCTGTACTTTATTCTTGATGGTATTGAGTAAAATTGATGTTGAACATACAAGTTCGTCCTACATTACACCCCTGTATCACACCCTCATTACGATATTTTTGGAAAAAAGGTGTAATTCACCATATTTACACCCTCAAAACTCAGAAATGAGGCTCACAGGGGTGTACAAAGGGAGTAGTACTGCTAGATACGCCCATTTTACACCTGTAAGGGTGTAAAAATATTTAGATGATGGTTATCTTATCAGAAGGTGCAAGGAAAACTGTACCAACCTCTGAAACGAGACTCACGGGGTGTAAACAGGGAGTACTACTGCTAGCTACACCCATTTTACACCTTTAAAGGTGTGAAAATGTTTAGAATTGCGATTATCCTATCAGAAGGCGCAAAGGAAACTGTTCCAACCGCTCTTCACTGCAATGTTGGCGCACATTTTTCAATTATTGACTACTAATAATGAAGTGTAACAGACAACTAAGTTTTGTGAGTGAGCATAGCTTAAATTGGGAACGAATCCATCTGTGGCGTACTGTTCTCTGGTCGGTGGACAGGCCGGTCTGAAGTTGCGCCATCTATGTTTTTCGAGTGGAAGCGGGAACATTACGGCGTGTCACTAGAAGGTCGCCCAAGCTGAATCAACGCCACCTAGAAAGACAGCCCGATCGCTGAAACGACGTGACGTCGCAATTAAGAGTTAGCCAGTCACGGACGTGCTTTCAGCGGCCGTGGATATGGAGACGAGCCGCTACCACTACGAGCCGCATGCGTAGCCACTTGTAGCCACAAAAAGCCTGTGTTTGTAATCGTCTGCTACGATTCGTTGACTTGTGAAGAAGGAGTGAAAGGAGGCCTCCGCGCCGACACTGGGAGGCGCCCCGGGCTCGAATCCAGGTGCCGGCTGTGCTGTCTGGCTGTTTTCCGTGCTGTTTTTCTCACACGCTTTAAGAAAAATGTCGGCACATTTCCGTGTGAAGTCGGCCCAGGACGCACCATCCCCTCCACTTGAGATAACCGTGACGTTGCCCGCCTAAGCGTGGTGGCATTAAAGAGGCTTCCTGTATATCGGTGGCCCTGGCTCAGCATCGTCCGATTTCTTTCTCCGTCGTGGAAACAAATAAAAGAAGAGAGAGAGAGAAAGAAAAAAAAAAAAGAAGACGCGAAGTGAAGAAGAACCTGAAATATTTACCGCGTTTCGAAACCAAAATCCCGATCTACATAATTGGACATGCACTGAACGGACACTTTCTTTTTATTTTATATTTCATCGTTGAGAACGAGTGTCTCTTTCAATGTTTTATCCAACGCACGCACGGAACTGCGAAGGCGCATGCAACCTAACTGGATGTAATTAAGGAATTTCAAGCGCAGCAAAAATATAAGGAGGAGGAAATAAAAAAGAGAGCGAGAGAGAAGAGCGGAAATAGAACCAATCGCTAGAGAAGAGCGGCGCTGCTGTTTAATTAAACGTCGTATAGTACAAGCGGTGCTACGATCGCTTTTGTTTCTCCGTTAGGAGTCCGTCTATGTTTCCAAGAACGGGGACACACACACAAAAAATAAAGTAAATGTCGTTGCTGGTTAATTATTGAGGCTGACCCTTCTCGTCTTTCCCATTGGGCAACTGTGCTCTTCCGCGTTTCGGAGGCCTCAGCGCAACTGCCTCAATTTTTCTCGTAACAACGAAGGCCTGGGTCGTTCGTCTTCTTCCGCCTCTCTGGTCGTTCGAAGGAATAAACATTCTGCTAATTAGAAGCGGAAGACGACAAGGACGCTCCCAAAAGTAGGTCCTCGGTAGATCTGTAGATAACGCTTGTGGCGTGTCACACGTTTATTAATGCGCTTCATAATATGGGTTATAAAAATATTGTTTCCCTATGCAATTATGATGCACTACACGTAAAAACAGAACTTGAACGGACAACACTGTGAGGGGGAGCCAGCATTCAGAATGATATCGCAATGTCCCCTGATTTGGTGAAGATGAAATGGTATGCCATTTATGTAACACTACAACACCTCAGGCGCTGTTAGACATATGTCGGCATAGTTCTCTTAGAAGTCGGCCCAGGACGCTAATTCCCCCCATACAGCGTTAGTCGTGACGTTGCCCACCTCTGGGAGGCCGACAAGGGTGAGCTCTTCAACAAACACCACTGCTTCGGCAAGCTGTTCGCACGATCAGCACTTCCACCGCCAAGACCACCGCATAACGCTTTGTGCGTACATGATGTGTGTAGTGCGTGTTTTCCGGCGAAGATCCGTTCCTGTTGTATAGGAAACATTGGCTGGATTTGGAAGAACAGAAGACAGACAACGAACAACAACAAGATTATTTTCATCATGGTGGTTGAGGTGTTTCATCCCGACGTGACATTAGTGCTCGGAGTATTTTTTATTTATTTTTCTTGTCCACCGTCCTATTCACAAGCAATATCTTCACCACATAACAAACTGGAGGCCAACCATATTGTACAGACAGATACCGTTACCAATCCTTGCTTGTGGAAAGCGCAGGGAGTACGCCTTTTTGTGACAATTAACGGAACTGCATAAGTATCCCAGATTGGCGCACGCCTCCCGATTTCAAAAGGTAGGGCTAGAAAGCGGTGTCATTGGGAATGATTGTTGGCTAGGTGCGTGTTATGAAGTTCTGTTTTAGGAGTGTAGACAGTAGTTCGCTGAACATGTAGTATATTATACCCCTGCCACATGGGCAGTCTTCAATGATCCTTGAAACCAATGGCCATTGAACACGCGCGCAGCGCGACCAAGCGGCTAACGTGTCAACCTGTCAGGGAACATTGGATTGAGTGCTATTAGACAGGTTGACATGTTACACGCTACGTGGCGCTACTCGCATGTTCAATGGCCATTGACTTGAACGATCATTGAAGACTGCCCGTATGGCAGGTATACCTAGGGCTTTGTGTTTTCGGGTTTTATATTTTTGAAATTCGGGGTTTATTTCAGGAGCCGTAAAATCGGGCGATATACGATGGCGAAGCAGATTTTCGGGTCGAAAAAAAAAAGCGCTTCTCATACTTTAGATGCACACAAAGATACGAATCAGTGCAGTGCTTAACGTTCGGCAGATGATACGTGGTGTGCACCTCACTCTAGCGAGTGATCTCCGCACACAGCAGATAGAGAGAGAGAGAGAGAGAAAGTCATCTACTTTCTCGTCGTGTGCAACAGTGGAGACACTGATCTCCTCTGACACGAGACCTAGATTTTAACTTTTATTTTCGACGCTTGTAAACAAGACCTATCCGATGTAGTGGGAACATCAAACAGTGTGTGCCTACAAGCGGTTGTTTGGGTCTCAATTTCCGTGTGTGCTGGCTGAAGGTTGTCCTCATGAATAATGCACCGCGCCTCTAACAACAAAGCGGACTGAAAACATCCTTGTACTTTACTATGTGCGTTGGTGATAATGCGGAAGATGGAGCGGAGACGTCTACGCCGTTCTTCGTTGCCTATATGTTATCAGTATAAGCGAACTGATAGAAGGTGCACAAGGGCGCTTACTCTGAGAGATGATTGTAGCGGGCGAATGCGCGTGCGCGTGGAATTCACAAAAGAAGATTAAAGCAGCTTGTTTTCTCGAGGAGTCCTTAGGGAGGAACGTGGAATGCGTTCTTAGAGAGGAGGGGGGGTTGCGCGAATTGATGAATTGTTCGGTCGGACGTAAATTATAAACAGGGTTCCGCGTTTTGGCCATTTATTCCTGGGGAGATACGGCCGTCGTTTTTCGGCATTTATATGTTCTGTAAAATTCGGATAGTTTCGGCGTCTTTGAATGTTTGCGCCAAAAATAGTTGTCAACACATCAGCAGCTATACTGCCTCGTACTAGGAGAGCAGGTCAGTAAGGAGGAGACATTGAGAACGCGAAGAATTTCCTTTCTTGGCGGGTTCCACGTGTATTTGAGCCCCCCCCCCCCCCTCCCAACAACACTGGATGTCCTCTGAATGTACGAATAATGTCCTAACGAATTTGTATGTCCGATGGATGTCCCTCAGATATCCATCGGACGTGCGAATCCGTTGGGACATTATTCCTGCATCAAAAGGACATTCGGTGTTGTTGGGGCCTTGACCCACTAATAAAAGTGTTACAGGCGAAGGCCCTTCCCGGCTAGCGGCTCCGCAGGCGGGTCTTCCCCGCATTCCACCCGGAAATGAGCTGAGGGGAAGACGCAAATGTGATCCCACGGAGAGAAAAAAAAAAATGCAATCGTGTACGGGCATTATCGGCATGTTGCACGACATGCGAGAGTATAATTCGGAGTTTTTCGGAATATGTCGAAGTTTCTAGAAAAATACTCGGCGGGTGTTTTTCGGCATTTTCCGGGACTCAAAAGGTAAGTGAAAATTTATTCTACATTCTTCAATAAATACGGTTTAGGCACGTGGTAAAATAGGTCACAATTGACAGGCGCGGTGATTCGACAAATCACCGTCATTCTGGGGTCATATTCACGTCACTCAAGTGGCAATGACAAGACGAGGAGAGCGACATAGATTCAGCATCTGCCTGCCTGCAGACAGATAATATTTTTCTTCCTTTAAGTTGCACACAATTCAATAGCGGGGAGAGAGGTTTAGGTTTCGAGAAATGTGTGAGTTAAATGTGAGGTTTATTATATTATTTTTGAGGTATTATAGTTGAGGTTGCTAAACGCGCTGAAACCAACGGACTGGAAATGCTAAGACGAAACGGACGACCAAGGGGAAACAACCACAACTATAGTGCAGTGTGGTTGCCTCTTCTTGATCGTCCGTTGTCTTTTCCGACCACTGAGGGTTTTAGAGCTTTTAGCACATAATTGTTGGTGGGATGCAACACTGACACACACACAAAAAAAAAAGAAAGAAGAAAAATACAGAGAGAGACAGGGTCTAAATATAGCAAGCAAATACAGGAAGCATGAGATAATCCTAAAGCAAAAAGGGTTAAAAATCGGGCTGTTCCGGGTTTTCTAGAATCTTAAACCACCGTTCGAATTGCCCACCATCCACACGTGCCGACCAAAATGACGCATACAGACAAGATCAATGTGTGTATACCTTCCCCTGATACAGGAACCACCACGCTACATTCCATTGCCACAGTGGACACACACACCAAGTTACGGCCGGGAAGAGATTGGGAAGGGGACTCGTGTCCTTATTCCGCGTCTAATTCGCTCTCGGTATCCACTCCGGGCTGGCGCTGAGAGAGAGAGGAGTCAATATTTGCCGTCGTGGACCTGCCCTGTAACACCGCGCCAGGAGGATAAGCACACAGGCGCGCGCCTTACACCAATATCCTTCGAGATTGCTTGCTCTTTCACTCTCTCTCTCTCTCTCTCTCTCTATGTGGCGGCATAAAAGGAAACAAAGGAAAAAAAATCCTATCTGAGCCAGCCGTAGATAAGGAGTCATCAAAGTTGCTCGGTCATCCATCAAACGACGTTCGCCCGAAATGATTTATACCTTCTGCTTGTGAGGCCGAAGCAGGTGCAGCGCGTCGTCCCACCGTCTGTTGCCGCACAATGGGAGTCACAACGAACGGCAAAACAGCCTGATGGGCTTTACGATTTTTTTTTTGTTTCCTAAGTCGCGGTGTCAAAATTTTATGCCGGGAACAGGCAAAGTCTTGGTTTGCACCTCAGAATAATGAAGCCACATTTTTTTTTCTTTTTGAAAGGGATAGCTCGCTCCCCAACGAAACTAAAAAAAAAGAGAGTGAAAGAAAACGTGCTTGACGTGTGCAGTAGAAATTGAACTAGAGCCCTGCGCGGATGAGGTTTTTGGCATCCGCATCCGACCCGCATCCGCGCACACGTTATCCGCATCCGATCCGTATCCGCACCATACACAACAGTTTACATCCGCATCCGATCCGCTGAGCAAAACGCACCATCCGCATCCGATCCGCAAAAATCCGCACGTTTCGAAAGACGCGTAAAGACCGCCGGAAGCATGTTGGTATAATTTCGGATGCCTCCATGCTGTCACGGGAGGACTCAGTCATGACGACAAGCAAAGGTAAACCTTTCAACAAACGCGATATGGAGAGACTTCTGGAACGCGTGGAACGCTACCTCGTCGGCGCTCGCGCGGTTCGAGACGCCTGAGTGCCTCCTCTCCCGTCTTGGCGCCGTGCATGGTCAAAGGTGAACCAGAGCATGCGCTCGCTGTCGGCTGTCGGCGCGCAATACAAATAAATTGCGGGTGGAAAAATGACAGCACGCGGTATATCCGCATCCGATCCGCTACCGATCCGCATCCGACCTCGAGCCATCCGCATCCGATCCGCACACCGCAGAAAGTGCTAAATTTTCATCCGAATCCGCAAGTATATTGCGGATATCCGCTTCCATCCGCGGATGGTGCAGGGCTCTATGAACAACTCTCTGTCAAGCCTTTTCCTTCGAAATCTGCGTATTTTCTGAGTTTTCAGTATATGGACCTGTTTCACATGCGCGTCGTATCCTAGCGGCTCTTCAGCGAACCACGCTTCGGCGCGCGCCAAGTCAAATCCACGTGGGTAACACAAAGGACCAAAAGCAGTTCAGAGTGGGACCGACGAGCTCGCACCGTTCGTGCGGTCTCCCCACTTCTCCGCACCTCTGTCGTCTCCATACTGCGCCATCTAGTGAAGACGGAGATAACCCTCTCCGGCGCCTCAAGGTCATGCGCATGCGCGTAGGCCTTTGTGAAATAAAGGTCCATTTTCCTCTGGGCATCGGAAGCGCGGCCGAGCGCCGGAGGAGGAAGAAATTACGGGAGGGGGCAGTCGGCTCGTATGTATAACTATATAGGTGCGACATTTTCTTGTCCAGAATTTAAGTCGTCTCCGTCCAAAATTTGAAAACTTCTGGAAAGAGAGTTTGTCTTGAGAGAGCCTGTATACGTAAAATTGGTTCCAAGGATGATGCCTGCTAGAGTCACTAAATAAGCTACGCTTCAGAGTATCGACACTGAGCCGCCATGTTGTTTCGGATGACCTCCAGCGCCATCCATTTAGCGCTCTTTGAAGTGTTGTCTTCTTCCACTGCTAAACTTCATCTTCATCTATTTCTACTGCCAAAATAGAGGTGAGGTGGGGCTGGAGGTCATCCGAAGCAACATGGCGGCTCTTTTTGCCTCAGTGTCGTTACTCTGAAGCGTAGCTTATTTAGTGACTCTAATGCCTGCTGCGGTCACTGTCATCAATCTGAAACTATCGAACACCTGAAAGAATGCCGGGAAACCTACCTTGCACACTCCAGGACTGGCATGTTTGCGGGCACCCTATAAATCCCCCGGAGGTTCTTACGCGGAGCCATCCACAGAAACTCCCAACCTCGCGCGTTTTCCTCAGGAAGCTAGCCTTGTGCAAATAAGACTCCTCTAACGTGCCGCCCATCCACAGCGCACATCTGATTCATCCATCCTTTACTGACCTCACCTCGAACCCTTTACCCCTTCCTGGCTATATTCGTGATGATACCCACGCTCTGCCAACTGCCATCATTTGATACCGCTCCCGCGCGACAATAACGACGAGTCAATGTGAACACCCTCCACCCCGGTTTTAAGATTGAACTTTGCAGGTTTAATGTTTTTTTCTCTGGGCCACCACCACACATTCTCTTTGACGTGAGAAGTAAAAAAAAGAGCGCCATTATACAGCCCCAAGACGTGTTACGTTGTGTGGGAGGTACCGAACATTTTATTAGCCGCTACCAGTGCGGGAAATAAGGAGATCAGTGACAAAATCAATGAAAGTGACCTATAAAAGTAGATGCAAGACACACAAAACAGCTCGATGGGCTCTCGTTGTTTCGCCATTGTGATTTCGTCACTGGCTGTTATTCTCTCCAAACACCGCAGCCAATCAAATTTTCCTTACGGTCCGAAAATGAAACCTGTCGTCTGCATTCAAAAAAGCGCCTGTCGAAGAGAGCGTCAAGGGGGAAGGGGTGACGTGGGGGATCGAGCGGTCGAGAGGACGTCAAGGAGCCAACGAGATTTGAAAGTGATTTGCTATATATTTTTCAGGAGTCAGTTTTGGGCTAGCGGGCATTCAATGGACATTTCTATGAATACCTGATTTTTTTCGCACTTACGCAACCGATCCGGCACACTAAGACGTGTCGGGTACGTTGTCACGCATATGGTATACCAGCAGAAGAAAGTTGTAAGGTGGTGGTGGTGGTGGTGATGGCGATAGGGCTTGCCGTTGTCGACCTCACGTATGTGGGCAACGTCACGACTGACGCCCTGGGGGAATGTGCGTCCTGGGCCGACTTCTAAGGTTGTTGTAAGAAAGTTGTAAGAAAGTTGTAAGACTCTATGAGAGTCTGCCCTGTTGCGCCACGTATCGAGCTGCACATGCTGGCGCGCTGAATGTTTTTGCGTTTTGATTTATGACAGTTCGATAAACTTCTCTCAAATTAACTGAGCTACATTTAGACGCCGTTTGCCACACTGCGAGGTAGAATCGCTTCTGGTGGCGAGAAAAATTTCAAGGTGCGCAGATGGCAATAGAGAGTTTTTGTGAATCATACGGTATCGCCTTTGCGTACGTAAAGGATAGCGTGGTGGTTTTGCGCAATACGCAAAAGCTGTCTTTACGTTTTGCGCATGCGCAGAACCAACAACGCTATCCTTTTCATACGCAAACGCGATAGCTTAAAATGCACTATAACTCACTATTGTCACGTTACCTTGGCTGAGCGCAACGTAATGTACAGCGCCCGTCAAGCTTAATAATAACACCGGGAAAAAAATTCGGTCTCATTTCCGATCGCGATAACAGCCGCCCTGGGGGCACTAGGGGAATGTTAAGTGAACAAAATCCTGGCGTTAAACTAAGACAATAATTTTGTTAAAATTAATATTTCATCATTGCCCCAAGGATTGCTGTAATCTTGCTCGGGAACGAGACCATATTTTTTTTTCAGTGTTATTATTAAGGTTGACGGGAGCTGTACGTTTCCTTGTCGGAACCAACAGCTGCGCGTTTTTCCTTTTTTTTTTTTTTTTCTTTGCCGTTTAATGAAATCTGTCATTTCGTTGTTCCTATCGTCAGAGGAAGGGAAATGTTGACGGGCGCCTAAATCGAAACACAAAGCAAAGGGAAAGAAGAAAAAGATCTCGCGCAACCAAATATTGGGTTCACATTACGTCATTCTAACGCTTATCTCACACGGAACACACACCACAACCAGAATGACGGATTACGTTTTTCAACAGAGCGTATATACAGGAAACGATAAAGGAGAGACGATAACGTTCCTCCGCGAAAGGCACCGCAGGCCTCGTTGCAAAAGAACATCCCCATATTAAACATCCAGTCTCCAACTCGTGCATGCACCGGATGCAGGTCCTCATCCAGGAAATTGAATTTCATTGAATCCGCGAATCAAATACACACTCTTTTTTTTCCCTCCTCCTCCTTCTTCTTCTTCTTGGGTTTAGCCATATTCGCGCACTGTCGGAAGCAACAACGCTTTTCTTATCTATAACGTTTCTATGCGTGTGCGATATCTCCGCGCCAAGGCGCGCGCGCGCGCGCGGGCGTGCATCCTCCGTGTGACAAACGATCTAATAGTATACAGAAACGAGGTTGCCGTTAGAATTGCAGCCCTAACGATTTATCACGTATTCAACGAGCAGTCTGCCGAACCGATTCAATCACGCGTATCCCTTTGATCCGTCAAGGACATGTTTTACGCTGCGTTGAAGAAGGGAGAATTTCCGATAACGGCCGTTCTCTTTCTTTCTTTTTTTTTCGAGCACGGGGGGGCATATTTTCCTGCATTGCGTTGCGCTTGATAGAGCATTTTTAGCCTACGGCATCCGAACATTCGCCGAGCAGCTCCTTTTGAAAGAGGATCGGAGCGAGAGCGCGCAGAAACAGCACTTAAAGGAACAATAAATATGTAGGCAAGGTTCTGATGCATCCCCCCCCCTTTTCATCCATAAGCAAGATTAATACGGGAACCGTTCGTGTGTCGGAAGCCTGTTTAGCGTTGAGCCCGCGGCAGTTTTTCCATGGTAGGGAAGGTCTATTCTTGCTGCACTGTTGAAAGAGGGGCAAGGAAAGCCTAAGGACATCAATCATTAGTTGAGGTTGAAAGACTTCTTACACGGGCATATAGGAGTACACGTGCTTCTTGCGTGTTTGCTCGTGGTTGTGTTTAACCGTCGGTAGCGCTGTGCATATACCTGCCGTTTGCGGTTCCTTGCTGGTCGTTAGTAGTTTATGAAAGCCCTCGGGGCTTAATAGCATTAGAGAGGGGACGGGCAGGAAATAACGAGTGGACGAGGCATAAAGAAAATAAAAAGAAAGAAAAAATGACACCAAAAATACGGAACAGTCACTGTGTAACGTGAAGGTTGTGGGTGATGAGGTATTACCATCACCCGTGTACTCGTGTACAGGGGGGGACACGTGTCAATCAGTGGGGGCGCTGCAGCAGCAAAAGAACTACCTTTATAAACTTGGCGTGGGGGAAAAAGGAGGATAGGCGGTGCCCCAGTCACTCGGCTCGGCAACATACTGGGTGCTGACGTCGAATTTTGTCACCGTGCCGGTGGGTAATGAAACCTTGTTATTGTCCTACTTCTGTTGTTCTGTTTCTGCTGTGTGGCGTTTACCTCTGTTGCTGAACGGACGACCCAACGCCCCGAGTGTGGGAACTTTGGTTCCCACAATCGGAGCCCAACGTGGGAAGTTGTCAGCAGCGGAAGATCACACAGAGCCTTCTCAAATAATAATAATAATAACAATCATAACACGAATTATTATTATTTTTCAAATAATGAAGGGTCAATAATTGACGAAATCGAGCCGAGAAAATGGTGCCACTCCTATGAAGTTTTGGGTACAAGTGACTGAAAGCGTGTGTTAGTGGTGCGAAACGGAATGTCAACCTTCTGAGCGTGGTTCAGCCGTGAAGATATATATGATGGATTAGAAATTAAAGAGCTTCCAAGGATACAAAATATTATTAGTAGATATCTTATATTAATTCTTCTACTTAAATAATTACATCTTACATTATTAATTATTATATTAATGAATTAATATACAATATTGTTGTAACTAATAAGCGTAGTCGTTTTACTGCAGTAGATTTTCTATAAGACCTGGACGACCTGCTTGTGCATATGATATTTACCATTTACTTTATACTTTGTGGTATTTACTATATACTTTACTATTCATATTCACTATAACAGTGTTTGAAAGCTCGGAGGAGCACCCATTGAATGATGTAAGTGAGTGCGTGCTCGGGTCCGGTGCAGTCACCATGTCACGTGCTGTAGTGTAGGTGGCGCCTGTCGGCGTGTACTCAACCACCTAATACCAAGACTATGCGAGCAATGACAATAAAGACTACATTTAATTTGAACGTAATCATACGTGTAACGTGTGGCATAAGTGCAGTGCGGATGTCGGCACAGTTCCCCCTGAAGTCGGCCCAGGATGCATATAGTAGCACAGCGATGGCATAGCGTAATGAGAGATTGCGTTCTGCGTACGAGTATAGTCTGCCACCCTGCAACCAAAGAACCACCCTTATCTTATTATTATTTTTTATTTAAATAATACTGCCAGCCCTTCACAGGCCGAAGCAGGGTGGTACGAGAAAATAGAGAAAAATAACGGCACCAGTTTTAAGAACGGAGGACAAAATAAAAAAAAAATTGGCTTCTAACTAATCTAATTCTCCAAACTAGTCACATACTAATCACATACATCTAGATTCACTGCATGAACTACTGCAACCCAGGTCGTTATATCAACCCTTCGGGGAAGCAGTAACGCTAATTTATCAGTCCAAATATACTGGTTACAACTAAATAAGCTAGGGAAAAAGTACAACAAACACCGAACTAGGTCACTACTTCAGCACAAATCGCACAAACATGGCAGTGGCCCTTTCTGGATAAGACTCATTGTACCAGATGGTCAATCAGAGCCCGAACAAATCCCTCTAATGATCTACAATTAATTACATGTTCGGGAAGCCCTTTCCAATCAATGATACTTCTAGGCAAAAAGGAAAACTTGAAAAGATTTGTACTTGAAAAGATTGGCGTTACGTACTCAAAGTGTTTTGTTCGCTGAGGGTCCGAGGAAGACCGTATAATATCTAGAGTAAGGCTCGAGGGTGAATTGTGCATTACTTAAAAAAAAAGCACTTCAAATGGTTGACAGTAATGTGCTTTTCAAGAGACAGTATGTTTGCGCGCGCCCTCAGTGCCGAAGCAGATTGAGTATAACTATAAGCATTATAAGCGAACCTGAGAGCCCTATATTCTGAATGTGCTCTAGAGTTTGAATATTTTGTTTTGTGAATGGGGCGCAAAAGGGACAAGCATATAGTCAAGGATAGAACGCATCAGGGTCTTATAGGACAGTATCTTAAAGGAGGTACGAACTCCTATCTGCATGTATTTGGTTACGGGTTTAATAGGTGCAATATTGTTCTTCTACGCTTCGTAATTCTATTTACAATTTATTGTTCAATACTTCTCCTTCATAACATGTGCAGTGTTAATACAAAAACGCACTTTTTTTTAGGCTATGGGCGAGTAGACGTACCGCCATCCAGATACCTCTATTCATTGTTACGTCATTTGAAGAATTGTAGCATCCAATCAGACGCCAACGCGGAGGTAGACATAACGTTCTTCTCTACACTCTTAAAAATGAACTTCACCAGATAGCACGCTTCTAGCCAACCATTATCACGAATGATAACGTTCTCATCCCTGATTTGTTGAAAACGGGAGGCGGAGCCCATTTTGTAGCCGTACATAATGTTACATAATAGGCTCCGCCTCTCGTTATCAACAAATAATGGGCGAGAACGGTGTCGTTCGGGATGATGGTTGGCTAGGAGCGTGCTATATGTCGTGAAGATACGGACGTATCGGATTCATATACGAGGGGCGTTCAAGTCAAACCGGGACTTTTCATTTTTCGCAAAAGTAAAATGAACTTACAGGCGAGAAATTAGTTTTATTTTTCAACGTAATCTTCAGCTGCACTAATGCACTTGTCCCAGCGTTTCACGAGGGCTTGGATGCCAGCAGCGTAGATTGGATTGGATTGGAAAAAGAAAGAAAAATATGGAGAGGTTAGTCCCGACCCCAGCAGCGTAGAAATCCTTACCGACGCGTAGCAGCCATGATCGGACCGCATTCTTGACCTCGGACGTTCTGTCGAACGGATTTTTGTTCTGCAAACGACTCCGGTATCAGGTGACCGAAGGGACCAGATGTTCTCATTGTGACAACTTAGTAGCTCTTATACTTAAAAAGTTACTTATTGAAAGTTGATTAAGACATTGCCTTAGGAGTTTGCTAATGCCCTTCTAAGGAGTGCCCTTCCAGCATATGCTATATTGCAATTGATTTCATCTCGGAAAAAGTGATATATATATATATTTAAAAGATATTTTCGCATTTAGCTGGGACACCCTGTATATGGGGGAGGGGGAGGGTCCAGCGTGACGATCGCAAAAGATCTTGCACGCTCACAGAACAGAACTTCACCGCGTAGCACGTTGTGCGCCAACCACTTTCACGAATGATAGGGCTATCGCTTCTGATTTGAAGCGAGAGAGAGGGGCGTACGCCTTTTGTGGCAATTACGTTATATCCAATTTGTTACAATAAATGCGCCCGCCCCCCTCGCTCTTCCAATCAGAAGCCGTAACCCTATCATTCGTGGCAGTGATTTGCGGACAACGTGCTATGCGGCGACGTTCTGTTCTTGCTGGATGGATAGCTTGCAACGTGCCGGCCTACGGAGTGGAGGCTCCAATCCTTTATTCAAGGCTCGGAGCGGGCTCCATGTACTCACAGGTCGCTGGAGAGCGCTGCAGTCTGGGCGGGTAATCACGTGGTGTGTTTCTTGGTCTCTCAAACTGATATACCGAAACTGAAAAGGTTAGCCTCAGTTAGTTATCTATTTATAGGAGCGATACAGAGCATACCATGTTGTGCGCAAGACGACTTGCAACAGTAAGTACACTCTTAAAAATGAACTTCACCTCATAGCACGCTCCTAGCCAACCATCATCCCGAATGACAACGTTCTCGCCCCTGATTTGTTGAAAACGGGAGGAGGAGCCTATTTTGTCATTACTAGTTTAGGCTGCCAAGGGGGACGTCGGACAAAGTAGGAGACACGACAACAGAAACAGCTTGTCAAACTAGTAATGTCACACCAACTACCCCAACTTTGCACTTTGGTGCCTATTTTGTGCCGTGCATAATGAGCACAAAATAGGCTCCACCTCCCGTTTTCAACAAATCAGGGGCGAGAACGTTGTCATTCGGGATGATGGTTGGCTACGGGCGTGCTATGTGGTGAAGTTCATTTCTAAGAGTGTACACATACGTTTGTTTGTATCTTCGTGTGTGTTGATCAAGTCAACTATATCTGAAGCAGATCCTTGCTCAATAATCAGATCACGTGGTACGCGCGCATCCATTCAGCCTTAGTTTTTTTTCCCCTCTTATTAGATGCTCATGTGCTTTTGATTCTTTTGTACGTTGCCCTGCCCTTTCCTCACTACTAACTAACAGTTATACCAATGAAGACATCTACAAATCCTAGGGTATTATCTGTGTTTGCGTCAATGCAGTCCATGCAGCGTCGCCCCAGCTTCGCAGTAAAGTGTATCCGCCTGACGATCACGAAGCCTCCCTCGTGGACTGAAATGGAGGACAACGGCGAGGAAGGGAAAGAAGGGAAAAGAAGGGAAAGAGGAAGGGAAAGGTTTTTATCCCTCCAGTTCCACTGGGTATTAGGACGAGAAACAATAGAAGTCGTGCCGAAGGCTTAAGTAGACAAACATGGCGGTGGAGCGAGGCTCAGGAGCGAATCAGTACCCATATAGCCTTGCGCACTGTAATTAAATGGCTGCGCTAGGCTAGGTCATTAGACTTTGTTCACTGTAATGGTGTTCGATATATAGGAACGGCCGGTGTGAGTCCCCGCCCTAAATGCTTGGACTGCACGGCACTTGGACGGCAAAAGACCTCTGCCCGAGAAACGTCATCATGGCGTTGGTAGACAGACCGAAGCCGAAATAAATCGGAAGGTGAGGGCTGGGTTCCACGAATGGACACTTGTTCGCTGCCTCCTATTGAAGGAAAAGTAGGACCGCAGGTCGCGTCCCTTTCATGGACCATCGTAATTCCCTCAAGACCGTGGCTTTCGGGCGCGACCTTGTTCGTCCCTATAGCTTCGAGCGTAGTTCAACTCTACCAAATTGGTGGCGCTGTGGAACACTATGACGTCATTTTTTTTACAAACAGGGAGAGGTCTATAGCTAGCTGCGTGGGCCAATGTCGCGACAAGTAGCGCACCGACAGCGGGACTATAGGGGTCCACTAGGTGGCCCCCTGGTGGCGCTGCAGTAAGTATATAAGGGTCACAGGGGTGACACGAAGTTCATCTATTGTAACCACCCTTAAAGGAGCACTGAGGTTACTCTTTTTCCGTTTTTCGGCGTGGAGCATTCTTCAACGAATAAAATGAGTTCTTGCCAAAGAGCGATGAGCGCAAGTGACCTACAGAGTGAGCGCGAGGCCTCTGTTCCGCACACCTTTGTGAAATCCTTCTCCTCGTGAAAAGAGCGCATCGCGGAACGAGAGAACTATCGTGACGTAGGCTACTCCCGTCACGTGACCAGTGACGTTCAGCGGCAGAGCTCAAGCATGTATGAGCGGCGCGTGAGCTGCGAAGAAACAAGGCACAGAGCCTCCACTATTTCACGCGAGGATCGTGTCAGCCCGTCCGCGGCTGCTTTCTCCGACTGTCTTTTGCGGTTACGCGGTTACGGTTGCGCTTGCGTGTTACGTCCGCTGACAGCGAATCATTACAACAGAACATCCTTCCGGATGGAACGAAGAGACGCCTAAGACGCTGTACACAGCCATAAACGCACTAATGTGAATCAGCACCGGCGTTGTTCTCAGATCGTTGATGTTATTGTTGGTATCAAATCGTTCTGAATGACGAACAGTAGGGGGCCACATGCGTAACCCGACCTATCTAACTGCATAATATTGGATAAAACCTATTGGTATAGATGGAAAGACGTTGCAAAGAGCTACACTGAAAGCTACACTTGATCGACTTAAAGGAGCTGCGAACTCTACCCAGCTGGCCCGCCGACTGTGTCGGCACCAAACGGCGATTTTAACTTGTTGGCTGTGACACCTTTTGTATAGATGAATCTGATAGGTCCGTATCCAACCAATGCGATCGCGGTTACCTCGGCTCTGTTCCAAGATGGTTTGGTCCGCCACTGTTTTCGGACGTGAGCCCTAACCCTGAGTGAAACCCTAAAATGTGAAGATAAGAATCTTCATATTTTAGGGTTTATCCCAAAAAAGCGTGTGCAGAAAGAAGGAAAGGTGCCCGCGAACTTTGTGGACGAAATGCCTACGCTGCGTGCTGCCGTCGTCGTCGTCAGCGGCACAAAGAAAGTGAATTGCACCACATCGTAGAAAACAAGGCGCGTCAAACGAATGACGCGCAGAAGAATATTGCACGGTCTCACATTTTCTGTGCAGCACTTTAGTCTATATGACCACTCCGCGTAAGTTCGTCACTTTTTCTTGCTGCTTCTACACTTCACTCCGATAGACTAGAGCAGATGACGTTGTGTGTAACTCCGCGTTGGCGTCGATTGGGTGCTACAATACTTCAAATTTCATTAGAATGGATAGAGGTATCTCGATGGCGGTGCGTCTAGTCGCCTGTATCGGGAAAAATGTGCGTTTTTGTATTAACGCTGCAGCCGTTACGAAGGAGAAGTATTGAACAAGAACTTGTAAATACACTGTAAACTTTTTCACACCTTTAAAGGTGTGCGCTATGCACATTCAACTTGATTGCGTAACATTGCATCTCCAGGATGATATTTTACAAAATTCGGAAAGCATTACAAAAAGATCAAGTGTCAGTGGAAATCTTGCTTTCATTATGTCTTGGATATCGTAGATACGAGCTAATGTATATATGCATCGCTACCGATAATCGAGCACGTGCAAGTGTCTACAATACTGTTCTACAATGTTGAGACATCGCAAGACTGACTTTTTGGAGGACAGACAACACTCGAGTAAAGAAAATTAATGCGAAACCGTGCTCCATTATGATGTTACCAAAATTACACCGAAAAAGGCGTACGCCATGCACGTTATTACACCTTTAAAGGTGTGAAAAGATTTAGAGTGTAGAATTATGAAGCGTAGAGGGAAACTATTATACCTATTACACCCGTAAATAAATATCTCCAGATAGGAGTTCTTACCTCCTTTAACAGCAGGGTCTTCGATATAGTGAAGGTGTTGAGACTTTGGGCACCGAACGCGAGGGATGCTGCCTTGGCGGCACTTGTGGACAACAACAACAGCGATAGATGATGACTATGAGATGGGGTTGTTTCACCGCGGTTGTGCGGTACCCTACCCCATTGCACGTGGAACATTATGATGAAGGAAGAATGAAAATAAAAGAAATAATTAAAGCGTCTGGAGCAGTCCAGTGCACGACAGAAAGCCTATGAACAGGTGAAGAACCCGACGATGGAGCACAGGATCTTCATAGGGACTTCAATGAGTGCAGCTAAGTTGAGCCGTCTCTTGCTGATACGGGCAAGCTCATCACACAATATCCGCCTTTGCGGGCAATATAGAGTGCACGTTCCATAAGAGTGTGCTGGGTGTTCGGCACGACACTGCAGGTGGAACAGAGGCTTGTGTCACAGCATCTGATCATGCACTTGAATTGTGGGGCGAAAGGCACATAGTGGTCTTCTGAGTAGTGAATATCGAACTTGTGAATAGCAAACTTGCGAGCAGAGAACTTGAGTAGTAGGGAAGTAGTAGATTTCTTCTTCTTCTTCGCCGAGCGTGGGTGCCGCCATTTTTATGGTCACGTGTGCGATGACGTCTGCAGTGACGTCAGGCCTACAATTTGCGTCTTTCTTCCGTTGAGCACTTGTATAAATTACCATGTGTGTTTATGTGTAAGTGTTACCTTAGGAGGAAATCGGAAAACCGTGTGGTCACAATTGTATGAACACCGTTGATAACTACCAAAGCTAAACGAAATCAAGACAGGAGCAACAAGAATGAGAGAACATGAAATCAGTTTTTCCGTCAAGGTAATTATTTCTCTTTTTATTTAAAGAGCTAATTCGCACCCTTCAATGCACTGTAGCTTTCGCGCTTCGGAGTTTAAGGGGAACATTACGAAGGGATTTCGACAGGAAACCGGGAACGAAAAGGAAAAAAGGAAGCTACTTTTTTTCTTCCCTATTTCCAACTCTGGAACGAGTCTTCTATAGCACACTCATTCCAGAGTTGCAAAATGGTATCTTTCTCCATTCTTCTCAGAGTTGCATAACTAACCTCTTCGTGTCTCGCGTGACTATACGCATTGCACTCACAGTCTACATACTGATTCTTCCAGAGAAATTCGGGACATTTTGATGAAGGTTTAGGCACCTCGTTCAGGCACCACCTGACGTCGCTCTGTTCTGATCATCTATCCACGTACAGAACTTGTCTCCTTATTGAAAGTGTTCGGAAGAGTCCGTAATTATTATTACTCCGAGTGTGGGGCAGTTTCGGAGCCTTCAACGGACTTGGCTTAGTGGGAGAAATTGACGTCATTAGCATAACAGGAACACCGCTGGAGCAAGGACGTGGTGTGTGCCAATGGCTGCGGCAACTAATGTGCTGAATCAGGCGCGTACAACGTGCTCTGTGGGTCGCCCGGCAATTTGGGAGTAAACAGGCGAGGATGAGACATTGATTACTGTCTGGGCTCGTCGTCCCGCACGCTTTTACGAGTTTTACGAGTTAGCGGAAGGTTTATTACGAGACTTTTGCGCGGGCGCTGTATTCCTGGGCGGATTGGCTGGCGTGTGTGTGGGTGTGTGGCCGAAACTGCTGTCTTCGGGAGAGACATTAGGTTGTTGTTTTCTTTGTTCGGTGCTGCGTGTATATAGTTTGGGGTCGCGGCTAGCGATTACGTTAACGTTGAGTTTTAGGGGTCTATTTTCGGGTCAGATTAGGCGAGGAGGTTCCTACGAACTCCCGCATTCTTGGTACTTTTATGCATGACACCAGCTCCGGTGGCGCAGCGGTAACGCGTGCGCTTGGAGACTGGGAGGTCCGCGGTTCGAATCCGCGGGCCGGCTGTGCCGTCTGGGGTTTTTCCTGGGTTTCCCTCAGATGTGTAATAGGCGTATGCCGGCACAGTTCCCCTGAAGTCGGCCCATGGACGCAGCTATCCTCCCCCCGAGCGGATTCCGCTCGGTCTTCCACTTCACCCTTTCCTCTCCTCCTCTCCACCACCTTTCCCTTCCCGAGAAACATGCCGCCTATTCAGGCAGGCAGACCTCTCGGGTTCCTCCCAACGACACTCCTCCTCCTCCTTTATGCATGACATTCTCGGATAAACATATACAAGCCCCCGCCGCAATTTCCGGTGCCACGAAGATTTCCGGTCCTTCCGCGAGCCACTCTGAAAACTGAACTTCACCGCATAGCACGCTCTGCGCCAACCATTGCCACGAATGATAGGGTTACCGCTTCTGATTCAAGCTGATTAAAGGAGAGAGGGAGGCGTACGCAAATTTTGTGTCAATTTTGGGTAAATTATAATTGACACATAAAGGCGTACGCCTTCATCTGTCCTCGAATTCGAAGCGATAACCCTATCATTCGTGGCAATGGTTGGCGCAAAGCGTGCTATGCGGTGAAGTTTAGTTTCTAGAGTGTAAAGACGCTCGGAACCAGCAACCGTGCAGAATGATATCTCCCACTTTCCTGATTTGTTGAAAATGGAAGGCGTGCGCCTGTTTGTGGCAATTCGAATTGCCATAAAAAGGCGTGTACGGCCCTCTCGCTGCTCAAATCAGAAGCGATAACTGTATCAACCGGCATAGTACACTCTTAAAAACGAACTTCACGTCATAGCACGCTCCTAGCCAACCATCATCGCGAATGATATCGTTATCGGTCCTGATTTGTCGAAAACTGGAGGCGGACGCCTTTTTTTGTGACAATTACGAGCAGCATAAGTGTCACAAAAATGGTGTACGCCTCTCGTTTTCAACAAATCACAGGAGACAACGATATCATTCGAGATTATGGTTGGCTAACAGCGTGCAATGCGGGGAATTTCATTTTTAAGAGTGTAGTTGGCGCAGAGCGCGTTTGCTGCGAAACCGGATGTTGTTTTCGCAGCAAAGCGGAAGTGGCGCAGAAAGGCATGTATAGGCATACTTGGAAGCTCATCGCATAAATATGTGGGCGCACACCTTCCTGTACAATGATCATAACCGCATAATATAGGTGTCTCAAAACAGCGTACAGCTCCCGTTTTCCAGACGTCACACTCTTAAAAATGAACTTCACCACATAGCACGCTCCTAGCCAACCATCATCCCGAATGACAACGTTCTCGCCCCTGATTTTCTGAAAACGGGAGGAGGAGCCTATTTTGTGCGCATTATGCACGGCACAAAATAGGCTCCTCCTCCCGTTTTCAACAAATCAGGGGCGAGAACGTTGTCATTCGGGATGATGGTTCGCTAGGAGCGTGCTATATGGTGAAGTTCATTTTTAAGAGTGCAGGTTACAGAGCGATGTCATTCGGAGCGTGTTATGCAGTGAAGTTTCGTTTCAGCAGTGCAGAAATCCCATCTGGAGCGACTCCTCTTTACGCAGTGAGGGAATGAACGAAGAAGGATGGTGGATGCGAAAAGAGTTTCGGCTGTTCAAGAAACAGCAATTTTGTTGTCCAACGAGTTTTGCAATCCAAGTGGCAGAAATAAAGTTTAGTTGCGCGCTCTGGTGGCGTCTAGAGACGCACAAAAAAAGGGAGACTCCTTGAAGTTCCTTTATTGTGTGTGTCTTTCGCCTTCTGCGCATGTCTCTCGAAGCGGGCGTATAACCGGAAGTCCCTCGGCGCTCGTAGCACCTGAATGTAAAATCCGGCTTAGGTTCCTTCGCAACTGTCCCTCATGGCCTAAGCCGGATGGAGCTGTAAGGAGTTTATAGAAAACTCGTTTCGAAATTCCGTGTCTTCCCTTTGTGGGTTATGAACAGATGCTCGGTGTGCTTCCACTGTGTCTTGTGTGCTTGGACGAGCGAAACAGTTATGCAGAGAATACTGTTGTCGCTGGACCTGGTGGATTTTTAATCGGGCGCCTGAAGGGACTTATATGAGTACGTTTTTGTAAGGAACCATCATCATGGACACCATCATCGTTCTTCATCCTTCTCTCTCTTTCTCTCTCTCTCTCTCTCTCCCCTCTCCAGAAATGTCGGCGGGTTTAACCGAGTCCATTACCTCTGTCAGACGGGCACATATACGGCGTTTAGGGTTACGGCATTTAAGAAATGGCCGTTAGTTAGATATGGCCTTAAGCTCTGGGCCGTCGTCCTCAAGCTCAAGAAAATGCTACCACCAGCTACACTCTTGGAAATGAACTTCACCGCATAGCACGCTCCTAGCCAACCATCATCTCGAATGATATCGTTATCTGCTCTGATTTGTTTAAAACGGTAGGCGTACGCCTTTTTGTGACAATTATGAACCGCATAAGTGTCACAAAAAAGGCGTACGCCTCCAGTTTTCAACAAATCAGGGAAGATAACGATATCATTCGAGATTATGGTTGGCTAGGAGCGTGCTATGCGGTGAAGTTCATTTTTAAGAGTGTACATTTCTTCGTTGGAACAGAACCATTTCACTGCTTGTCACAGCAGCTTTCTTTATTATTAATAATAATTATTTTTTTTATTTTTTCACTTATCCAGTGCTTGTGAACGCAAGCAGGAGTACGGAAACCGTATACTCTTCAGTATCAGGACGGCGGTTCAACACCAACCAGCGAAACAAAATGCACAGAATCAATGTTAAAAGTACGAAAGTGAGTAAATAATAATAATTTAAAAAATGTAAGAAGGTCACACATTGACACCTTCCCTCTGCCTTCTGAAGCAGCTCGACAGTTTTGGTGGTGGTGATGGTGCGTGCCACTTCCGAGCGATCTGCCTGCTGGCGTTGAGGCATGTTACTTGGGGAGGGAGGGGAGAAATAGCGTGTCCTGTGTCGACTTGAAGTAGGAAAATTTTATTCCGAATTCTACAGCGAAAGTTCTTCCGGCTCTGATTTTGTTACGGGCTCCTGAGACCACGGCAGTCCGACGGCACCCTTCTCCTTGGGGATGGCGACTGGGGTGGCTGCCCCCTCAGCGCCCCACTGGAAACGACACTGGCCAGTAATATGAATC
This sequence comes from Ornithodoros turicata, assembly GCF_037126465.1. NCBI lineage: Eukaryota > Metazoa > Arthropoda > Arachnida > Ixodida > Argasidae > Ornithodoros > Ornithodoros turicata. The sequence continues at coordinate 13,089,228 of NC_088210.1, read as the reverse complement.
GCTAATCCCGTAACGACTCGCATTTTCTTCGTTTCTTTTTCTTTTTTCATCAACCAATAGTCGCATGTTACCTACAGACGCAGAGCTTGACCAAGTAACCCATCCGAACTTTGGGTAATACGTCCGCGTGATACATCTTGTAGTAACGCATCCAAGTGAAACTTCGTTTTGTTCTTTATTAGATTTTCGTGCAACATGTAGTCGTCTGCCGGTTTAATCTGCTTCATAGCAGCCGTGAATCCTTGCAGGAGCAATGATATGTCGCAGAAAAGAATCAAAGAAAAATAATTAACGGTGAAATCGACTGTCCCATGTTGTTATCATCCGTTAATTTTCTGTGTACAACAAGGACAAGGGCACGAAATTTGTTCTACATTAGTCATTCAGACGTTGCTTCTCCTTTGTCTCGGTTACTGAAAGTGTATAATGACTATGGTTCTGATCGTGCGACATTTCGATAGTATATCTTTCTCTTAATTTAGTTATCTCGGAATCTTTAATTAGCCAGCATTATGCATCTGTAGTTCCCTGTTGTATGTATTGTGTTTCGTGCACCACACTAAAGGCCACGGCTGTTTGTGGGCACTTTAAATAAAATCAATCAATCAAAGTTCACAGAGGCCACCGTGTTTTCGCACTGCAATCTCAATTTCAATTTTTCAATCCAGCTTAGTTTTCGTCTCAAACGTGTGGAGGTCAGAAAACAAAACAAAACAGAATAACACGTGAGACAGGCCCCGTGTCTCCCCCGCCCCGGTTAACATCGGTGGGATGTGTAATACAACACCACTCTGGCTCTGGGCACCCAATTTCAGTACCAGTTGATAGATTTGTTTCAGCATCAACATCAACATCAGCCAGTTGATAGACCATTTCCCAACACCAATTGCTCTACTGAACTGATCGATTTTCCTCTCGAACTGTATACCGTCGGCGCACGTCTCTTGAAAGAGCGATTCATATCACCATTACAAGCAAGATTCCCGACTCAATCTCATCAGGAAGAAATGTGAGGAAGGACCATCATCATGGACATCATCATCGATGCCTCTTAAGGAATGTCTCGTGATAAATAATTCGCGAACGGGTGCACCGATAGACGAACTTTCTTTTTTACAAGTATCTGTCCGATACCACCTACAAGCTGCGCACCGTGTGAATGAGTGGGAGGTGCTCATTATTTTTAAAAAAAGTTCAAATGAATCTCATTAAAAAGACGTAACTTCTAAAGCAGGGCGCTGTCGGTATTAAAATGGGTACTACCCCTTTTGGGACCTTAAGTGGACACCTTTTAGAGAAAAATCTGCTAACGAAGCCGGTCATTTGTTGCAGTAATTAATTGGTTTCGGTTTACGTATTTTTTGTCGCGGCTGGTCGCGGTGAAGCGCAAAAGGACGCTCTTCCATTCCCTTATCCACCAATGAATCATGTCCTTACACCAATGAATTACCTCCTTTTGCGCTTCACAGCGACCAGCCGCGGCAAAATATGTAAACCGAAACCAATTAATCACTGCAACAAATGACCCGCTTCGGTGGCAGATTTTTCTCTAAAAGGTGTCCACTTAAGGTCCCAAAAGGGGTATATAGTACCCATTGTAATGCCGACAGCGCCCTGCTTTAGAAGTTCCGTTTTTTTTTTGTTTTTTTTTTTACGGAACTCGTTCGATTTTTTTTATTTAAATATTGAGCGCCTCCCACTCATCCACACGGTGCGCAGCTTGTAGGTGGTATCGGACAGATACTTGTAAAAAAAGAAAGTTCGTCTATCGGTGCATCCGTTCGCGAATTATTTAGCCCGATGATTTAACTGAGACACCTGGTGTAGGATTGCAGCCTATAGGACTGCGGATAATTTCGACCACCTGCGTTTCGACGATTTCCTTCAACGTGCGCCCGAAATATCCTATACGCACAGCGCTGGAAGCAATGCCTACCTCCTCCAAACCGCTATACCGTCTTCGATCGGGGAAAGGTGTATAGTATGTGTTCTTAGCTTAATCATCGATGCAGTCCTCCGTTTCTCGGCGGCCTCCACGCTTCGTTCGAACTAAGCCGATTATGTGAAGCCAACGGGTGATTAATGGCAACCTCTGCATCGGCTTCTTCCGGCAATATGCACACGTGGCAGTATACGTATGCGGGTTTTTTTTTTTTTTTTTGCTATAACCAGGAACAATGGATTTAGATTAGGCAAGGTTTTTAAAAAGGCCAAAATACGTTTGAAAACATACGTTCAGCAATGAAAGATGAACCCTTTTTCGTTCGGTCGATACGTGTGTCGCTGTGCACTCCAAAAAACAGAGCTTCACCGCATAGCACGCTCCTAGCCGACCACAATCCCGAATGACAATCACTGTCTCCCTCGATTTGGTGAAAACGGGGGCGTACGCCATTTTTGTGGCTGTTATGCACTGCACAATGCCACAAAAAAGGCGTACGACCCCCGTTTTCAGCAAATCAGGGGAGGAGCGATATCATTCGAGATAATGGTTGGCTAGGAGCGTGCTATGCGGTGAAGTTCATTTTGAAGAGTGTACGCCTGCACTTTTAAAACAGCCGTATTACACTCTTAAAATTGTACTTCACCGCATAGAACGCTCCTAGTCAACCATCACCCCGAGTGACGTCGTTCTCTCTTTTGATTTGCTGAAAACGGGACGCGTACGCCATTTTTGCGGCATTATGCAATTCATAAGTGGCACAAGAATGGCGTACGCCCCCACGTTTTCGTCAAATCAAGGGAGAGAACGTTGGGGATGATGGTTGGCTACGCGCGTGCTATGCGGTGAAGCTCTATTGTTAGAGTGTAGTAGGAACGGAATAACACGCTACTATCAAACCGTCATCACGAATGGCGTTGTACGCTCTCCTGATTTGTTGAAAACAGGAGACGTATTTATGTTACTTATGTACTAATGATAATTGACACAGAAGGCGCATGTCCCCTCCAGTATCTGAGGCATGTCCCTGCGGTTTTCATATGTCTGGAGTGATAACAGCATCATTCTGTGCAGTGATTGGCCTTCCGCGTGTTATGGTGAAGTTTTCTTTTTAGACGTCAGCTCGCGTGTCTGAGTGGCCAGCTGTGAGGTTGAATACGCTCTTTCGATAGCCTCCCCCCCCCCTCTTTCTCTTTAGAGTGCGTGCAATCGATTACAAGATTTCAGCAAGATACAAGACCGCAACCACTGCACAGAACGATGCCGTTATCAATAGAGCCACTGGATTAGGGAGAGTAACGCTATCATTTCCCGCCTCGACCTTGGAGCAACAATGGCGGCCGCAGCATGGGAGATATCCTACGGCCGCCATTGTTGCTCCAAGGTCGTGGCGGCAAAGCTCAGAGGATGACGGTACTTTCACCAGTCCGTAAATTTAGTGATCAACAGAGCCGTTTATAGAGAGAGTTTTGCCTTTAGGAGGAGCATAACTTGAACCGCGTCATTCGACTTCACGGGTAAAGAACCTCCCTCGCCGCGCTCTTTTGTTGTCCAGTCGCCAACCGGTCGCTGACGCCATGTTGATGCAAAGCGTTGTTCACGATGCAAGGGGAAAGAGACGTGCGCACCGCGTCCTCCGAAAACCCTTCGTCTTTGAATCATTTCAGTTTGGTAACAAAGTCCCCATTTCACAGGAGCCTATTCATAAGCCGGCCTGTTCATAAGCCTATTCATAAGCCAGCGATGCTGGCAGATTACATTGGGCGTGACAAAAGTACCGGTCGACCAGCCGGTGGACTGTATCAAAATGACGCCGACCCACTGGCTAACAAGCGGATTTCGCTTGGATTCAGGCTTTTTGGGCGATGCAACCGCGACTCTGACGTCGAAACAGGCTCCGCCCGGGGAGCGGCAAAAGATTAAAAGATGGCCAAACTCTCTCTATATACGGCTCTGGTGATCAATTTCCCACACCGCCATCTGTTGACGCCACGAACAAGCTATCGGTACAGGTGTGTGCGGTTGTGGTGATATGGCAGATCCGCGCTGATACCCGCACGACATCCTGGTTTGCAGATATAACTTTGGAAATCCGCGCGGCGAATGCGAAAAAGAAAAAAAAAACGCACACTTCTGCAGCACGGGCGGATACCCACATTTTATCCGCAAATAAGCATTGCTGCCTCTGCCGATTTTCCCTAGTAGGAGCCATGATTGAGAGCACGCCAGTGCTGTCTATTAAAAGGGAGTCTGGCAATTAGGAGGAGCCTAAAAAAGAGGCTCGACCTGTCAATCAAACTTGGGCGCATTTCATTGGTTGCTGTTTTTTTTTTATGGGGGCCGCCATGACACCGAAATTTCGCCATCATTGAGGTGTTGCTTGGAACGGCGAAGCGAGGATTTCGTTTCAAATTATTTTATAAACGACTTTGATTTGATTCTGTGAGTATACATCCTCTTGTAACTAGCTCCAAAATCAGCTTCAACTCAGCCATCATTCTTCACGCGAAAATGACACGTTTCGTCGCTGACGTTAGGCCTAGTGAAGACCGCGATCCCAAGAAAATAGCGGGAACGACGCCACTGATGCGTAAGATTTTGCATGGTATAATTTTATTTTATTGATACATACATCTCTGCCCATTTTTGATTCCATCTGGCGGTTATGTTACGTGAATGTAAAAGTTCATACCAGCAGCCGTCTGTGTACGTAGATGCTGTTCTGCCGCTCTACGGGCCAACCAGTTCTTGCCAGCAACCATTTCTGCTGGATTTCTGCAGTTCCGCGTCTTGCCGACATGACTCTTCCCATCCAGATGGCGCTGATGAAAGTGGACGAAAAATCCATTGTTTGCACTTTAAAACCTGATGGTGGTTGTGGCGGTGCTTATGAAAGTGCTCACAGTTGCCGGCCTCACAGAGGTGGACAAATGTCACGACTAACGCACCGGGGGAAATGTGCGTCCTGGGCCGACCTCTAAGGGAACTTTGCCGACGTATGTCTGACAGTGTCTGCGGAAAACCCAGGAAGAACCCGAGACCGCACAGCCGGCACCGGGATTCGAGCCCGGGCACCTCCCACACTCTAAAAACAGGACTTCACCGCATAGCACTCTCTTATAGCCAATCACCATCCCGAATAACGTCGTTCTGTCCCCTGATTGGTCAAAAACAGGAGGCGTACTCCCTTTTGGAACACTTATGCAGTTTCAAAACAGGCGTACTCCCCGCGCTTTCCACAAATCGGGAGTGATTAAGGTACCATTCTGTGCAGGGGCAATGAAACAGACACAAAACGAACGCAACCTCAACTGACAACCAAGAGCTGAACCGCTTCTCGTTATCAGTTTATGTTGCGTCGGTCTCTTTTAGTCAGACTCCGAAGTAGAGCAAGCTAGTCTATAGCACCTTTATGCTGGCAGCTTTAGAGATGAATAAAGTGATGAAGGATTTAATGAAAAGAACGTAGTTAGGGAAGCCAAAAAGCTAGCCATGATGAATCAAGTAACGGTTCATTACTGGGCGTATTCAGAAACTGAGCAGGGCTTCGCAGATCTTTTCAGCCCTGTTTACTGAACCGAAGCCTACAGGGCAATACTGCCTCGGGCTCTGACCGGCGCTTTGGCACTCTCACAAAAAAAACCAGTAACAGCGTGAAAACTGCGACCGGAGGGCTCGGAAAGAAGAACAAAGTCAGATCACGTCCCCTCTTCAGCGAATAGCGACAGAGGTTTACGACACGGAACAAAATTTTGAGCGTCTGCTGGCGCAGTGCGAGTCTGTAGATGGTGTCATAAAAAATAAAAAAAAAAAGAAACAGAAAAAAAAAAACAGTTCCAGTCCCGCACTTCGAGATGCTGGCTGTGGTGTGCTTGTTCGCCCCCGAGGGATGGATGAATAGATTTACGTATCCCCACGTTTGACGCATAACTGCGACAGCGTCATATACGCAAAATACGGTGTCTGTTCGCCGTGAGCTGACTGTTTTCTGCCCTGTCATGGTTGTGAAAGCTAAACGAGCTGCTGCGTGGACAGTGTTTACGAAGTTTTCGAGATGTCGCCGGTCAGCATGTCTGGGGGGAAACGCGGTTCAAGGAATAGGCGCCGCCATTATAGTGCTGCCACCTCGTGGTAATTACAGGAACTGTGCACGTGTGGATTGCCGTTTTCGGAGTTCCTTCATTTTCCCGTGTGTGTTTTTGTTTATTTTCGTGTTCGTTTGTGTTCATTTCGCGCCCGTTCATTTTTTTTCGGTCCAAACCGCGGTTATCGTGAACCACGGTTTGTTGTTGTCACACGGGCAGGTAGTGACATATCAGCAGTGACCACGTGATTGTGACACAATATTGCCCGGTTGTGCCGGCTGTATTTCGATTACGCCGAATATCACGAAAAGAAAATGGCGTAATGGTAATTAAAAAGCTTAATCATTAAATACACGGTACGCGCATGATCATTTGCGGGAAATGTCGCACGGGCAGCGCCAGCCGCGTCCATTTCTTCGGCTACCTCGCGAACCCGACGTAGCCAAGCTCGGTTTCCCATGACCGCGATTAGCGGCGTAACCTCCGTTCGGTCGGCCGTGTGACTGCGGCGAACTGCGGTAAGCGCTGCCGATGTGACCAAGATAGAAAGGTCCTTGGATCGCAACCACGCCTCAATTAACTCACTTTTCGAAATTGAAAAATACGCGTGCCACCACACATCCTTCCCACATGAATATGCGATTTTTGCGATATCGCATTCCGTGCACGCGGACGCAGTTCGTGCTCAAAAATGCGGCGAGCGCCCCCCCCCTTCCAAGCAACCACACGTCACTTAAAGGAGCTGTGAGCTCTACCAAGCGAGCCCGCCGACTATGTCTGTTCCAAACGGCGATTTCAACGAGTTGTCTGGTGACACCTTCTGTATGGGTGAATTTGATAGGTGCGCATCTTCAGCACATAGCACGCTCCTATAGCCAACCATCTTCCCGAATGACAACGTTCTCGCCCATGATGTATCTATTATGCACATCTACAAAATGGGCTACGCCTCCCGTTTTCAACAAATCAGAGATGAGAAAGTTGTCATTCGGGATGATGGTGGGCTAGGAGCGTGCCATGTAGTGAAGTTCATTTTATGTCGGCACAGTTCCCCTACACTCTTAAAAATGAACTTCACAGCATAGCACGCTCCTAGCCAACCATCATCTCGAATGATATCATTATCTGCCACGATTTGTTGAAAACGGGAGGCGTACGCCTTTTTTGTGAGACTTGTGCTGTTCATAATTGTCACAAAAAAGGTGTACGCCTCCCATTTTGAACAAATCGGGGCAGATAACGATATTATTCGAGGTGATGGTTGGCTAGGAGCGTGCTATGCGGTGAAGTTCATTTCTAAGAGCGGACATCCTATACTCCGGTGGTTCTTCTGCCGACCGTTCCGCTCAAGCAAGAAACCTTATTCTCCTTCTGCAGAAGGCAGGTCTTACTCAAACTGTGCTCTCCCCGACGAACTCATGCACCCTCTGCGCATCTCCGCCCTTCATCCTCTATCCTCCACCCGTCCTTCTCCCTTTTTCCTTTTTTTTTGGCAATAGTCGTGACGATGCCCACTTCTGTGTGGCCAACAACGGCGAGCCGATCCCGCCATTACCCCTCCCCCCCCCACACACACACTCATTTTATAAGAGTGTATAGGTGGTAACTATAGAAGTTACCACATTTTCACACCCTTTTTTTTTCTCAGAGTGCAGAACAAACCCTTCTGAGTTTTAGATACGATAACAAATGAGGGGTCTGATAGTGAAGAAGCGCCACGCTGCACCGCTTCCCGATTGCGAGCACAGTTGGGAGCACTTCTTCTTCGGAATCCTATATGGCGGCGGATGCTACGGAGGAATATGAAGTGCCAAAGATGGTTGCCAATCAGTTGTGTGCAGAAGAAGGGGCATGATATGTCGGTCGTCTTGGGGATATACAACAACAACAACAACAAGGCCGTCTCCCTCTCGGCAGTTCCTCCCTGTCGCTCTCTAGGGCACCATAAGGACATCGGCGCCTCATCGCTCTCACACACAAGGCTCCCTACGTCCCTCGAGAGTCGCTCCTCTACCGTCGTTTTTCTTCGCCACGTGATATTTGTTCTTTTCCGGCACTGTTTTATGACGGTGCCTTCGTGACGTATTTCTGCTCTCTTTATCGGTTGTCTCCTGAAGGGGGAAAAACTATAGTGTGGGTTACGTCTGTTGCAGAGCGAAATCTATCGCAATATCTACAGACAGATTCCGGGGGAAGTTATTGAGAGTTTCTCCGCATGAACGCTGACGTACCGCTCGGAGACTCGACGTTCACACTATACGTGCAGAACGTGTTTTATTAGCACTGCAACATGGCCGAAGGCGACAGCAGAAATAACAGTTCGCGAACTGGGTTCGGAATATCACGAGCTCGCGTGCTCGGTTGCATTTGCGAAGTGTTATGCGTGGTTCACACTACAACTTCTCTCCGTTGCGGTTACGGTGCGGATCCAGTGCGGAGGCGGCTGTCGTACGACACGCTGTTCAGACATATGCGTTCTTGATACGTCAAACGCTTGTGGTTGACCAATCACGTCTCCACTCCACCACGTCTCCATGCCACACAGGCAGCCATGAACGGGCAACGTGATGTGGTCGGCGAAACTTTGAGATGTATTGAAGCGTATCTGCGTCATACAGAGCGCGTAAACTGGCCACTTATTGTTCAAATGGCAGCAGCCATGTTGGAAAAGCACGCGACAGCACAGCAGTGATGCGCTTGCGCGGAGCGCGCTCGCTCATTGGTCAGGTGCATCTCCGCAGGTAGCCCGTACCGCATGGAGTTCGGTCGAGCTCAACTCTTGCGGTGCGTGTGCTTTTCGGAGTGTCGTGCTTCGTTGTCATGACAACCGTGTCGCGCCGCATCCGTAACGCATGAAAATGCAACAGTGTGAACCAAGCATGATGAACGTGCTTTTGCCGCTGGCTGCAGGCCGCGCAGGTTTTCTCGTCATCATTATCATAATAATAATCAAGATCATCGTCACCATCATCAACAATACCGTCACCATCATCATCATCATCATCACTTTAGTGTTCCCCTCGAATACAGTCCATAACATCATGTCTTTCCTCATGAGTAACCCAAGGACGATGTCAACTTCGTTAGGATCATAGCATAAGAAACAAAAGTGTAGAAGCACAATGTATTGTAATGCAGTCTTGCATGATAGCATCTTATGTGCGAAAGGACCCGCATAGCAGGGCTGCAAGACTTGGCTATTTTTTGGCTACGCTTCCGACTGCCTACTGAGCAAGCCCGCATAACGCGAGGAAACGATATTTGCGGGTTTTTGGAGCACACTTTCTCAGGAGTCCTCAATGTATGCCTCATCTACTTCTGCTGACGAAAAAAAAAAAAAAAAACTTCGTCCACACCCCATCTAGTTTAACCCCGGTATGTCGACGGCCTCTCGGCAATGATGTACTTTACGGAGACGGAGAGTGCAGTGTGCAACTGATACCTCACGTCATTTCGATATTTTATACATCATCACGTGATATATACTACATGCAGTAAATTCCATTTCCTGTCTAGAGTTGGAGAAGACTTGCCTTCAACCGGCGAGGCTTGATCACGTGGCTAGCAATGAGCAGCACTCGGAAACACTTCAGGCAATTGGTCAGTCAAACCATAGCCCTGAGAGGCAAAGTGAAAAAGCAAAGGAAAACCGGAAAACGTCGTTTACCGTTGGCTACTTTTGGCTCCAAAAAATACGCCTGGTTGGCTACATTTTGGCTATCTGAGCCAAGAAAATTCCTATACTTGCTGCTTTTGCTATCTGCTAACCCTGCCACATAAGAGGGATAGGTTACTGCAGCCGACGTGTATTAGTGCATGCGTGGCACTCAACGTCAAACTCGTTCCTAAACACGCCATATAAAGCCACCGACATAAGACCGATAAGGCTGATATAAGCCGACGGAACTTAACGCCCTATAGTGCTGAGATGTCGTGCGTTGCTGCAGAACTTTCTGGGGAAGATGCACGTCTGCCGCACTTCTTACGGATGCATAGAACATCTGCAGATGGCACTAGGTGCAAGCAATAGTCACTGGAAATGTGAACCCAGTTAATGTCTCCCACACGCCACGTCTCGGGAATATGGGTTCGATGACTTTTGCGAGTGATGATGAGTGCGATGAGTGTCTCTCTCCTCTGAATTGGTGCGATTGGTGGAAATTCGGCAGTGCTGCGCGTCTTTTCCGATAAAATGGTTAAAAAGCAAGCGAGCTGGTGGCTATAAGATCCATGACGAAAACCCGAGACTGGGAAAAAGACGAAAAACAGACGACACAACACAAAGTCTCAAAAGCTTGCATCGGGGAATGATACAGATAAAATGGTTAAAAAGCAAGCGTGGCTAAGATCCATGGCGAAAACTTTGAGACTTTTTGAAACTTTGAAAATTGAGACTTTGTGTTGTGTCGTCTGTTTTTCGTCTTTTTCCCAGTCTCGGGTTTTCGTGATGGATCTTTTCCGAGGCTTGCGAATACGCATTCGGTGCCAAATCTTGCCAACACACTACTTCTGCCAACTTTTCCATACTTTGGCATATTCTTCTTTCCAATCCAATTTTCCAACTCACAGCCCTTCATCCTTTCGTGCCTCGTTACAAATTGGGAAAGGCATTCTTTTTTTAAAGTGTAGAACAGTTTGAAAACAGAAAAAGTCGATGCACGGGGCTTCCCAGGATGCAGTACTGCGTTTGAAATACAAACTAAACGAAATGTAAAACGGCTGCATGCAGTACCTTCGCGGACTACAAACATGCTATTTATTTCGTTTCCTACTGTAAATGAACCTCGTTCGACCTACTACGCAAAATATTAATGCTAAAAGTTACGCGCTACCAGGTATTTTCGAAAGGACACAGCCAGGGACTGAAACCGAAACAAATATCGGTTCGGTTACGGTTACGGTTCAATGTCAGAACTCAGCCGCGGTTACGGTTACGGGATGCGCCGTTTTAATATTTGCGGTTACCGGTAATCAAACAGTTGAACCGATATACTTTTTTTTTCCTCTCTAGGATGTATCTGCAGGCTGTGTGGGTGTCACAAAACGAGCTACAAAGCGCAAACGGGTAAAAATGAACGTATCTATGTACTGCAGCGCCATCTGCAAGGTCGAAGACAGAGCGAATTATTTCTTCGACGCACTTTTGCCATTTGCGGCATTGCCCGCAAAATAATTTATTGCGGTCTGTATTATCTAAAATTTTCTAAAATTTTCAGCGCATTGCAGATTGCAAAACTCGCATTAAAAACTGCTGTTGGATGCCAGCAATTCGCCATTACGGCGGCCTTCTTACGCAGTCTTACACTATCGTCGCAGCAACATTGGCAGCAAGTCAACACCTTCCAGTCTTGTTCGGGAACCTTCGATCTGTTCCCTGTGGAATAGCTTCCGCTATTACAAAGAAGACGTCGCGAGAAGGGAGCCGATCTTAAAAGTAGCAAAACGCAAACGGGTGACTCGCAAGATCTGAAAACAAATGGATTTATCCCATTCCAATCTTCTCCCTAGATTTTTAAGAGAAGGCTCGCGGGCAGGCAATCTGAATTTCCAGAACCTGCTTCGTCGAACACGGAGGTCACGAATACCGCAGTAGTTTCTGATCAAGATAAAAGCGCGCAGCTTTCTAACTATATGTGTTCGTCTCTTTCCGTTTGGTTCTTAACTTGTTATCTGTTTATTGGCTACGCAAGTTGAAACGACGTTACGTTATCTCACCTACACGATGTTAAAGGCAGGGAAAGGTAACGGAATCTTTTTTCGTTTTCGTTACCACCTCCGTTTTTCTGGTCCTTATTTGTTTCTGTTTCAGTTTCGGTTACCAGCATTGTTGCTTTCGTTTCCGTTACGTTTCCGTTTCGGTTTTCAGCACCGCCCCACCTGCAGCTTTTTGTTTTCGTTCTTTCTTTTCTTTCCTTTTTAAGAACAAAAAAAAAAGAACATTGAGACCGTGACAAAACTTAATCTCTCTACGTTTTGAAGTCTACTTCGAGGACTCCAGGGATACATGCATACAAGAGACAACGTTTACTCAACACACACACACACACACACACACACACACACACACACACACACACACACACACACACACACGCACACGCACACGCACACGCACACACACACACACACACACACACACACACACACGCACACACACACACACACACACACACGCACACGCACACGCACACACTCGCGCACATTCGCGCACACACGTTTACTCAAAATACACATATATGTACGTGATTTCTGTGAACAGCTAATATGAACATGGTTTCCAGGAATGTTACTCACGCTTGCAACTTCCAGGTCACCATAAGCGTATAAGAACTACGGTTCTTCTATTTACTGTATACTACTTACATGTATGCTCCAGTTTGATAGGTCACTTTAGTTTTAGTTCTTTAGTTAATTTTAGTTCGCTTCATTGAGGTTTATTTCATAAATTTATCTACATGATATGGTGAAAGAATTGCAATGATTCGGGTCCTGTGGTACCCGAATTATTACCTTAAATTATTGTCGTTTCCGTTTCTGTTTCAGGTATTCTAACTGTGTGATATCCGTTTCTGTTTCTGTTACCGTTTCTGTTACCTTTCCCTGGTTAAAGGGCGGTACTAACCGTGTGTCTACACGAGCGACGCCCTCACCGGAAGATTCTAGTGGAAGAAAAAGCGAAAACACTGCTCACAGAGACGAAGTTATGTCCCGTGTTACGTTGAGCATTCACAAGGTGCCGGAATATCGGCAGTGGCGAACTGCGCATTTAGCAGACGACACTTAGCAGACGACATCGTCAGCGTCTTTTCCTGTCGTCTGCTACGGAATAGCTTGTGGCTGTCTCGAAGGGTATTCCTCACGGTTAGCAGCGTACGTGAAGACACCACGTTGAGCGCTCGCGCTCACGTCACAGCAGAAAGCTATGACGTTTTTCGCATCTTACGCTGTTATTATTCTAGAGAATGTCGCTCGTATGAATGCACGGTAAAGTACAAAATTTCTCCTCGCCGAATGAAAGATGCCGTTACCCTGACATCAACACAAAAGGAACGGAATTCATACGTTGCGTCGTTCCTGATTCATAAGCGAAAGAAACCGTAATTTCCGCTTTCTCTCTCACTCTTCTTCGCAAGAAGGCCGACAGTCGGGTTTATGCTCTCATTGGTCTCACCAAACGATCTGTACAATCATCGCGACAGATCGTTTGAGGAGACCAATCCCAGGCCGCTCCACATTGTCGCGCTTACTTGAGATGCGCTTACTCTTTTCGATTATAAATCCCAAACAACGCAACAAGTGAATTCTGTTCCTTTTATGTTGGTGTCGAGACAACTGCATCTTTCATTCCGCAAAGAGGACTTTTTTTTTCAGTTTAGAGCCCCTTTAACATGGAGCGAGCAGCCCATTCGAAGCCGGCTACACTGTCGCATCGACAAAGGGAACGTTTCATCACGTGCACAATGGCGCGCTCTCAGTCGAATGGGCAACCCCCAGTCCCTCCCTGAATAAGCCGGAGTCTTCCGGTGTACGTCATTTGCGTCTCCATGCAATCTGCTTAGGTGATGCAGCCGATTGTTCACCTGGGCTTCCATATTTAGAGCAGCGCGTCGGTCTGCAATAGTTATGATGTGCGGCCACCGAGGAATGCATCTTGCCAGAAAGCATCGGTGAGCACCATCCGTCTTCGTTGCATATGCTCCGCGAGGGGACGCCACTTGCTCAAGATGAGGACAGCTGTGATGATGCTCCACCACCAGGAGACCTGTCAGCTTCCATCTTTCACCTTCCTTCTCGCGTCTTGGTGACTCTCTTCGTCGCGAGTGAAAAAAAAAAGGGGGGTCCTACGACGGTGCGACTCTATATTAGACGATATGAGAGAAGTAAATAATGGATTACCAGGATCTTATTATCAGAAAAAGAAGCGTGTGAAGCGGAAGATAGGCACCTTTGTTCAGGAATGCACCGGAAAAAGGTCGACCGTCCTCTTCTAGGTCATTCGTAGAAATTAGAATACTAGTACAGTCAGCCCTCGATTTATGAACCTTCGATTTATGAATTCCCTCGTTTTATGAACACTAGCACGAGGAACCAAACTTTTTACATGCATTTTCCCCTCGTTTTATGAACCTCGATATTCGAATAATGAACGGAATTTCTGGGAACAAACTAGGAGTTGCCCAGCGTTTTTGCCCTCAATTTATGAACGGATCGTTCCGAGGCCAACCAAAACCTTCAAAGGGTCCTATGAATGACGCCTGAACAGACAAAACGTTTTCCAGGTATTGCACCCTCGGTTCTTCACCCCTCGAAATCCGAACAACAAATGTGTTTTTGCAGAAGTGTTCCTGACCTCAATTCATGAATAAGGTGTCCGCTGTCACCCGGAGATTAATAAACATAGATTAAAAACCCCAGAGGAAATCCGAGACCAGTTGAGTGCGAATGTGCTGACATCTCCTCTCGAAAGCAAAATTACACAATATATTGCATTATAAACACAATACCAATTCGGAAATACTGTTCCATTTGCTCGATAGTACTCACTTAACGGAATTTTCGATTTATGAATCCCTCGATTTATGAACGATTTTTCGAGGAACCCAGGGTGTTCATAAATCGAGGGTTGACTGTACTTGCCTCGGGTCTACGCATTCTTCAAAAGAGTTAACCATAATAAAACTTAATTGTTGAATACGTGTTATTAATATTAATACCACATTTATTTATTTATTGTGACACTTACGCAGTTGTGTTAAGTGTCACAAAAATGCGTACGCACGGCGCTTTTAAGAAACCATGGAGTGGTAAAGGTGTCATTTTGAGCAATGATTGACCTATAGACCGTGTACTGCGGCAAAGTTATGTTTCTATGGCGCTAGCTATGAATACCAGCAGGCGATGGCTGAAGCTGAACACTGCTTTTCGTAATTATACATGTTCTCAATAACTAAAAATGTTCCATTTTTTCTTCCTCTGTCACATGGCATCGCAACTTAAAATGTTCCTTGTCTTCTCTGTTTTTCTACGCTCGCGTTCTTGCAGTTGGCCTGATCTGCAATCGTTTCCCTGATTTATCTGGCTAACATATTTTCGTTCAAAATTTACGCGCGTGTCTGCAACGTGTATTTTGCTTTTCTGTCTTCTGTTTCCACTAATTTCTTTATCGGCGACGGACTTAATTTCCCCGTTTGTGCGGATTGAAAGCAATTTTGGACAACTGAAGACAATTCACTCTAGAAGCAGAACATCGCCGCACAATCATAATTCCGAATGGTATCTTCATGTTTCCTGACTTGTTGAAAATGGGAATTGCATGCCTTTATGTGACAGCTTGCATCTGTGTAAATTATCGCAAACAAGGTCTTGGCGCGTCGCAAGCAAGCATCACCCGCGCTCGTTCCCCGAATGCAAAGTGATCAGAGTGGGACACTCTACCCTTCTTGGCATTGATCTGTTTTCAGAGTGAAGTAACCTGATGGTGAAACCCAATTTATTTGCAAGCAATTTTTGCAAAGCTAGCTGTGTAGAAATTCTATAAATTTTTTGTAAACATAGCATTACGGACGTATTGAAAAGCCTCAGCAGCTCTGCCTCATCTAGTATAGCAACGTATGTGTATAGATCCACTGCACACACAGAACTGTTGTACTTACCTGTTTGCTTCTTCTCCGTCTCCTTCTTCTTCTTCTTTTCTGTCGGGTATGTCCGCTGTACTTTATTTATCTTATTACTATACAGCAGGGTGTCTCTGAAATAGAAGAGAACGAAAAGGAGGGAAAGTGAAATTGAGAGAGAAGTACGTCGAGTGAAATACCGCAATCGCGGGAGAAAAAAAAAAAGGCGCATGGAGTTAACTGGATTTTCGACTACTTGGTGGGCGGCTGCCCACCGTGCAATCAATCACGCTTTCGAAAGTTTAGCCCCCCTCTGTCTATTTCCCCCCGTAAGTTTCCGTTTTTATTTTATTTTATTTTTTTATAATCCCCTTTTTTCTCTCATGGTTCCAAACAAGGGCATTGCGATAGGAGCTTTCTTCGTGTTACGTGTAAGTGTTGTTTCCAGTTGAAAGGGCTCTTTGGCTACGGTGACACATCGGTAAAGCATGGCCCATGGGTGGTTTCCTATATAGGTAATTCCATCTCGGGGGCTCGAAATAATTTGGCTTTACGCCTTGTTTGGCGGTACTTCTCGGAATAAATGGGTGCAAGTTTGTGGGCGCGCATTTCGACGTATTACACGGAGAAAAAAAAAACTTGATTAGTGACGTTGAAAAATATGGCTCAGCAGTAGAGGACGTAGTTAAACTTTTTTTTCTTAATTCAGTTTTAGCGCCACGAAGCAACTGTCGCTATGAGCAACGCACAGCCGTGGACAGAAGTTGACATATCGACCACTGTGTAAACTCTTAAAGCATAACCGTTCCTGTTTAATACCCCGGACACATGGAGAGCCTCAGTGGGCATAGAATATGCGCGTTCCGCCACCCAGTGTGTAGCGTGTGAACCACTTCGGGAGCATTGCATCCAATGCTCTCTGAGAGGTTGACACGTTACACACCAGGGTGCGCTACGCGCTGTTTGAATGGCAGTTGGTTTCAATCACCATTAAGACTCCCCGTGTCACCGACGTATAACATGCACCAACCGTCATGTCGAGTGACGACGTTCTGTCCCCTGATTTCATGAAAACGTGTCGCGTACGCCTTTTTGTGACAATTACGCAGTTCTTTTAAGTATCACAAGAGAGCAACAAATAAGAGAGACTGCACGAAGTGCAGAAGAAGTGCAGTCTCTCGCACGAAAGTTCTTGTTCAAATAAATCTTAGTTGCTCCTAACCGTTTTTCACGTTACGTGTGTGATTCCCTCAGTACTTTTACACGTAGATTTCCGATCCTATCCTCTGGTTAACCATAGTTATCCACATCTATCGCACTCTCATCATAAGGGCTTCAAACAAAATGCATGAGCGGTTCAGAGGAACCATCTCAAAAGTGAAAACTCCCCAAGCTCGGAACAGAGGAGCGGGTTAGGAGCGAAGCCTAAAGACACTCCTCACCACCTTCTGCATATAGAGTCACGTACACGTCTATCGTGTGCAAAAATGGCGCAGCGGTACCTCATTATGAATTTAAACCCATCTCTGACACGACTTACGAACTCCCCTGCGCGATGCTTCTGCCGCAATGCAGGACACTATGCGGCTCAAAACAATTATCCCTGGCGAGGAGTCGCTTTTAATTTTTCATGCACCGCGTTATTTGCATGAGTCGCGCGCGCGGTACGCGGCCATAATGGAAACCGTCATCTCTATGAAGGGGGACACCTTCAGGCGTAAATAATAATAATAGTTGTGAACGCTCGTGCTGGGAAGAAGGCAATTAAGCAGAATCCTCGCGGAAGGCAAAGTTTTCGTTCTAAAGGCCAGTGTATAAGGGAAGGAAGAGGCACGTAGAGAAAGGTACTGCGTGCGTTTTATATTCGCTGCCTGCTATAAATTCAATTACGACCGGGGTTTGCCGGCAGAAGGTGCTGCAGCCGCTGCTGCTGCTTGCTCTTGGACAGGTAGCTGCGCCCACGCGGTGTTGCGTTGGAGATAATTTGAATTATGTGAACTTTCGCGTTGCACGCCAGGTGTGAGCTACGGAGTATATAGCTGCTCGTGTGGTCGCACTTTCTGCGAGTCGGTGTCGTTGAGCGTTGACAACCCGGATAAAAAAGTGTTAAACAGCTCTGTTTCTTAGAGAACGTTTCGGTCACTTTTAGTAGCCATCTCGCGGAATTTCTGCACTTTTGTTTTTAATTTTATTTTTTATCAGCCTAACATCTGTTCACTTATTTATTTATTAATTCAATTACATTATTAGTTACGCCATACACAGTATACAGTGGGGGGCCCCGTAGCATTGCTAGAGGTGAGGCCTCCCGCGGAAAAACAATCTGAATATCATGCGTGGCGACAACGTCGGAACAAGTCATGAAATATAAGGTTGCGCATTATATGCAAGGTCGAGGGAATATACTGTCAAGGTAAGGGAGAAAGCACAAGAGGGCAAAGGAAAGAAAAACGAACAAAATAAACAAATAAATAAATATCAGAAACAAAAACAACTGAGAATCAGCAAAATTGTGGCGCTTATGAAGGTGAACAGCGTATGCGCAAAAGCCCATAGGGGGAAACGAAACAAATAGGTGAAAAAGCTAATGTGTACGAAAATGAGCAACTAATTCATGAAGCGGTTCCTTAAGACGATCCAAAAGCGATGGAATGAACGTACTGAATACTCGTTCTTTTTTTTAAATTCCGTGTTACGCCGCGAAGCAACTGTGAGTATATATGACCGCATGAGCGGCATACAGATGTAGACAGATGGAGAGAGGAGAGCAGGAAGGAGTGGGGGCATGGGGGTTAGTGGGCGTCCTGCGCCGACTTCAGGGATAACTGTGCCGGCATTCGTCTGCAAAGTCATCGGAAAACCCAGGGAAAACCTCAAACCGCACAGCCCGTGGTAGGATTCGAACCCACTGCCTTACAGTCTTCAACACGACCTTGGCTACCAACCAACCCGCTCGGCCATCACGCCGCTGATCAGCCTACTCGTCCACTTGAGACAAACTGCATGAGGAACGGTGGAAATACATGACGCTGATTACACCAGGATAATGTAACGGGAACTATAAATAAGAGAGCTTTATAGTCATCTACAGGGCGTTATTTTTCTCTATGATTTACTGATTTTTTTATTTTATTTTAAAAAAGTTGTGAGAACACTATAGGTGTCGTTTTTGCAGTTGAGTTATATACGGTTATACGCTCAAACCCGATATCTACCCGAAATCCTTGCGGTCCTTCAACTTGTCGTTGCATAGGTAAACCGTCAGAAAAGTGCGTCATAATATCCGCAAAGAGAGCTATTTGTCACAACCTATTTGTCCTTTTATAATCGCGTCCTGCCCATAAGCTGTCAAAAGATCAATGGTTTTGTGGCGAGGCTGGATCTTCCCTTCTGCACCGGGTTGACCCCGAACTAGCCCTGGTCCTCCCAACATCCATGCCACGGCAGCTTACGTCATTGTTTCACAGGCTCCGGCTCAATGTACCATACAGTGCAAGACTCCTGTACAGGCTTGGGAAGGCGGACTCTCCTAATTGTCCAGTCTGTGGCTCAATCGAAGACGTCGAACATACTGTAGTTACGTGCCCAAGATACTCTGAGTGTCGTGACAGACTTGTAGCCGCGTTAGGCCGGGTTGACAATCGACCCTTCGGAGTGCAGAAGGTGTTGGGCCCATGTTCAACGAGCACTCAACTGCCAGCTTTGCGAGCCGTTACACAGTTTTTAAGGGACACCAAGCTGTTAGACGGGCTATGACCCTGTCTGTGGCGTTCGTCGCCGCTTCGCGACATCTCCAGTGGGTGTGGGCGGATGTGTCTGGCATTCCTTTCCTTAGGGTGATCTGGGGTAGCCGGCCCTCGTGATGAGGGCTACAATCCCCTTTTTTTTCTTTCAATCATCATCATCATCATCACGTCCTGCGGGAGAAAAAAGACGAGCTTTTTGTGGCGTTCGGACAAGTTTTTGAATATAGCGGTCATTCACAGCCCCAGTTCCGAGCGGAAATACAAAGATTATTGTTTCTCGTCCCAGTGTCACAGCAGTGGCTTGTTTCATATGCCTCTCGTTTCACCCGAAAATTCCCCGATGACGAGTCAAACTGAGATCGTAGCGCCCGATTTCTCCCCGAGTTCTCGTGTGTAAATAAATAGCACCCGATTCCCCCCGAATTCGAAAATTCATAAAACCCCGAAAACGAAGAGCCCTAACTGTATACGTCAACCTGACCACACAGACGAAGACAGAAAACTCGACGCGACCTCAGTGACCACTATATGACGCGTATCCACTAAGCTGTGACGAAGAATAAATTGAATTTTCCTCCACTAATTGAGTTTCTCCCGCAGCATTACTGAACGCTTTACTCTGAAGAAAGAGGTCCTTTCCCAATAAATCACAGTGGCCGCAACAATGTATGCGGTGCTCGTCATAAGGAGGCCGCTAATTTCATTTTGCGCCATGTGTACATACAATCTCGCTTCATTGTTGCTGCTTACTCGCTTTCTCTCGGTGACGTTCCTTTCTTGAGCTGCCCATGTATGTAATGCAATTTGTATGGAGTTATGACCGGCTCATATCCCACGCATGCCCATGGCGATGTTTGCGTTAAATATTAACGCTTCGTGAGACGTCGTTTGAGTATATACGCATTCTGGCTGAGTATTAACAGGGTGTGCTCAACCGTAAGTGGTTTCAATGTAACCGCCTTAGGGGTGAATGGATCTAGGCGTTGCATTTCTCATGTTAGGTATTATGGAAACGATAACAAGGCCTATACAACGTTTCAAGGGGATTAGTAGTGTGAGAACATTTCAATTCAATTAAATTAAATTAAATTTTATTTGGCACCATATACATAGATGCATCCCCCCCCCCCCCCCCATACGTGTAGACCCGAATCTGTAGACAAAAAGTGCAAGTCGCTTTCTAGAAAATCGGTCTCGAGAAAGATATGGGAAATGATATGGGAAATGGGAAGTTTTTCCCATTAAGTACGCGGGGACGTTCAATCACTACTCGCAGACGACGGTGGTTCGTCTCCATGGCTACGACCGCTGAAAGCACGTTCGTGATTGGCTACCCCCATTGAAAACGCGATCCTGATTGGCTGACTCGTAGTTGTTACGTCACGTCGACGCGTATGCAGGCTTTCTCTATCTAGACGGTGTTGACATGACTCGTGCTCACGTGGCAGCGGAAACATATGACATTTTGCTCATCTTTCCGGGATGGGGGGGGAGGTAACTTTGCGTAGACGAGCGGTCTGCCTGCCTGTCTTTCCTCTGGAATATTCTGGGGAATGTCGCTTCTGAGAATTGATGGCGAGCCTCGTCGTTTTCATTCCTCACCTTCCAAGAGAACACTAATAAGTCCACGCAATATAAGCACTCTTTGAAATAAAACTTTAATATACGTATATTAAGTGTATATTAAAGTTTTATTTCAAAGGGTGCTTCATTCCTTGGACTTATCATGTTCCCACTGCTAACCCCCAGACTGGACTGTGTATTTTTTCCTTCATCGCCCAAGTGTCTTTCGAGAGACGATATAATCAAACAAAAAGTACAGCCTTTGTCCAAATTAAATAACGCTGGACGAATCATCAAGGTCCACGATTGTTCAATTGCGTATCCCAGGGCATGAGGAAAGCTTCGCAGAATCTGAACTCACACGAAACGATGCTATACTCAATGATCACCAACCAACGCAACAAAGTTTTGCAGGGCGGGCAAGGGAGAATGTGTTCCAGATTTTTGAAATCACCACAGCAACGGCAGCTTAATAAGCGATCAATTAGCTTGAACGTATTATAATTATCCAGCTGCACGGCATCCAAGACACTACTTAAGTTTCGCACAGCTTCGAAAATAGGCCCTAATTTGCTATTTTCCCCTGGAATTAAATATTAAATTTGCTAATGAACTTGCTTATTTTTACGACATAATATACTTTCGTTCTCGATTGGCTCGAGGAGAACTGCGCGAAAGTTTGAAGATAATCATACTCGTATTTACCCAGCGGTAATGTGCTCGGTTAGTTGAAGTTTCCTGCAGATAGAAGTCGCACACGGCTCCAATATTATCGTAATGACTGCGGACTAAATCTCGTGCCTTCAGAATTCTACCGAATCTATGTCACTGCAACGTTGGTATCGCACATTATATTCTGCTGGAATATTGTTCCTCTCTGTGACGCGGAAGTATCATAAAATTAATTTCCAGTTTTGAGGAATGTGACGTCAATCATATAGGGCACCCTATCTACCAACGCGTCTGGCAACATTGCTCCTGAAACTGCGCATTGTTTCCTCATCACAGCTGTTAGAAGTCTTGCAAACTGGAGCGGAGAATGGAGACGCGCGCAAATTCTGGGAGACTCTAGAGACTCCACAGGTTCCAGTGACGTCACCTACCCTTCGAGAATCCGAAACTAAAAATTTTTGCGAGTCCTTTTTGGAAATTTGTGGATCTGCGTAATGCTCACTGACGGCATTTATATTTTGCGTACTGAATGCTGTTGATTGAATTGAATAAGGTTGTTTTATAGTACGCGTTAAAATAAATGTCATTTTTTCAGTCCGTATAGTGGCACTTTGAATTCGCTTTCTTTTATATGAGAATCACAACTTATCCTGGTCTCTTGATTCGCTTAGCTACGTCGTGTACATTACCAATGTATTACATAGTTCGTTTAGTGTGCATAGTAAAATCTATGCATTTCAAGTGAACTTCAAGACTGATGTCTGTCATTTCGTTTCTTACAGGTAAGCTGTGCTTCCCTTCTAGAGAACAATGTGCCAGAAGCCATAAATTGTTGACGGTGAAGATCTTCGGTGACGTATGATAACCTTTTCTCCTCTCTCATGGGCAAGACGTGTAACAAGGTGATCACATTCTTATCAAGCCGGTAAAAATACCAATATAAACAATTACATGATGTCGTAGAAGTCGTATATTGCTCGTGCACGACTAATAAGGTGCGCCAGGTGACGGGTGCTGATAAGGTTGCATATCAGAAGCGTAATAATATAGTAATAATAATTGTATAAGAGTAACAGTATCACTCTACAGGTGATTTTACCCGCAGGTGCCGTGCGCTTTTGTTGTCAGAGCAGTTTATTTCATCTTCAGGTTCACTAATAGTGAATGCCCTTGCTAATACATATTGCGGTAACGAATTTCCAATCCAGTTGCACCAAATGCTGAACGCATTCTACAAGTGATTCACTGGAAAGAAAGAGAGAAAAAAATACGTATGCACTTTTTACTTTTTTGTACGGGAAGGCTGAGAGAGAAAAATACTTCATCGCATACATGTAGAGTTCCATCTACTGAGCTGTTACATGCAGTAAAAATCTTGTCCTCTCCGTCAGAATGCTATTGATCGGATATCATTAGGATATAAGTATAAACAGAGCCATTTATGCCTGTCTCTTTCTGATTCACATTCTACACTCTTAAAAATGAACTTCACCGCATAGCACGCTCCTAACCAACCATAATCTCAAATGATATCGCTATCTGCCCTGATTTGTTGAAAACGGGAGGCGTACTCCTTTTTTGTGAGAATTATGAACAGCATAAGTGTCGCAAAAAAGGCGTACGCCTCCCGTGTTCAACAAATCGGGGTAGATATTACGATATCATCCTAGATCATGGTTGACTAAGAGCGCGCTATGCGGCGAAGTTCATTTTTAAGAGTGTACGACACTCAGTGAAAATTCATTTTTGGGCATTCGCAAGCATTGCCTGCGTTAAACTTCGAAGTTCAAAGTCATTTTTGCGACAGGATCGAAGGATTTAATGATTGCAATATTCACCCTGAACGCCGTCCAGACCTATCCTCAGCATCATAATAATCTCAGTAATCATATAGGCATGTACGGATAATTATTTTGAAACCGGGGCGCATGCAAAGCGATTAGTTATGTAACCGAACGAAACACACATGCATACAGCGCATACTATACAGATATATTCAGCATGCATTCACATGTGCAGCATATATTCAGATATATACCATATAGTATACGTAGATACATAGCATATACAAGCAATACTTACATACGTACACAGTCGGACCTCGTTTTATGAACCCTCGATATACGAATTCCCTCAACTTACGAACGGCTCCAGAGGGAACCAAACTTTTTCCGTGTATTTTTACCTCGTTTTACGAACCCTCGATATCCGAAGTATGAACGGATTATTAGGGAACGGAACCAAAGTAGCCAAGCCATTCTGACCTCGATATACGAACGGGCGTTATGAACGTACAGAGGACAGGCCAATGGACCGGAGGATAATTAAAGTTCCTCAGTACATGCTGCCAAGGTCAAACATACAATGTCCCAACGCCACTACGTTCCACAAACATGATTCACCATTTCCTGAAAGAATAATTCGGGCGTTTACAGCCGAACGGTTGTGAGTTTGGACCAGGTCTCCGAGATGGAAACATCTTGCCATTCCAAAAGAAGGCGTTCAGTCCTGACAGCCGGTGACAAGCGTGATATTTGCCGTTGTAAACAGTCTCATCCGCGCGCGATACGGTACTTTGAGGACAGTGTGGATGAGTCAAGTGTCAGACTTCTGTCATCTCTTCTAGACAGGATAGACCCTGCAGAAAGTATGGTGCAAAGCAAAATTACGCAGTATTTTCAAAAATAAAACTTATTCAAATCAATTTCCCATGGTTTTGTGAGGGATTTGTGCACTGCACACCTCGGACCTCGATTTACGAACGATTTTCTGAGAAACGAAGGGTGTTCGTAAAGCGAGGTTCGACTGTATACACGTATGAGGCGGCATTCAGGTTTGTTTCGTGCGCTCCCCTCCGGCGTTTTTTTTTTAGCTTACACGTGTAGCCTAAAAAACTATTGGAATAAACTCGATTTAGAAAAGACATCGCTTCGATTCAGTATCGAATTACATATTCGACTGTAACACTACGAAACTAGAGAAAAAGAAGAAAGAGAGGACATTATGTCGTGTTGCCGTCCAATGCTCTGCTTGAGGCTCGTGTTTGTGTGTTTCTACCCCAGTCTCAGGGTTCGTTATGGGGATCAGACAAGGTATATTTAAACAGGTAGCGCAACTCCCATAGGCCTCTGTGTCTTCAGAATGACGCCATGATTGAGACGGTCAGCGCCATCCATCCGTTGCGCGGACTACTACGATTGTAAATAAATGACGTCAGAGATGACGTCATTAGTATGAATAATAAGTAGTGCATAATTAGCCATGCACGTTTACATTGGCCCACTTCGCTTGCTTTGTATTCCCTTTTCAGCGCCCAGTCAACAATACCAGACGAGAACACAGAAAAATAAAGCATATCAGGTTTAATGAATCATATCAATTCCAAATACATACGGTTATCACAGATTTTGACAACTCCAAACAGAAAGGCATCGTGATGACCATACAGAAATTAGGAAGGCTCACGTAAGGCCCATTTCTCACCTAGAGCTATACGTACACCTAGTGATTAGACATTTGCATTTATTCAATGAGTGGCCGTTATAAGTCCATTGCAACAAAACACGACATCGTTGGTGCACAGTTGGTTCCTGCTAACACTCACACTATCATGGCCACTCGTCCCATGACGAAATCTTTTTTTTCGCGGGCCCAGCAACAGGGGATGCATTGTATTCACCTGTTTACACGTGTTAATCTTGGTCTACACTACGGAGATGTGAACGTCGATTCCTGTTTAACCCAAAGAGTGTACGAACTCCGTATTACAATGCACGGACACACGGTACGGACAGTACGGATACAGAGACGCACGGATAAACACCCCCTACTGTGGCACATGCGCAAAGGAGCAGGATACGGAAATGTACTCGAGTGGTAGATGATCTTGTATATGTGCACGAGCGGGGCAACAGAAAGCTTTTTCTACATTGAAATTATGAATAACCTATTAGTACACACACAAGCGACGCCCATGTTGCAAAGTTTTTCTGTTTACAACAGTACCTCTACTGTCAACACCCAGGATCGCTCGCGCCTCTTGCTGGTGGCCTTGCCGATGGGTCTGATTTGGTATTTTCGCTAATTTTCGCTACCAGTTTAGATATACCTTGGATCAGATATCACCAGCTCGCCTGCTCTCTATAGTCTCTCTTTACGTACCACTGTCTTTCATGTTTACCGTCCCTATAGCTTCGTAGTGTTACAGTCGCCGACAGTCAGTCAAGTACTGCCCCTCACTGATTTTGCGCTATTTCGTATTCGATTCGGAATTCCGGTCCAGTATGTCGTTATCCCTTTCTGCGTTCGAAAATCCCGGATATTCGCATATAGCCCTAGCAATCGTGTATCAACATAACCCCTGACGCCTCCTCCTTTCCAATTTAGATGTCAGGCTGTACAGGCGATGAAACCTCGCCGGGCTTACAACGATCACCCGAAAGGAAGCCGACAGCCGGCAGCATACGAGAGACGAGAGGCCAGTTTCCTCTCCTATAAATTGGGTTTCCGCGCTAGGAAAAAACGGAAGCTTCCAAAGAACCTCGGCTGCTGAATGTGTTGGACGAGAGCGAGGATCAGCATTTTCGTTGGGCCCTCGGTGCGCGCACGTTTTCTAATTCGCGCGCGCGCCTCGCGTGTGTTGTGACAGGAAACGCGTTTACACGTTGGGGGGAAAGGTCGACTTTGCGAAAGAAACCGATCGCTCCTCTGCATGTAAACCGGAGTATATACATATATCAACTCAAAAGGAAGATCGACACGGAGAGAGTAAGTCGCTAGGATGAGCTCGTTGAGGCGACGACGACGACCCTCGACTGAACTCGCGGTCGTGCAAACCGGATAATGTTCCTATCACGCGGAGGGCCTTTCAATGATAATTAAAACCAACGGCGATTGAAGATGCGCTTACCGCGAGCAAGCGCTCTTTGCAAAGAAAAAAATGGAGAAAATTAAGAAACAGGAGGAAAAGAGGAAGGAATTGGGGGGGGGGGAAGAAAAAGAAGATGGGGAGGACGAGCAGGAAGGAAAGAATAATAATAATAAGGAGAACAAGATGCAGACGAAGACGAAGGTGATGACGATGAAGAGAAGATACAGAAGAAGGGGAAGAAGGGGGAAGCAAAGAAGAAAATGGGAGGGTAAGAAGTAGTAGAGGGAAAAGAAGAATGGGAAGAAGTAGGATGAGGAGGAGGAAAAGCAGAAGATGGAGGAAAAGGAGAGGCGGTAAAGAAGACGAGCTCTTCTTTCTCAAAACTGAACTTCACTGCATAGCACGCTCTGTGCCAACCATTGCCACGAATGATAGGGTTGTCGCTTCTGATTCGAACAGAGAAGGGGGCGTACGTCTTTTTGTGTCAATTTGCATACACGACAATTGACACAGAAAGGCGCACGCCTCTTTCTCTCCTCGAATCGGAAGCGATGACCCTAGCGTGATGAACCGAGCGTTCGTGGCAATGGTTGGCGCAGAGCGTGCTATGCGGTGAAGCTCAGGTTTTAGAGTGTTCGCCCGTTCGGGAAGTTGACATGTTACACGCTTGGTAGCGCTGCGTGCATGTTCAATAGCCATCTCTTTCAACCGTGATTGAAAACCGCTTGTGTGACGCGGCCACTGACCTCCATACTACATGGATTGCTGGGATTACTGGCCCCTATACCTTCTGGACGGAGGCACAAACCCGTGGGTTTCCTGTGGAATAGTTATGGTCTGCTTCTTCGGTACGACGCGAAGACATTGGCAGAGACGCGACACCTCATCCGCGGGGAACCGGGAGCAGATGCAAACCAATTCATAATCTAAAATGTCCTTAACGAAAACTGCAACTTCAACCCCGCACCCCGTGCCACCTAGGCCCAACCGCTGCTAAAGGAGAGTAGACGCTATGTACACAAGCATGTGACGTCGTTCAGTCGTCGGCCAATTGGAAGAAACTTACGTGACTAGAAAGCGGCTTCATTGGTCTTCCATGCACTATATGCACAGTCCACGCAATAAAATGGTCAGTGGATCAGGCGACGCGTAGCTAGAGCGGATGGTGTTTTAGTCTATTTAGTCGACTGAATCCTTCAGCGTTCTCTGTTGTTCAAGTCGATGGACATTTTTCACATACGCGTCGTATCCTCTCGTCTATCCAACGCACCATGCTCGGCGCGCGTCAAAGCAAATCCATGTGGATAGCACATAGGACCAAAAACCGGTCCGGAGTGGGGCCAACAAGGTCGCGCCAATCCAATCCAATCCAATCCAAGGTCGCGCCTTCTGTCCTTCTGCGGTCCCCACTTCTGTCGTCCCCATAGTGCGCCATCTAGTGAAGACGGAGATAATCCTCTCCGGCGCCTCGAGGTCGTACGCATAGGCCATTGTGAAAAAGGTCCAACCTCGCCCGTCGACCTTCGCGACTAGTCGACTGGGACTTTCACTCAGCATACGCTGTTCATATCAACGTTGTTACACGGTCTAAAGTAGGGTTTAAAGTAAGGTCAGGGAGGACGTCATTCGAGAGTACTATGGAATAAAACAGGACGTTAATCGCGATTGCGGTTGTCATCGCGAACGCCGCGCACGGATGAATGCCGTTTTGTGTTGGTGCCGAGGTAGACGCATATTTCATTGCGCGGGGAGAAACTGTTGCACTTTAGCGCCCCCTGTAAAAGTGCATGTCCATGTCGCTTGAATGGACCGACGCATCTGCGGGAAACTCAAAGTACGGGTCTCGACACAAGATTACTCAACAGGCGGCGAGCAGCGTGTTTTTTCTTCAAGTGCGGCACTGCATAGCGGCAGGCGGATGCTGGCCGGTTCACTCGTTCAGAGTAGTGGAAGAGTGCAGCGTTTCTCGCGACACAACCGTGCAGTTTTCGTTCAAGAGATCATGCGATACCGAAACCACCGCGGTGTGCCGCTGCTCGTCCACCCCTCTCAGAACCGTACATTAAAAGGGAGTCCGGCCGTTGGGAGGAGTCACAAAAAGAGGCTCGACCTGTTTCGCTCCACTGATTGGTTTGCTTTTTATCAAGGGGGTCGCCATGACACCTCACTGCCACCCAAAATGGCGACGAAAATAAATACAGTGAAGCGGGGATTTTGTGCCAAAAAATTTCACAGACTGCTCTGATTTTACGCTGCGAATGTACATTCCCACATCCGTTTCTCGGAAATCAGTTTCAACTGATGCTCACCCATCGATATCTAACCGAAAATAATACGTTCTGTCGCCGGTGTTACGTCTAGTGAACACTGCAGTCGCGGCGATCACAACGAAATCATAACAGAAACGGCATTGTGCTGTGCAATCTTATATTTAATTGCTGGATTTTATGGATATAGACATTCTTGTCTTTTATATTCAAACTATTCATGTAGATTTGTTCTAAAACCGTGCGAACGACAGAATGTGTCCCAGCAGGTGGTTCTGCCGGCAGCGGTATACAACGACGGAAGCAGACGACAATTCCCGACGTGCCTGACGCTCCCTAGGTGGCGTTCATCAAATTTGCACCAGAAATTCACTAGTCTTGCATGTTGCGAGAGGTATCCATTTCAATCCCATCCAATCCACTTGCCACCCAAAATGGCTCTGCCCATGTTGGATACGGGGACAAATAGTGGGGATAGGTTGATTGATAGCGCCTCATATTTCAAGATTCCATTGGTCGGAAAGCTGAAAAAGTGGATGGAGCTTCAGGTATAGGCATGACCCATTAATGGCCAGACTCCCTTTTAATATATACGGCTCTGACCCCTCTGATTGAGTGCACGAGCCCGCTTCCGTCCGGCGGTAGTGTGTAGCGTTGAAGAAAAGTAAACTTTTGTCTGGACCTGTACCAGGGGAGGGCCCGCTTGCACGAACGTCGAGGCTATATTCCTCAGTGCAGTACTCCATAGCTTTGCCAGTGCTATAACAAAGAGATGCAACGAGGATAGTACCGTGTGCAAAAAGCACTACCGAAGCTATGGAGTATACAACAATGAGGAATAGCCTCAACGATAGTGCAAACGGACCCAGAAGGACGGGCTGCATTATCGGCAGAATGTGTCAATACCTGTATCGCATAAGGAGGCTTGGAAGGGCACGTGTCCCGGGCTTTGTCTTTCGTGTTCTCCACTTCCCTTTTGCCAGCAATCCCGCCAGAAGACATTTGTCGTCAGACAAAAGCAAGGGAGCGAACACTCGATACCACCGAGAAGACTGTATACCATCTTTCCCGAAGCTTTCTTACCGTTCTCACGCAAAGGACAAAGGGTGTAACACCCTTCAAACATAACTTCACCATCGCACAGAATGGGGCCTTTATTACTCCTGATTAGTAATTCGCCATAACACTTGTGCGGTTCAGAAATAAAGCGTGACATTTCTTAATCACCTCGACGTGCTGAATTCAAATAGGACAATGAAAACAGTCAATGGGCCTTTGGGTCCTATATAGTATTGAAGCTTTTTGGTACTGCTACTGCGTAAAATGGTGTTGGTAATAAACAGCATGTGAATCATTACTTTTTGCATAATTTCTGCAAAGATAAAGCTGCACATTGTCTCTTAGGCAGTTTTATCAAAATTTAATCGGAGAAAACATATGGCGGCAATTCAATTTACTATATAAAATGTCTAAACACTATTGAAGACACCGTACAAATTTTTTTCACACACGTGGACGGATGGAATGACAACAAGAAGGGGTGGGGGACAGGGATGTTAGTGCGCGTCCTGGGCCGACTTCAAGGAAAACTGTGCCGACATTCGACTGGAAAATCTGTCGGAAAACCCAGGGAAAATCTCAGACTGTTGTATTCAGATATTGGATTACCTCTTGTCACTGTCCAGCGCTAGACTGCAAGCATCGACGGGGGCCACTTACCGTGATACGTTTTCTCTATAGTCGCAACATCCTGGTGAAAATCCCAGCGCAGGCTGGTTGCTCTCTCTGCACCTGACATCTGGTAGATGCTATAAACGTTACAGATTTCGTTTCGGTTTCATTTTTAGCTTTTCATCGCGGTGGCGGTATTGGTGATGGAACTGCTTTGCGTAGTCGGCCACGCTAACGCGGGCAACGTCACAACTGTCACAGAGGGGGGGGGGGGGGGATGGTGCATCCTGGGCCGACTTCACGGGGAACTATGCCGACATTAGTCTTAAAGCGACTCAGGATAACGCAAGGAAACGCCCAGACAGCACAGCCGGCACGCGAAACCAAACCCGGGTCGCCTAATTGCGGTGGTGGTTCGTTGAACGAACTTTGCGCCACCTGAGGTAGAGCCGAGTTTTTCTTCTTTCTTCTTTTTTCTTTGCAATGCATTGCCACTACGCAATACAGTTTTGCGAAGTAATGTCTTACACTGCTTTCTCGTGTTTAGCAATTAATTCCATTACTGATGCCATTACTTTCATCGAGTAACGTCATTATTTTTGTGTTACATTTTCCCTGAGGTCTATAACACAGCCGTATGTGGTGTGCAAAGTGCGCGCTGTAATGGGACGCCATAGTCTTTTACTCTATTACACATTATCGATGGTATAGCAAGTAGAGTTCTTGCAAAATTTCAAAGGATGAATGATTTCGTGGACAGATGACAGCAGCATCACCTCTCTAGCTGGCTGCTCGCCACCTAACGGACCCCAGCAGAAGCACTCAATGAAAGATAGTAACAGCAGACGACAGGTATATTTCGCGCTGACCCGAAACTGCCGCAACTCTCCTTCGTGTGCGGTGGAGTGTCCCGGCTTACAGAACTCAAACAGCAACAGAACTGCTCAATTTCGCGGTGCAAAACTACTGCGGAGAAGAATATTCAATGTCGGGAAGAGGAAGAGGAAAAAGATACTATCAAAGGACCGGCGTGAACGAAAACAACGGAGACAGCAGGAAACCAAGCGCGAGTTACCTTATTTGGGCAATTTTTGAAGCGTGTCTCGTGGAAGAAGGCCTGAAGCAGGGAGATTTTGTCATCGGCAATCATTCTTTTCTCCGCCATCTTGAGGACGACGCGAGCGCCTCTATAGGTTGTTGGAGAGGCGACCTACCTTTTACAAAAGCAGGCATTCCCCCAGGGCGTGAGTCGTGACGTTGCCCACATACGTGAGGCCGACAACGGCAAGCCCTATCACCACGACCACCACCACCACCACAAAAGCAGGCGCCACCTGTATATATATGTATTGGCCACCTGTGGCGCGTAAGGGCTCGTGGAGCGTCATAGAGCATTACGAGACGGCCGGAGACGGAGGTAGAAGAAGAACAACAACATTCCCGGCTGTGCGCAGCAGCAGCGTCAGCCGGGGTAAACCATAACCGTAGCAGACGACAGAGCGGTGTCCCTCAAATTTCCCATGCTGCTTTGCGCCGCACGCTTGGTGGCGCGAGCATCTTTGCATAATCGTCTACTGTATTAGAGCGGAATAGCAATTTTAAGTGTCATTTTCATTTTACGCACTTGCAAATTTAGTTAAATCTAGCTGTTTTCATATCTGAACCAATTTGGGTGTGGACCTGTGTTGACTGATGGACGACGTGCGACACTGAGGTAATATATCTGTAAGGAAACGTGAAGAAGTGTGCTCAAAGCGCGCTGCTAGCAGACGGCAGAAGCACAGGAGCGGCGGAAGACGGCGGAAGAGGAATATTCTGCGCCAAGTGCCATTTTGCCGGCGGTACCGGGAATACGCCAGAAGATGTCACGTAAGGTTGGTCCAGTGCACTCAGCTGTCTATTTCTTGCTCGTTCGCGTTCGCGTCTTCGCGAACAATCTCGCCCGATAAAGTCGCTCGTGCGGACTCTCGGTGACGTGGTCGATGCCAGAGCTGTGAGCGGTCGATCGAGAGCTGTTTCTGTGTCTAAGGGATTCACACCTGCAACAGTTATTAGTAGTGGTATTTTTTATGTTCCGTCGAAAGGTTATCCTTGGAGGATGCGAGAAGCATGAAAGATAAAGTGCGTAGAAGTGATCGACATTAGATAATCTTCTTCATAAAGAAAACACGTTCAGACGATGAGATCCTTTCGTCCAGTTGCAGCCTACCTTCTTGTCTATGCCATAATCTTTATTGCAGGTTTCTAGTAGCCCGTTGCGATGCTTTCATGCATGTATCACACTATTGCATTTTCATGCGTTACGGATGCGGTGCGGGACGGTTGTCATGGCAACGAAGTATGGCGAATCAAAAAGCATACGCACCGTACGCACCGCAAGAGTTGGGCACGACCGAAGGAGCGACCCAAGGAGCGAAAGCACGACCCAAACGCACGACCCAAAGAGCGCACTTGAGAGTGGAGATAAAATAGATGGATAGAGGGACGTAGAAAGAGAGGAGGCATGATCGGTAAAACACAGGGGTTTTGCGTATCAAGAACGCATGTGTCTAAACAGCGTGTCGCACGACAACCGCAGCCGCAACCGATCTGTACCGCATACCCACAACGGAGAGAAGCGGCAGTGTGAACCAGACATGTAACGCGTACCACTCGCAGAGAGTTATTTCCGCGAACATCTGTCTAGCGAGAACGCATAATCTCTATGTTAAAGGAGGTAAGAATTTGTATCTGCAGGTATTTAGTTACGGGTGTAATAGGTGTAATATGTAGTTCTTCTACGCTTCGTAATTTCATTTAAAATTTTTTGTTCAATACTTCTCCATAACGTGTGCAGCGTTAATACAAAAACGCACTTTTTTTTCGGATACGGGCGAGTAGACGTATACCGCTATCCAGATACCTCTATCCCTTGTTACGTCATCTGAAGTATTGTAGAACCCAATCAGACGCCGTCGCGGAGGTACACATAACATTCTGCCTACACTCTTAAAAATGAACTTCACCGCATAGCACGCTCCTAGCCAACCATCATCCCGAATGGCAACGTTCTCGTCCCTGATTTGTTGAGAACGGAAGGCGGAGCCTATTTTTGTAGCCATAATACTGTACATAATGTTACATAATAGGCTCCGCCTCCCGTTATCAACAAATCAGGGACGAGAACGTTGTCATTCGGGATGATGGATGGCTAGGAGCGTGCCATATGCGTTGCAGACATGGACCTATCAGATTCATCTATACAACAGGTGCCATAGCCAACAAGTTAAAATTGCCGTTTGGAGCCAACACAGTGTACCACAACGGTTGTGGTATACCCGTAACCTTGGGGAGGTGAGGGACATGTGTACGAAATATCTCGTTCCAAAACTGCGCAGATTTTATTCAAACGAATTTATTACGAAGCGAGGGCTTCGTTTCTGTGAAGCGAGAAGGCGCTGAAAGCAGCACACCGCTGACATCATCCGGCATTTAATTAATTTCTTAATTAATTTATTAATTTCTCGCGCAAAGTGAATGCAAATGCTGTATTCGGTATCGAGGGAGTGATTTGTGCTCCTTATGATGTTAACCTATATTTTTTCTCGAATCCCTGCGAAGTCTCACTTTAAGCAACTTCCCGAGCGTCCTTTCCCGGGTTCTCAGGGGAACGTACCCTTGGTGTCTCCACTTAACAGTGTTTGTGAAGCTATCCGGAAGCCTAGTGCCGCCGACTGCTCCGCACGCGCTCCACATATTGAGCTTTCTTCTGGTGGTGGTGGTGGTGATGGCGATAGGGCTTGCCGTTGTCTGCCTCACGTATGTGGGCAACGTCACGACTGACGCCCTGGGGGAATGTGCGTCCTGGGCCGACTTCTAAGGGAACTGTGCCGACATATGTCTTAAAGCGTCTGAGGAAAACCCAGGAAAAACCCCAGACAACACAGCCGGCACCGGGATTCGAACCCGGGTACCTCCCAGTTCCTGCATTCTGTGCACATTACGAAGGCGGGAGAATTGAAACCACCAATCAAGCCCGCCGAACGACGCGTACACCGGAACATGCGTCATGAGCCGGAAGTGGTACCGCTTTTCCCTGGCATGAGACGAAGGGCGCGCATGGTACACCCGGGTAGGGTGCACCCGAGAAGTTACTTTGGAGGTGTCAGGTGATCCCCTGAAAGATCCCCTTCTGATTCCCCGATCCCCTTCTCGTTGTGTATTACCCCTCAAGCTCAAGGCTATGTGAACATCAAGTCAACACCATCTAGCTTGCCTACTCCTCTGGTGTTGACTTGATGTTAACATTGCCTTGAGTTTGGGTTGAGTTGCCTTGAGTTGAGGTTGTTATGTTCATCGTAAAACCTCGCTACAGATGAAAAACATCCACTAGTCCGGAAGCTTAGTGACCTGCTCTACTCCAAGTTTTCACTCGCTCGTCGCCCAACACGTAGACGTGTTGGGCCCCGAATGGCTGCACCATGGATATTACGCGACCCAGTTGTATCCCTCACTGTGCACGAATGTCGAAGTAAGCAAGTCGCCAATGTGGATGTCATTAAACAGCGAGTCCTGTAGATGATGGCGGAGCTCCACAGCGGTCACTGTCGTGTCTACAGGGATGGGTCATGTACATCGGATACTTCTTCGTCCGCCTTTGTGGTACCCGAGAGAGGCACTGAAAGGCGTTATCGCCTATCCCACATGTCATCGCCTGCTGCTGAGGAGGTTCACGCCATTACCGAAGCTCTTCGGTACATTAAGACAGCAAATCGCAATCGTTGGGTCGTGTACTGCGACAGCAAGGTCGCTCTACCTGCGCTACGCATGCGCGACCCATGTTCACCACGGCGCTTCGATGGTGTATGACGCCCTTCTTGTTCACGACGCTGTTGTCGAAGACGGTCACACTGTGAGGTTCCAGTGGGTACCCAGCCTTCGTGGTATCCCTGGCAATGAAAAGGCTGACTGTCTCGCTACAGCGGCACGTAGTATGCGCCGATGTTGTGCTATTCCATTTTCAGCGCACGTCGCCTGCCGACCATACTACGCAGCATCACGTACGACGTTTCTTGTCGACTGTGGTTTGCAGACAGTAGCCACAACCTGAATGTTCTGCGACAGATGAACCCGAAGCTAAGACTTTTCATGCCTCGCGGCGTAGCCCGATCTCCTGAAACTCTTATTCGCCGTCTTCGAGCTGGCGTCCCGTTCTGCCGTTCTTTACTGTACAGGATGGGTCTGGTTCAGTCTTCGTTGTGTCCCGAGTGTGATGTGGCGGATGATGGCGGTCACGTCTTACTGGAGTGCCGCTACTTCAGATCAGTAAGACAATCACTCCTTGCCGGCATTTTACGCATTATTGACCGCCGGGATTATTGGGTCATTGGGATACTCCGCGCAATCAACGGAAGGCAATCAGTCTCCTGGCAGCCTTCCTGAGTGAGACCGGTCTCACAACTGTATTGTGAACAATAAGTGCGAGCTCCCGTTTAGTGTGAACTGCTAGCTGACAGCGTATTTTGTACATCTGTAATGTGCTATTTTGTGTTCCTGCTCTATTGATTGAGTGCCCGTGAGTTTGAGCCCACCATCTATGAGCCCACCTGCGTTCATAGATGTTTGTACAGACAATTCTGTACTCGTTAAAAATAATCGTCTTGTAGTTTTGCATAATTATTTAGGCTGTGTATCGTATTTTATTTTGCATCCTAAATATCACCAGCTACTCGAGTGAGCCACAAAAAATAAAAAATAAAAAAAATTCAGGAGCTGCATTCCTTGCCAAATGTGCTCAAAGCGATTAAACGCGTTAGCTTTATCGGGTCGTCGCCGCAAATTTTGGGCTACTCATAGACCTTCTTTTGTCTTTTTCATTTTGAAATATTTTTGCGTAGTTATTGCGGTAATTACACAAATTCAGCGTACGGCAAGAACATAATCTGGCGATCCCGTGGTGGTGGCGTGGCGACATGCCACAGTACCACGTGGCAGGTCACGTGGTCCTTGAAAGCCATTGACGGACCTACTTGGTGGTTGACCCTTCAAAGCTATCGCTCAGTGGCTCAGTGGTTAGCGCGCTGGCCATGTCACGTCGAGACTGGGAGGTACGCGGATTCGAATCGCGGTGCCGGCTGTGCTGTCTGCGGTTTTTCCTGGGTTTTCCTCAGACGCTTTCAGACATATGTCGGCACAGTTCCCTTAGAAGTCGGCCCAGGTCGCACGTTCCCCCAGGGTGTCAGTCGTGACGTTGGCCAACTCTGTGAGGGCGACAACGGCACCACCATGACAATAAACGTTGGTGTGTGTACTCTCTTTGCTTTCAAATTCCAGTCTGTTTACTGAAGCTTCTCCCCCGCTCCGCCGAATTACGCGGAATCTCATTCTTCTGAATTTTCAACGTTAAATGCAGTGAACGTCCCACATATAGTAGCTCAAATTCCCGACAGAGATGAAACCTTTCAGACTGCTTTCTCTCGGCATTGTTCCTCCTCTCCGTCTCATCCGCGGCTATATACTAGCAACCGTCGGTGAAATTGCATTTACGAGTTGAACGAGAGCAGCAGGAGAGTGTACGCAACACGTAACCCAATCTGTGCCGAGCGAGCTTAACTGTTGGGATAATCCGTTTGGTTGCGGAACGGCGAGACCGGCCCGCATGTTTGTCCCTTGCTCGTCTGTGATTACCCAGGCGACTACTTAACGTTTGCTAAAGACCGCGAATTAACCCGATTAGAGGGCAGAATATGAGGGAGGCAACACTGTGCTTCGCACCGAGGACATATGTGTTCAGGCCTGCGGATCCGTGACATAATGTCTATACCACAGCGGCACGGCCGAAAGGGCTAAAGCAGGTCCCCCAAACTCACCTCGGAAAAGCGTGCAACGAAGAAGGCCGCCACTAGATACCCCACTGTTGCCGTTCCGGATCACTTCAGCGCGCTAAGTTTAGCGGCAAAATGTTTTTGTTGTTTCTGCGAGTGTATCTAGTCTTTATATGTCCAAATAAAACGCGTATAACAACTTTTTCTGTCGTGTTTCACTTTTCGGTCCCGTTTTTAAACGTGTTGAGCGACCGGAAGAATCTAGTGCACGGCTGCGTGCATCACATAGCGTACCTGTCGTACCAGGCGCCGCAGGCGCTGCAGTCGTCCATTTCTCCTTTGGTGACTTGGCATGGCTTGGATTGTGCTTCAACTGGATCTTTAGCGCGCTACAATCCACGCAAGCCAACGTCTGGTAACAATGGGGTATCTAAGGGCGGCCTCCGGCATTGCACGCATCGGGATAGGAACAAATACACGGGAAAATGGCGACCTTGGGGGACCTGGGCTAAAGGGTCCGCTCGTTTCTGGTAGCCAAGGTCGTGCTGAAGACTGGGAGATGCTGGGTTGGAATCCTACCAGCGGCTGTACTATCCGAGGTTTTCCCTGGGTTTTCAGACAGCATCGGCAACTTTATTATGAGGTGAAGAATAGGGAGTTTCATTGCCAGTGGCGATACTCAACCCCTATTGCTGGTGACGATGTGGGGAACGAAATAATGAGCCCCTCCACAATAAGGATCGAAGTCCTATGGTGTCCTAAAATGGTCAAAATAGTTTCGAGGTCAGAGCGTTGGTGGGCTGGATTTGGCCAGGGACCAAGCAATTTTCATATATAGAGAGAGAGGGGGGTGGGGAGCGAGAGTCCAGCTGATTAAGAGACTCGGAGAGTGCGGTTGGGAAAGGTTGGTAGTGTGGGCAATGAAGAAGAAGAATGTGCTCTAGATCTTCTTAGAGCACCGCAGTGACAGCATCGGGGAGAGTCGACTTGCCTCAAGCAGTAACGCCACTGAGCAGTAATAGCCGCATCGATGCGCATTTAATGAATTAATGTAGCATCTTGACGAGAGGCGTCTCGTGGCATGCGGAAAGCGAGCGTTGCATCAACTCTTCTCAGGATAGGGAGTGTGTGTAGGGGAGTGGAGCGCTGGTGGTGGGGGATAATGTGGTCAGTTGTCCAGCCGGCACAGTTCCCCCAAATGATGTGTTTCAAAATGGACTCCTCCGATTGGCCAGACTCTCCCTCTGCACGGCTTTGCGTTAACAGAGAACCGCTTCAAACTGTAGCGCCATATGCGGTTCCTCCATCCTGCTCCTTCTCGTTTTTAAATGTTGAGAGAGGTCAGCCAATATTTGGCTTGCTACTCTTCAGAAAAAGTTCACCAGGACCAAAAAAAGAAAAAAAAAACTAAAAAACAAAAAACAAAAAAGAAACACATCCTGCATGAAGACAATTCTGCCTGAAGCATATCCTTGTAGATACGAGGTAAGGCTTCCAAAGATGCGCTGTGCACAGATGGGCGACCCTTTAACCCGTAAAGTTCTGGTAATACGTAAAAACCGAGGTGGCGAAGAGGGACATCTGTATCACTGAGCCGCCATCCATGATACATGCGTTAGGCCTAAATTGTTACGAACGGTATTTCCTGCGAGCTCCCGTGCGCCGTTCTCACATGTCGCAGTGGAAGGCTTACAACTGTACAATGTTCGTTCCTTGTGGAATATAAACCAATCCAACACATCCCACTGTACCGTGCCCTTCACACGTGGGCCCCAGAGGAAAAGCACGACTTGGATTGGATTGGATACGAGCAATGACAAGTCTATCATGGCGGCTCCCGGACTTGGACATTGAAGACGGCGTGGCCACCCGATACGTCCTTCGATTTTCTCCCATTCCATTGGCTCCCAGCCTGTCTTCTTGCCTCTCCTCTTACATTGTAGCCTGCGTAGTCATTTTTGGCAACATGTTTGAGTTAGATAAAGCTCTTTCGATGGAGTGGTGAGTGCCTTGATGCTCTTCACATGTCATCCATTATGTTCTCACCAATTTTGTTTTATTTTCTCGGAACGCACGTTTCGGTTTGGTGAGCTACTGATGGATGGCTAACCCTCGGACGAGTCGCTATAAGGTCGCGGGTTGTTGACGCTACAGCAAGAAGCGGAGACGCAGACACACACACACACAAGAAAAAAGAAAACAGAAAGAAAAAAACATGCTGTTGATAACATCGTCTGCTTCTATAGTGAGCCTCCTTGGCTTGTACCAGTCGTGAGTGTTCCTGCCGTATGCTTTGCATCGACCTGCGCATGCAAACACGCGCACGACCGAATAGAACGTACATGTAAGGTGCTTGTTCAGTGTCGAGATATTCTTACCTCCACCGATAGTGCTTCTCCGAAGCTGTAGTCTTTTCTTCTTCCTTTGCTATTTCTCAATATAGACCTCTTAATGTATCTTGTCTCGTCTGCCGTGTTCGTGCAACAGGAAAACATGTAGCATATTTCTTCGGGTTCGGTTCCTATATGCAAGTTGGAGTTAGAACATCGATACCGAAGGTTTGTGCATTACGATATTTTCCTTTCTTTAAAAGAGCGTGTCAGACTACCTCGAACATCAAGCGTAGTACAGCTCACGTCAACCTTAATAATAACACTGGAAAAAATATTGTCTCGTTCCCGAGCGCGATTACAGCAACCCTTGGAGCCATGAGGAAATCTTAATTGAAGAAAATTATTGTCTTAGTTTAACGCCAGGATTTTGTTCACTTAACATTCCCCCAGTACCCCCAGGTTGG
Organism: Ornithodoros turicata; assembly: GCF_037126465.1. Taxonomy (NCBI): domain Eukaryota; kingdom Metazoa; phylum Arthropoda; class Arachnida; order Ixodida; family Argasidae; genus Ornithodoros; species Ornithodoros turicata. Next base: position 13,049,198 of record NC_088210.1, on the reverse strand, counting down.
CTGTTACCGCGCTCGTAAATGAGACCGAATTTTTTCCAGTGTTATTATTAAGGCAGACGGGATCTGTGCGAGCATGGTACTTTCGGGAACTGTCATCAGAAATATCTCCTTTTGGAAGCGCGCAGTTCCTGAAAAACTCAGTTTACAAGAACGCGCGCCGCGGCGGCGATCTCTTCCGCCTCCATCTGGCGCGTTGTGACGTCGGCTAATCCGGGAACTTTCATCGGCTGCCGAGTGTCGTCTGCTACGGCGTGCAGGCAAAGCGGTCGGTCGAGTGCTCTGCTTCAGACGCGGGACATTCTTCTGCACATTCCAGTGCTGGTGCATTTTCCTTCAACTATAGTCATGCAATTTGCTTGAAAATCGCGTAAAAACAAAATAGTCATTCAATTATCTTGAAACTAAATTACTTGTTACACAGATTATTAGAAATCCAGCGAACCGGTGGAGATGTAGGAAGGGAGTTGCCTCAGGACAGAAGCCGCCGATATTCGAAATATCGGCGGCTTCTGTCCTGAGGCAACTCTCTTCCTGTTACACAGATTGTAACTCGAAGTATGTAATATCCTGTATATGTAATATCACTTTGGTATTCTTTTTTAAATTTTGTGTTAGCGCCGCGAAGCAACTGTGGCTATGATCAGCAAACAAATGTGGACAGATGGAGAGAGGACACCAGGACAGTGTGGGGGACAGGGGGGGTTAGTGTGCGTCCTGGGCCGACTTCAGGGGGAACTGCGCCGACATTCGTCTGGAAACTCAGAAAAACCTAGGGAAAACCTGTTTGGTACTCTACTCAGTAAGTAATTTGTGATTATCATGCATTCAAGCCTTATTTCGTCTTCTGTTCGACGCCTCGTGGGTCGATTCGTTAATGCAACCGGGTCGACCGTTAAGTTAAGTATAAAGTAATTCACTTTCTTTCTCGTCCTTTCGTTTTATCCGCGTACTTTCGGCAACGAGTCTCAGGTATATCGTTTAAACATTCGCTCTTAATCCTAAAATCAATAGGGATCCCTTCCTGGGATTATGAGCGGGTGCTATCTTATACGGAGGGATTAAATAGATTTCCAGCCGTAACGCTCTCGCCTGGCGCTTGATAAGAAAGAGGCACAAAGCTGTAGAGATATTTAAGAGGCGAGCGAAGATGCTGCGCTTGCGATAAGGAACCGGGACAGCGCTTCTGTGTTACACAGTGTAGCGGCTTAAGTATACGGTCTTCCGCTTTTCTTGGGTACCTTCATGGCCGGCCGATCGAAGCGTCATCTGCTTTTAACGGTCATTTAGCAGCACGGTTGTTGCAGATGTCGCTGCTGTCCTAGAAGCAGGTGAAGGTGGTAAACATCGAAATGAATGTGGGCCAGCGCCAAAGAAGGGGTACGTTAAAATGGCGTTGCTTATGACGTGAGACTAGGATGAAGTGACGATTTTGTCACGAGCGACCGCTTGGGGGCGTTTACAAAAATGGCGGGTGTAAGGCGTTCCTGTTGAAGGAGACGCCATGCAGTTTTCTCTCACTCTCAACGGCTTCACGCGTAGGCGGTCATAGAAGCTACCGGCTGTGCTGCTGTCTAGGTGCAAAAAAACAAAAAAAAACAAAAAGAGCTAACGACCAATGGACGAATCCGTTCCTTTTGTGTTGCTCTCAATGTAACTGCTTCCTTCATTCCGTTTTTAATTTTTAAGGAATTTTTTTTATTTCCGTTTTTAATAATTAAGGAATAATTTTTTGCACTTTAGTACCCCTTTAAACAACAACAACAACAAAAAACATCGCTACATTGCCATCTAGCACATAGCGAATAAGCAATCGCTTTCCAAGACCAACTGCGTCGTCGCGTACATCACCAGTTCAATAAAATTGAGTTCAATAAAGGCAGTTGATGTTGAGGTTGGAGAAATTCGCTGGACGATTACGGTAGTCGGTAATGCGAAATTTGAGTGCAGCAGTTGAAGCCGAGTTATACACCAGTGTTTTTATTTTTCGTTAGTCGTTGCGAAGTCGTCGTGAAGTCGTTGTCCACGTTGGTGAGGTATACAGTCCGGTTATGTCTGCAGTGCGTCTCAGCGCCACGTATACCAACTTTTGCGGTTGGCTCTTGGTATAGGAGTACACGACTGTTTCATGCGTGCGATTTTGGGGCCACCACGGTTCCAGTCGCAAGTTTGGAGCCAAGCTCACCGAACTGCAACCAGATGCGTTCCGGTATCCTAAGCGTGCCCTCCTTCTTCGCTTTCCTCCTCGCGACCTCTTCGCTCTCGCCGTACGCATCCCAGCTCCTTTCCTCCTCACGGTTTTCCGTAATTTTATCCTTCGCTTCGCTCCTCGTGCGCTCTGCCGGTCAGAACGCCGCCGCCGCTCAACGCAGGAACGGACGCCTAATACCCTAGCCACACGGCAACCTTAATACATTAAGCGGAATTGCAGTAACTTCACTTCACCAACCATCATCTCGAATGATATCGTTCTCTCACCTGATTTGCTGAAAACAGGAGGCGTACGCATTCTTTGTGACAATTATGTACCTCACAATTGCCACAAAAAGGCATACGCCTCCTGTTTTCAACAAGACAATGGTTGTTGGGGAACAGGCGAAGTAACGTCCGTTCCACTAACGGCATTAGGTTTGCCGTCTCACTAGGGTATAAGATCTGCGCTCTAAAAAGTTTACTATGCATTACACTAAATCACACTTATGCATATCTATACCACTAACAGCCACAGGGGTGACACAAATCCTCCATTGTTGTATCTACCCTCAAGCGGGTTCTTTTTTGCAAAACCGCCATCTTGTCCTGGTCACACGTCATACGCAACGTCATTTTGAGGTCATGTGACTTTGCTTACATGCCGTTTTAGCGCTTGCCGACATATTCCCGTTGGCATAAAGTCGAGAGATGAACGTATTTTTTCAGCGTAAACTAAGCATGCTACGCTATATACGGCGCTCCTTCCACGAGATGGTATCCCATTCCTCTTTGTTTAAATCCATCACACCGGCACAGTGTGTCTTAAAGGGACGGTCTCGTACAGCCGTGGCGATTCCGAAACTTAGCCAAAACAACCTTCACGAGTACTGTACACATACGACCCTCACAGTTTAATTCGGAATAACCAAGTCGTTTTCGAGGAATTTGTCGAAACGTGCGGTAATAGCAGACGATGAAACCCGCGCTTCTCTCATGCATACGTCATGCATGACACCGGCCTGCGGGTACTAGAGTCACTAGCGGGTACTTCGTCGTTGTCCTGATAATTGTAACTTGCAGAAGCGGTAGCAACTCATATCCTCCAAATGCCCATTTCCACCGACGTCCCAAATCAACCAAAAGCTCACTTCATCCGAAAAAATATTCGGAGGTTCTGAGCTTTCGGTTGATCTGGGCACGCGGGTGGCAGTGACCCATATCCCCCAAATGCTCTTTCCAACCGAGCGCCCAGAACCACCGAAAGTGGGATACTTGAAAGGACACGCTTCCCTCATTTAACAGGGAAAGGAGGAAGGGTGAGCGGTTCCCAAGTGTGCGGGAATCCAATGTACAGCTCGAAGCAGAGTTAACTGGAACGCTACTTCGACTGGCGGAGCTAAAGTCCAGAGGTCTGTCCAAACGGCTCTGCTAAAGTCGGGGAGAGAGCAACCCTAGCGGCTCTTACGAGAAATAAAGGCAAATAGTCTTTCGACTGTGTCACTGTTTCTGCGGGGGTGTCCGCCTTGGCATGAGCTGTTGACACGGCGTTGCCCTCAGCTGTGGTTATCATGGTGATGTTTGTTTGTGTGCTTGCGGCGATTATGTGAAGGTGTATGTCGGCTGAATTGCATGGATGCGATGACTTTATTTCATTGATACACGCGAGGGTGGTCGCGTTCGCTCAGTGGGGCATTTTCAAATTTCCTATGAAACAAAGGAGGATACACGGAGTCTAGTGGCAAATTTATTGGATTTGGTGTCCGCCTTTATGTGTTAATGAGATAACAGCATCTCATCCGCGTGATATCGGTCAGCATACACCTTTACATAATCGCCTCAAACCCAAACAAACGTCGCGAGCATTGACTGTGGGGTCTCCGACAATGTGGCGCATAATCGGATATGTGGAAGATAATTAAGTCACGTGTTATTTTTTTTCACGAGTATTTAATGCGTTTTTTAAATAAACACGCACACCTTCTCCATGTACGTCGTCAGCGACACTTCATTTCGAAACATGACCGGTGTGCAACGGGGAGTGTAATGGAAGCGGGCGTAATATATTTTTAGTCGGAGCTGTAACGTGACCGCGCGCGCTAATGGCCGGCGACTTCAGATTTGTGATTGTGGGTGGGGTTGTCCCGCGACTTTTTACTTGTCTCTGAGGGCTAACATTGTTGTTCTAAACCACCATGTTTGCCACTTCTTAGAATGTGCGTTCTTCACCAGATAAATGAAAGAAAATGTACGAGAGTTGCCGCGACCCCCAGTAACTTCTGAAAGTCGTCTGCTCACGCCGATGCACTAGCGCGCGCAAAAGCAGACGATTTCTCTATCCTATCACGGACTTTCCCGCAGGGTGGCGTGGCCGTTCTTATTGTTGCCAACACAGATCGCGGCATGCTCTGTATACTTTATCAATTTAATCCGGTTATTTAATAACTGTGACGTGTTTCGTCGGGTAAATTTGCAGTATTCCATTTTCAACAAAGGGAAGTCGAATAGTACACTTTATGGAGAGGGGCAGGGGGTACGATACCGTCCCTTTAACGCTGGGTCGTCATCACATCTTTGAAAGTGGTGAATAGTAGAAGCCCTCAAGTACAGAACTGCGTGTTTTACTGCGAGATCATCGGATGAAAATAACTAGCGGGACAGAAAAAAAGACGCACTTTCCTAAACGGCGCACAGAAAGAAGAAACGCGTTGTTCACGAACGGTTCGGCCTTCGGTCACGGGCTAGGCAATCTTTAAAGGTATTGTAAAGCAGTAGACAAGCGTGATATGCCCGTGATGTGACTAGAGACTTTGTTGCTTCTAAATACCATATGCGGAACCATACGACCGACAACGCCCTATAAATATTTTTAATTTGCCATGAAAGCTGCGGCGTAGTGGAGCGGTGCGACGCCTGGTGTCAAACAACCCCCGGTACAGCGGGCAACACTGAAAATTGGTATTACACACTATTATATCGGAAGTTCGTTATTTTAGTAACCATATTATTAGTTTTCCTGTTTACCTATGCATTCTGAAACCCATGTTAACAGTTTAACCTGTTAACCCCTGTTTTTACGAAGTAACCCAGCACTGACCGCTGTTCGATGGAGGCTCTCCCTACTTCTCTGCTGCGCCTGCGCGCTCCTTCTGTTCGCGGCCTCTTTCGAACGAACGAACTCCCTTTATGAACCTCTGTGAAGAAACAAGTCCCGACGCTGTCTGGCTTCTTGAACGACTGATACACTTTTTTCAACGACTCAGCATTTCATTTCAGTTCGCTTATCCGTTTATCCTCAGATGTGGATCGTTGTGTGGATTGCAGGGGCGGATGTTATGGTGGATTGTGGTGGATTGTTATGTCGGGCCCAGTGTTATACGCATGCAATGTGGTTGCCGCCGTATGTGTCAGGAGTACGGATTCATTTCGAATACCTAGTACAGTGTTGCCCGTAATCTTTAATTGTAATTTTCTAATTAATTGTACCGTCGATTGGAATGAAACTTGCGCAGTTTTTGTCCTGATGGTTTGGACTATCGAATAGCCACACTAAATGTCATTTGGTCGGTGGTGCTTTACAGTACCTGTAAGGTAACGTGCGTGGTGACGTCTGCTGTGACGTCTTGCTGTCACTATGACTTCTCCGAAATGCATTGCATTCGCCCGGGACGCTTTTTATTTATGGAGCTATACATTGGATGTCACCCCTGTGCTAACAGCGCTAAAAGAACGCGGAAGAAGACACGTACCGTGTATTCACAGGAGCGACGTTCCCCAGAGTACTCCAACGTCCTAGTTTGCTGCTGTTATGTGAGCGCGAGCGTTCTTGAGATGCACTGCTAACCGTGGGGAGTATCCTGCGACACAGCCGCGAGTTATTCCGTAGCAGACGACAGGAAAAGACGCTGATGGTGTCATCTGCTAAGTGTCGTCTGCTAAGTGCACGGGGTGGAACTTCTGCTCCCTGGGTAGTCCTTTGCTTTTTCTTCGACTAGAATATTCCGTGAGGATGTCGCTTGTGTGAATACACTCTTAGAGATAGTCTATCTGTGCGCTATCTGTATATATGTCGTCTTTTATGTTCTCTTAACGCTTTTAGTGGTATGCAGTACCAACAAGCCTGACATTTTAAGTTGCGGATATTTAGATGTTTCACTGCTAGCACAAATCAAACAAAACGAAATTCCTTCCCTTTGCATAGTGCGTATCCGTAGGAATTTGGCGAGGTCCATCTAACGAAAAGGAAATGGAAGAGTATGTGTTCAGCACAGCACCGCAATTCGGATCGATAGTCATTTGAGCCGGGGGAATCGATTCATCGAAGCGTTTAATTGAGTCCTTTGCACGTGGATTTTTGCAACGCGAAGCACATTGAACTCCGTCCGAGAGCAAAGCCAGACACAGAATTCTACTGAAAAAGAGCAAACGGCAAACGAAAAAGAATAAAGAAAAATAATTGAGGAAATGATTGTCGAATGGAGGAGCAGTTCAAATAAGTCGAAGTCTTGCACAGCTATTACATAAAACAATTCCTGCGGTTTTTCATTCCTATAGCCGTCCGTAACTTTAATAATTTTGTTGTGACTGATACTCTCTAATCATAATGTGCTCGGAGCATTTAGCCAACCAATTGATGAGTCGCTTCAATCTGCAAAGTTCTTGACAATCCGCGTTAACCTATCCAATAAGTGAAAGGGAGGCAGGGAAGGAAAAATAAAGATACGTAACAAATTTGGAGTGAGCAGCTTTATGAACTATTAACCAGCCTCGTTTTATGTTGATATTGATGTCGGAAAACAAAATAAAAAGTGGTTTTCTTAAAAGGGTCTTCGTCTTCAGTTATTCCGGGTCAATGTAAAACGAAATTATTTTCATCGGTCTGAATCTGCATCCCATGTTTTACAGCAAACGGGGTAACGGACACGTATAGAAAACCGGCACCGCCAATACCGCAACTCAGACGGCTCTGACGTCACGTGAGGCCTCTCCGCCAGTGAGGAAGCGCGAGAGATGTCACGTGCTTACGATTGCCAGTGGAGTGAGGCTCTGATGTCAGAGCTTGACCAGTACGTTTGTTTATATCTCGCCAGGTACGGTACGGTAAAAAACATTTTTTCCTGAATGTTCTAGTACGCAGTACAGTATTCGCATATCCACTCGAGCGACGCCCGCACGGAAGATTGCGGTAGAAAAAAAAAAAAAAAAGAAAAAGGAAAAAATGAAGAAGCGAAAACACTGGTCACGGAACCGAAGTTCCGCCCGGTGTTGTGTTGAGCATTCACACGCTGCTGGAATATCGGGAGTGGGGTACTGCGCACTGAGCAGGCGACACATAGCAGACGACACTCAGCAGACGCTACTTAGCAGATGGCAATTAGCAGACGACACCGTCACCGTCTTTTCCTGTCGTCTGCTGCAGAATATCTTGCGATTGTCTCGCAGGGTATTCGCCACAGTTAGCACAGTACGTGAAGATACGGCGTTGATCGCTCGCGCTCACTGACAGCAGGAACCTATCACGTCTTTCGTATCTTCCGTATCTTCCGCCGGAGTATTCTGGGGAATGTCGCCCGTGTGAACACACGGTATGCGCATGATGTAAGGAACCACATCTTTCAAAGTGTCCACAACCCCTTTACCCCACCCACGGCTTCATTTCAAAACCGTGAGCGCGTAGCAAATGTGTGGATAAATAATAACTTGCGAGAGATTACTCACTACAAACAGTCTTAGGGCCTGTTGTTCTCACATACAGAGCTTCGCTTCAGAGGCTGGCAAACAGCGCTGGAGACCAAGCGCTGTTTTCTACGTTCGCGTTCTCACTTGCAAAGCAGGGCGCAGAGAGCTCAGTCGTCTCAGCAGCACAAGTCTCGCGAAACCTCATTGACAACGTGAAGCAGCGCCGTTTGTCTTGTGTTGACCCTTGATTCCCGCAAGTTATGCGGACGCACAAGCTCAATTAGCTGTGCAAGCGAGACATCCGGCGTCATGTCCGGCTCACCGCGACAACAACACAACACCGCAAAACCAGGAAGCAAAATAATCCCACAGCTTCCGCGATGTCATGGAAGCAGAGCACCGTATGTGAGAACAAGCGCTTACCGTAAATCATACACATTATTTTGTGGTTAAATTGAATCAACCATGTCCGTGTTTAGCCTAAGAATGCCAATGGAGTTCGTATGCTCTAACAGAGTTACGCCGCAGGGAAATGATAGTGCAGGTGCCGCATATTGGGCTCCTATAGTTCCGGCACCGGCGCACCATTGGTCGCGACGTAGAGTGATGCGACTATTGATGGCAGCCAATGGGAACGGGCGGGGATTAAATGTACCGCTTTTTGGCTGAACATAACTGTAAAGATATTGGCGCATCGATGACAATAACGACAACTTTATTTAGAAATGGATGAATGGGGAGGTATGCATCGCCAAGGGAGGTATGCTACCGCAAATGCTGGTGGTGATGTGGGGGATGAAATAATGAGAACAATAAAGATCGAAGTCCGATGGTGTCCAATAAGGTCAAAAGACTTTTGAGGGCAGAGCTTTGGTGGGCTGGACTGTGCCAGGGACCACGCAATTTTGATATATATATAGAGAGAGGAGGCGAGAGTTCAGCTGATTAAGACACCCGGAGACTGCGGTTCGGCGATGGTTGGTAGTGTGGGCAATGAATGAAAGTAGAAGAAGAATGAAGCTGACTGGTGCTTCCAACTCAACACTAAAATGTCTTATTTTTGTTAGTGAAAGGGACCATGTTGAAATTCCTCAAAAATTTTGATTTCTCAAAGAATGGTCTCAAGGACGTCGAAGTCAGAGTTTGCAATACTATGGGACGAGGGAAAAGCGTGACTCATGCCTTAGTAGAAAGCGTCATCAAAGTCATTGCAACAAAAGACTGGCAAAGAATGGCAGACCTCCAGTACCGTGGGTCGTCTACTACCGTAGAAGACCTTGTGCCCACAGCGACAAGTAAAATTTAAGAAACAGAAAGAGAAGCCGTACCAGAGTTGGATTGTTTAAAAATGCATGGAACGCAAGTTACACATGTGTCTCGTACATGCTAGCCGACAACGGGATTTCCTTTTTTGCTTGATGTCTTCAGGGAAGGGGTAAGTAGAAAAAATACGCACCAGAGAGGGAAAAAAAGGTAATAAACCCTGTCGTGTGAAATAGAAATGTCGCATACTTTAAATTTTTAGTTTGATAACCTTCATTTCAGCGCTTCTTCTAGGCACACTTCTAATAAATATTCATTTCAAAGCAGGCACGCAAGAGTTGTTCTCCTGTGCGTATTTATGTTTTGCAACCGTATATAATATAAATGTATTTAGGGCGAAACAATGCTATGCACGTCGGAGGAGATCGTCTCGAAATCTCCATGGCGTTCCTTTTAGCGTGATTTATCATGCCGCGTCTCCTCCGTCCAGGATGAAAGCTCGGCAACACACGCAGGCACACTGTTTCCCGAAGGAGTCCTATTCAGCCAACACGTCCGTTAGATTCGTATTTTTATTTTCACGTTCGGAGAACAGGGAAGCGATGCGCAAGTGATAGTGTTTTCTCCTTTCCCGTCTCTCGTCACAGTATCTTTATTTGTCCAGAAGAAACCCGTTAGTGTTGCGTCGTCCTAACAGATTGTCCTCGGTTGAGGCTGAGGTCCCATTCAGTGGTCATTATTTGATTATTAAAGAGGCAGTAAAGTGCAAAAATTACTCCTCGTGGGATGAAAGATGCGGGTGTATACCTCGAAATAAAGTGATCGCAATCCCCGTTGCGAAATAAACTATTCTGTAAATAAATGTGAGCTTTTTATAGAATGCACAGTCGCGCGCGCGGGAAACTGCCAAAAGCGAACTTAGACTAACCTGGACATAAGAATGCAAACACCGAACTTGGACTAACCTAATAATAAACTAACCAACATGCTGTTCCGTCGTGTCCGCCCTGCTAAGCCTAACGACCGCTAAAATGTGGCTTTCGTTCGCTAAAACGACTTGGACAGACATCGAAAACCCGTGAATTTGAGTTTTTAAATAGTGATGTCGTGTTCTTAGACACGGCAATCTAGTATTCTGGTTGATTTTCCTTGTTTCGAGAACATGAATTTCGAGATCGGGGATTTCGCAACCGGGAATATCGAGGTCCTCCCAAAGATGATGGTACCTTGCGAAGAACACGAAAGTAACCGTGTAACAGCGGAAGGTGCGAAAACGTCGTAGCTTTCTGCTGTGACGTGAGCGCGATCGCTCAACGCCGTGTCTTCCCGTATACACTGTTAGGGATATCCCGTAACAGATGATATTCCGTAGCAGACGACAGGATACGACGCCGACGGTGTCGTCTGCGAAAGTGTCGTCTGCTAAGTGTGCAGTGCGCCTCATCCGATATTCCGCACCGCGTGAATGTTCAAAATAAGACGAGACGGAACTTCGGCTCTGTGAACAGTTTTCGCTTTTTCTTCCGCCAGAATGTTCCGTGAGGATGTCCCTCCTGCGAATGGACGAGAATCGGATTCATCCGTTGCGTCGTTGAAAAGAGGCGGCGCGAGGCCACGTTTTCACTTGATATTGTTTACAGCCGCGAGAACAGCCACAGAGAGCGTAACTTTGTGGAAACACCTCGGTCGGATATATCTCCATGCAATCTACAGCTTTCCCATTGACACCTCAACCCTTACACCAGTATTTTAAAAGTTAGCTAGTTAATATTGTCAAATTAAGAGTAATTAGGCGCAGTGCGAAAATACTGGCGACTAGGATATTGGACTGCTAACAATATTCAGTGGACTTCATTCAGGCAGAGTGCTGAGTCTTAAAAAAGAAAAGAAAAAACTCTCTGTATGGTAGCTGTGGCACCTCTGGTACGGCAACTGCGTATACCCACTATGTTCAACTATGTATACATATTACATGATGACATACAAGCTGTAAACTCCGGTAAAGAGCAGGCATGTGCTCTCTCGAGTGAAAACAGATCCCCTGTCCGTTTGTTACACCGCATTTTGATGACTGCACGCAGTGATCGTAAAAGCTCGATAAATACGGCAGGCCTGGACTTTTACACTGATAACAAAGGCTCTCTACAGGCCTGCTCAAGTATAGATGGATAGTAACTAGGCTTATCTTTTCTGACACCAGCGTTGATCCACCCTAGCAGATAGCCAGAGAAACTGAATGGCTGTAAAAAAACAATAGAGAGCAAGAAAGCAAACAAATACCCTGACAGTTCAAGAGCGACCTCGATGTGCTTCAGATATATTTAACAGAGTATCACCGCTTTCCCTGCACACACTCAGCGCTTTGAAGGATTCTAACACGGAAAATGAGCTCTGTGTCTGAAGACGACGCAAAACTTCGTTTTTTTTTTTTAGTTAGACCGCTCGTTTGCACTCTAAGAAAAAACAAAAATAGAGTAAAATTGGGAGTAATTGCAGTTTCTAGTACCCTAGCTTGCAATTACTCCCAATTTTAGTTCCCTAACCCCGACATTTACTCCCCGGGACTGCAAATTGTCAGTGGACTTCGAAAATGGTCTTCCGAATGCAACAGTCTACGTAAATATGGTGCTTTGGTCAATTTGGTGTCAAACTCAGCCAAGTTGGCAATTTTCCACACTCTAAGAAAAAAGGAGTACTTTTACTCCTTTTGGGGAGTAATTGCATTGCCCCAAAAAATAGTCCTTTTCGGGAGTAAATGCACGGGAGTAAATGAATGTCACAGAGTGAAGACCGCATTTCACGCGCTGTTGTAAGAGTCCCAGGTACATAATTGGTGCGCATGCATGAAAATACTTTGAAGCAAACCGTCAACCATGATATATCGAGTTATATAAAATCTTGCGCCATACTAGGGCACAATTTGCGAAAAAAGATACGCTAGCTGTTTCTTACTCTGTGTGGCTGGAAAAGTGCTACGTTGTCTGAGGTTTACAGCCTTATGTCGTTCAAATTGACCCAGTGCACATATTTACGTAGACTGTTGCATTCAGGAGACCATTCGCGAAGTTTAGTGACAATTTGCAGTCCTGGGGAGTAAATGCCGGGACTAAATGTTGGGTTTGGGGACTAAAATGGGGATTAATTGCAGACTAGGGGAGTAGAAGCTGCAATTACTCCCCGTTTTACTCCTTTTTTTCTTAGAGTGCACCAACACAAAGTCAGATACATTTAGCGCTTCTTTCTTCGCAAATTGTGCCCTATATATGTCGCAAGATTTTATATCACTCAATATATCACGGTTGAAGGTTTGATTCAAAGTACGTATTTTACTACAGGACTCTACAGGACTCTTAGAACAGAGCGTGAAATGCTGTATCCAACTCTGTAACATTTACTTATTCCCGTGCATTTACTCCCAAAAGGGACTATTTTTTATGGCAATGCATTTAGTCCCGAAAAGGAGTAAAATTACTCATTTTTTTCTTAAAGTGTGGTAACTTCCGGTCCGAATGATCAAATCAAACCTCTAAAGAGAGTTAGGCACCGCTCGGGGGTCGTGCTCTCTTAAATTGTCGGGGCTCGCTGCCAAATTGTCGTCACGTGTCAAGGCTTCAATTATATTGAATTAAGCTAAAGACGTAATCATTAAGAACAGCAACGAAAGGACACAATGAAAGACATCTTTCTTGCGAAGTAAGATTACTGCTGCAGCTGCTCTTACAGGGGCACTACAGTGTAAGAAAAATTCGCTGTACTCTATGGCGCATCCTTTTGCGTTTCCCTCATAAATCGCGAATGACGCAACTGAGGGATTCCGTTGCTTTCGTGTCGGCGGCAAAGTAACGGCATATTTCATTTCGCGAAGAGTAATTTTTGCACTTTAGTCACCCTTTAAGACGTCGATTTGATTGCGACGCTTCACCTCCAAGTTATACCCGATATATCCAGATAGTGCTTATTTCCATTGACGTGAACTTCAATTCGGAAGCATATAGCAACGGGGGTATAGACATTGTTGCGTTACTCTCAAACCAGCAGGCTTCGTGCGCTCCCTAGCCTCGTTCCCAGCGACGACACAACAGGGGTGGACTGCCAAGCTCCGAAACTGCGTATTCGCTCTCCCCATTGGGATGAATACAGGTGGCCACCGTCTTTAATGAGTAGGGCTGACGATGGCGTAGTTATCCGGTAAACATCTGAGTAGGGTATCAACGTTCGAAAGATCAAGGAGAAAGAAGATTGTTTGTTTCCGCGTGCGATGTGCACAGTTGTTCACGTGAGGAGCGCAGGAACCCGATCTATACCCGATCTTCAACTTGTCGTTATCCCCATAACGCGCGTTAAATGCACCACTTCGCACGTGATTCGCCACGAGCTCTTGCGCCAGCCTACCAAAAAGGCTTTGGAGCGCGCGAACTCTAAATATAACGACAACGCTTGCTATGTCAGTGTTCAAGATCGGGGCCCTAGCCGATTGCGATATCTTTTCTACACCGGTTCCCGTGCGAGAGAAAATGAACGGGCACGAAGTGAACACGAACGGACACGAAAATGAACGAAAAAAAAGAAACGCACGGGAAAATGAAGGAATTCGGCAAACAGCAGTCCACACGTGCACAGTTCCTGTGACTACCACGGGGTGGCAGCACTAATGGCGGCGCCCATTCCTTAAATCGCGTGTTTGTGTATATACATAGACGTCTAGAAAATCACTACTGAGAGTATACTAAACTCATTCAACTTTGACGTCACCGCATGCGTCTGCGCCAGTGAGGCAGCGCGTGATAAGTCACGTGCTGACGAGTACCAACGGGAATGGCTCTCACTCTTTTTTCAGAGTTGAACGCGTACGTCTGTTTGATGGTTTGTACCTCGCCAAGTACGACATGTAGAAAAATAATTCTTTTTTCCTCGGTACTTTGGTGTGCAGTGTAATACGCGCGTGATATAATTAACCACTATGAAAGTGTCACAACCCGCTTAATGGAACACTGCATGACCCCACAATGGTTTCTTTTTAGTTTTTTTTCAGCTCCATCAGACTCCACGACAAATAACATTGATTCTTGCACCAAAGCAATTTTCGTAGCTGACTTGTCCAGCAGCCTCGATCTCCGTGCCCTTTAGAATCGCTTTCACTCGTTCCAGTATCCCGTAAGAGAAGGAGTGAGGTTCACGTCACTCCGCAACGCAATCAGGTCATAGCAGGTCCATATCAAGAATGCTCAAGCTCCATAGCAACTCAATCAGTCGCATCGCAATGCGTTCAGGGTAAAGAAAGCCTGCTTAATGGCTGCTCTCACTCCTTCGCCGCGTAGACACATAAAGTCAGGACGTCATCTGCTTCAGCCAATCGCAGCAGACGATTTAAAACACAGGCTTTCTGTGGCTACCATTGGCTACCCATTCGGCTGATGGCGGCTAGTTTCCATAGCTACGGCCGCCGAAGGCACAATCGTGATTGGCGGGACTCTTAATGACTAGGTCACGTTTGCTTGAACGATCAAACTTCGCATCTTTTAGGTGGCGTTAGTCGTGGTCGCAGCACACAAATTCTGGGCGGGAGATGTCAGCATTTTGTCCGCTGACGCCCCCACGTTGCTGATTCCTACGTCTCGGCAGCGCGTATCGGTCTGTGTCTCCAAGGTCACGCCGCTGCGCTCACAAATGCGTTAAGGGCGTTGCTGTAAGTCGAATTAAGCAAAGTTTCGAGCGATACTGGGGTCAATATCTCTCGCTGTGCCTCCGCTATCTCACCGTTCTTTGAAGACATTAGGGAGTCTGGTGGCATCTTCGACTGGCAGCCACCGATCGCTCTACAGTGCTCTGGAGCGCGCGCTCTATCTTCCAGTGGTCATAACGGTCAAACTGGTCAAACTGGTCAAACCGGTCAAACTGGTCAAAACGGACAACAGCTTCGGCAGTTGTTCCTTCTTTCTTCCATCTTCTTTGTTCCTCCAGCTCGGAGCGTTCTATAATAGAGCATTGGTACCACCAGTTGAAGATACCATTAGGAAATCCTAAGCGCCCTCCAATTCTGACTGCGTATCGCTGTCAGTCAACCAGATATCATCAACGTGATGTCAGTCGATCTAAAGGTATATCAGGCGATTGCCTTATCATATTTTCGGCAACGTTATCGTGAAACTTCTAGCTTTTCCTAAAACTCCCTAATCTTTCTCAGTCGGGGAATATGTCGAGCTTCGACTCCACAATGCTCCAATGTCCTCAGGGGCTCCTACGGTCACGCAGCTGTCCAGTACAGTGCAGTGCAAACTACCCTCCAAACGAAACAGTAAAAGAGCGAGCGATTTGTGAGCCAGGTGGTGCTCTCCGCTCCCATTTCTTCCAATCATCAGAATTCATGGCCATCGAGAAAATGATCTTCCGGCTGTCGTGATAAAAATGCCCTCACCGCGGGGATATCTTTTCTTGTCGACCGGGAATGGTATTTAGCGGCGCGGTCAAATGCTGGTGATACGTTTGGTTCCGGACCACCGGGGGGTTTATCTGCAGCGCTCTGCGGCTGACAAACGGTCGGGTCGAGGAGGAAAAAAAAAAAGAAAAAGAAAAGAAACAGAGATAAAGGTGGCGGATGTTTTAAAAAGTCAGTGGAATGATAACACGTTGACAGCAGACGTAGAACGCATTATAAATGTGTGAGATTGGAAAGCGAAAAAAATAAAAGAGCGATAACTGGACCGTGCTTAACGAGACCGTCAGTGAGTTAAACTTCACATTTGTGAAAAAAAAAAAGAAGAAGGAAAATGTAAAGAAAGAGAAACGTAATGGAAGAAAGTGAAAAACTTTCAGATGAAGTTTTCAATGTTCCCCAACTACCGTAATTTTTTTAAAAGTTTTTTTTTGAACGCCGTGGACGGAGCTGTAGGGATAGCATCAAGGAACAGTCAATAATGAGCATCCTCACATTTTACACTCATTTGGTCGAAACTTTTGAACAACCCCCCCCCCTCCATGTTGAACTCCATCATTTTAACTCTCTCATGTGTTTGTACGTTCTGTATGTCAGCGTACTGGGGTAACCAATTCGACGTCGTCGCAGTTAATTCACGACCCCCTTTCTTTTCTCTATCACATCACCATCACACTCTAAGAAAAAAAGGAGTAAAACGGAGAGTAATTGCGGCTTCTACTCCCCTAGTCTGCAATTACTCCCCATTTTAGTCCCCTAACCCGACATTTAGTCCCGACGTTTACTCCCCAGGACTGCAAATTGTCACTAAACTTCGCGAATGGTCTCCTGAATGCAAACGTCTACGTAAATATGTGCCCTTGGTCAATTTGAACGACATAAGGCTGTATAACTCACACAACGTAGCAATTTTCCAGCCACACAGAGTAAGAAACAGTTAGCGCATCTTTCTTCGCAAATTGTGCCCTAGTATATGGCGAAAGATTTTATATCACTCGATATATCACGGTTGACGGTTTGCTTCGAAGTATCTTCATGCATGCGCACCAATTATGTACCTGGGACTGTTACAACAGCGCGTGAAATGCGGTCTTCACTCTGTGACATTCATTTACTCCCGTGCATTTACTCCCGAAAGGGACTATTTTTTGTGGCAATGCAACTACTCTCCAAAAGGAGTAAAAGTACTCCTTTTTTTCTGAGAGTGCACCATGACCATTACAGGTTGGGTGATGTGCTGACTTACAGCGTCTGCAGAATTACTCGCATTGATTGTAACAGGTTAATCTAAAGAGTGCGAAATAAACCCGAGACAAGGAGTTCAATTTCTCCCTGGTTTTCTTTTAAATAATCAATCAATCACAAGGAGTATGAACAAATTATCCTTGTCTCGGGTTTATTTCGCAGTCATGCACCAGCTCGTCAGCAGCATTTCGTTTTTGTTAACCTAAAGAGCGCGAAGACACCAACGCGCAAAGAAGCCGATACCGAACAAGCACAGCACCACAAATAAAATACTCAGTTCTTGGCGATTTTTTAAACAGTATTCCAAGGGTTGTTTCTCATAAAATTAAGACTTTTCCGTGGTGTGTGATGTCTGCTTTATGTCCGTTGTTTCCCTCGCATTGTTTGTTTCAGCACCAATGACAGCAACAAGATGAATTTGACGACAATGTAATGAGGTATTTCACGCTACACGATCTCATGTGCGTTTGGTATGGGTGATATGAAGGTGTATGGAGTGTACACAGATACAGTGAAACCTCGTCATTATGACCATGGTCGTTCCTGAAAATTTTGGTCATAATGCGGAATTGTCATATTAACGGGGGGATTTGTAGAGGTTTCACAGCATTGTTCCCCAAGAGTATAGTCGCAAAGCGCGTATGTCAGATTATCGGGGGTCATATTAACGAGGGTTCACTGTACTATATACGGGGCGGAAACCTTCTGTTCACCTATAGTAGTCCTGTTTTCCTCGTCATGGTTTACAAGTATTACGTACAGCGAACCCTCGTTAATGTGATCCCCGCTAATCTGACATACCCGCTTTACGACCATACCCCCGGGGAACAATGCAGTGAAACCCCCTGCAAACCCTCCCGTTAATATGAGAATTCCGCATTATGACCAAAATTTTGGGGGGAACGACCATGGTCATAATAACGAGGGTTCACTGTTCCCTCGTTATTATGACCATGGTCGTTCCCCAAAAATGTTGGTCATAATGCGGAATTTTCATATTAACTGGAGGGTTTGCAGGGGTTTCACTGCATTGTTCCCCAGGGGTATGGTCGTAAAGCGGGTATGTCAGATTATAGGGGGTCACATTAACCGGGGTTCACTGTATAATACTTAGCGTTCATCCTCGTTATCATTGACGAAATATGGACGCATATTTTGTGGATATTTCACGGGTACGGTTTCCCTCTCGCCATCCGTCCTCGTCCTTGTTCGTCGTGACGAGAGACCAGTCTTATACTCTGCCATTGATACATTGATACCTCTTTTCTTCTAGTTTAACGCCACACACTGTTAAAACAGAACTTCACCACATAGCACGCTCCTAACCAACCATCATACCGAATGATATCATTCTGTGCCATGATTTGTTCAAAACAGGGGGGAGGCGCCTATCTGGGACAAGATAATCTGTCCCAGATAGGCGCCTCCCGCCTGTTTTGAACAAATCATGACACAGAATGATATCATTTGGTATGATGGTTGGTTAGGAGCGTGCTATGTGGTGAAGTTCTGTTTTAACAGTGCACTCTTAAAAATGAACTTCACCTCATAGCACGCTCCTAGCCAACCACTATCTCGAATGATATCGTTATCTGCCCTGATTTGTTGAAAACGGGGGGCGTACGCCATTTCTGTGACACTTATGCTGTTCATAATTGTCACAGAAAAGGCGTACGCCCCGTGTTTTCAACAAATCAGGGCAGATAACGATATCATTCGAGATAATGGTTGGCTAGGAGCGTGCTATGCGGTGAAGTTCATTTTTAAGAGTGCAGTGTTGGGCCACCGAACAGCGTTACGACGGATACAGGACGAAAAACCTAGTAAACAGCTCCTTATAGATAGAGCACAGCAAATTAAGTAAAATGTTATAATGAAATAACGCTTAGCGTTGATTAAAACGTTGCTCCATTCATCAAGAAGTCTGTCTGAAGAACGTGAAAAATATTTTCGCTGAAAGTTGTAATGTCACCGCGCAATTTACTTTGTTTGTTTGTTTGTTTTAATTCCGTGTTATAGCGCCGCGAATCAACTGTGGCTACAAGAAGCGTGCAGATGTCGACAGATGGAGAGAGGACAGCAGGAAGCAGTTGTGGGAACAGGGGAGTTAGTATACGTCCTGGGCCGACTTCGCAATTTACCTCGCAAAGAAAACCCAAAACAACGGGCCATAGGCGAAGAGAACGTGACATTTAGGGTCATCGTTGAGCACAGCTCACGTCAGCTACACCATCGTGCTTCAGCAAAAGCGGTTGCTGGATCTGTAGTACACTCTGCCGCAGCCCAAAAATAAATAAAAGAAGGGATGTAGGAAGCTAGCAGCGCTCGTTTAAAATAAATTGAAATAAATTTCTCGCATTACCGACCTTCCGCAGAACGTCTCGTTGACCATTTCGTGGAGTACAATATTGATATTTCCGCAGCGCCTATACTCTGCTATCGCTCCCAGCACATTTTCGGGACCCTGTTTCGCCGTAGACGCGAAACAGGAGTGAAAGTAGAATGGAGCTAAGTAATGGCAGCGCAGGTGTGAATCTTCACCCGTAGGCTCTTCATCACGATGTCAGGGAACAGAGGGCCCCAAAAAGGGCCCCCCTCCCGAACATGGACGGGAACAAAAGAAATGGTAGGCCATCCCCGGAGGGGACCTCGTCTGTCGTCTGTCACTCCTCCCTAAAGAAGGCGAATAAAAATTGGTTCCCTTAGAAAATTCGGAGGGAACGGTATAGTGAATAGGCTGTGCACCCCCACGCCTTCTTCTTTTTGCCTTCTTCTTCTTCCTTCTGTTGTACCTTCCTCGTTGTGTTTTTGCATTGAAGGCTTTTCTCGCTGGCGACGTGGATCGCATCACTGGGACCCGAGTGCAGAAAGACGTGAACGAAAAAAAAAAAAGAGAGAGGACTTCAGGAAAGAACGATTTGGAAGCAGATGCGATACCTTTTCGATAAGCAAAGAGCCAGTCTCTACTGGGCGTGGGAGGAAGCTACGGAGCCAGACTTTTTTATTTTTCATTTTTTTTTATTTCGTGTTAGCGTCGCGTAGCAACTGTGGCTATGAACGGCACGTAGACGTGGAGAGATGAGAGCAGGAAGGAGTAGGGAGGCACAGGGGGGGACAGTATATGCGTCCTAGGCTGGCTTCACTGGGAACTGTGCCGACATTCGGTTGGAAAGTCTGCCGGAAAACGCAGAAAAAAAGGAGTCGGACATGTACAGTACCTTAATTGTGATGTCCAGACAAGAAAAACGTGCTTGAACTGTAGGTGCGGTCGGAACAGTGGGTGCCTAGAATACATGTTAACGGGTTTGTTTCGTTTTGAAACAGTCGGAAACGTCAGAAAATAAATTTAATCGGATTTCGCAGCCGGCGCTGAGCGCGCTCTCGGCTGAATAGGGGCGACGGTATGCGGACTGACGTCACTGGAGTCGGTTATGAAGGGCAGGCTGTAGGTCACAAAATGCGGTCTTCCGACGCGCAATCTGCTGTCGAGTAGTCGCTAGAAACATCTGTGTTTATGCTTTCGGTGGTATCGCACTGCAACCAGCCTGGCGACGCCGTCAGCTGAGCGATTCGGAATCCGGCCGGCCATGCCACTTACGTCACCGGAAGAGGCGAAGCAGGGAAGGGCCGTTTCAACCGGAAGGTGGCAGTCGGTTTCGAATTCGATGTTTTCAATGTTTTCAATGTTTTATGGAAAAACAAAACAAAAAAAATACGAACGGATTTTAGAACGGATTTGGATTTTGCGATTTTGCAGCATCCGTTCGTGTGTTTTTTTTTTTTTTTCATAAAACATCGAAAACATCGAATTCGAAACCAACTGCCGCCTTCCGGTTGAAACGGCCCTTCCCTGCTTCGCCTCTTCCGGTGACGTAAGTGGATATCACATTAAAACCTTATAATTTCGGATTCCTCGCGGACAGTAGGTAGCAGGTGTGAGTAGTAACTTGTACTTGGCATATTCCGAGTATATTTTCAAAGATGAGTATTTAGTGATCTATCTTTCAAAAAAAGTTTTAATAACTCATTTTCAAAGTTACTTTTAAGACACTTCTTCGCCCGTGATACGGAGGTCGAGCGAAATATTCTCTTTCGCCTCGGCAATGCCTTTGCGTTGTAGATGCACTTTAGTGTATGGGATATTGTGGACATCCACGTCTCCCTCTGGAATGGGTAGCGTGCAGCGCCTCGGGATTGGGAGCATACATCAGGCAATGTGTTGTTCCGTGCGGGTAAGCCGTTGAGACCCCGATCAGGCAGGATAGAAGACCCGGGCAGAAATCCGTAGCGGCAGTGGGCCCGTAAAATATTAATAACTCTTTGTGAGGTTAAAGTAACGATAAAAAAAAAATCACTTGGGCATAATGTCGGATATAGTAAATTTGAAAAGTACTTAATTGTTCCTGCGAGCTAGTGAAGTATCTTGGTAATGCCATTTTCAACTTCCCGCTCCTGGCATTTCTTGGATTGCGAAGTATTTAGTACTCTCTCTTAAATGTCTTTCAATCTTGGGTGTGTTTGGTACTCTACTCTGTTTGCCCGGTTGTCCTAGTAGCCCAAGTACTGTTTGTGAGTATGTTTTATAGGCCTCCACGGAGCATGTTGTCCTTTTGCGGTAGCGTCCTTTGCTAATACGTGTTCTAATATCTACAGTGAAGGAAGTTTGAGTTTGTTTGAGTTTGAATGAGTTGTCTCCTCACAGGACAGAGTACATATGGATGTACACGTATTGTGAAGCGCACTGTTTCGAGCAATAATGCTCAATACTGCGTTTCACCTCGAGGCATACAGGGTGTCTCAACGAACACGCACCAAAACTAAAAAAAAAAAAAAGAAAAGAATGAAAGAAAGCCAGAGTGACGGCGTGATGGGTACTTGAATGAGGCCCAATCAACGTTGTGAGCTGTAATGTGTCCTATGGCGCTATATTTCTCATTGCGCCTATTTGCTTCTAGCTTGAGAAGAATAGTTATCTAGCGCTTCAAATATTAGCTCAAAGGCCGTGGTGTCAAGTGGGACGTCGATTCATAAAGCGCAAGAGAGCAAGACTACAAGACGACTACAAGATGGCGATAATGACATGAAATTTATTTATTAGATTTTCATTTAAAGTTATAATCTGATATAGCAGAATTGGAGGCAGTCGTTATATCAAGCCCACGCTATACTTAGAAGAAGAAAAAAAAGGGGAGAGAGAAAAAAAATATCGTCAAACGAGCACGTGCTTTGGGGTATCCATCGCCAGATTTCACTATGAAAATTTGAAACCAAAACCGAAACCACGCTTCTCATGAAGACAGGAGAGACAAACTGCATTCACAACGTCGGAAGGGTTACCCGCCATGAAACAATGGATGTCATTGGAGCCGCCGCTGTATTGTTGGTTGGATAAACCACTTTTGCGGTCGAGTTAAGCGGCCGACATGGGAGTGGTTTGCGGTTCGCAATTATTTTGTTGGCTTTTCCCCACCTTTTATACCGCGTCACTCGAGCTCAATGTGGTTTCCACTGCCGCGAACTATAGAGACACGAATGCTTTGCTCTACAGCTTTCTCATTTGCACGGCCGACCCGTTTTTATAATTAAGGAATATAATTTCGTGACCTCATTAAGGCTGGCGGTGGATGTGAAATAATAGTAGCTTTGAGTGGCAACGAAGGCCTCCAAGGAAAAATGAACCTTGAACTTGATTTATTTTTGTCCCTTTTCTCGAGAAGTATTTTGTAAATGTGTGTGCGTTAAAGGGGCTATGAAGTCTACGAAGCTAGCCCGTCGACTGTGTCGGCTCCATACTGCGATTTTAACTTGTTTGCGGTGACACCGATGAGATGAATTTGATATAGATCTTCACTAGATATAACACGCTGCTAGCCAACCATCGTCCGCAATGACTCCGTTCTCATTCCTGATTTGTTGATAACAGTAGGCGGAGCCTACTGTGTAACCATTCTGGCTACAAAATAGGCTCCGCCTCCCGTTTTCGACAAATCAGGGACGAGAACGTTGCCATTCGGGATGATGGTTGGCTAGGAGCGTGCTATGTGGTGAAGTTCATTTTTAAGAGCGTAGAGCAGAACGCTATGTGTACCTCCGCGTTGGCGTCTGATTGGGTGCTACAATTCTTCAAATGACGTAACAATGAATAGAGGTATCTGGATGGCAGTACGTCTACTCGCCCGTATGCGAAAAAAAGCGCGTTTTTGTATTAACGCTGCACACGTTATGAAGGAGAAGTATTGAACAATAAATTGTAACTAGAATTACGAAGCGTAAAGAACAATATTACACCCATTACACCCGTAACTAAATACCTGCAGATAGGAGTCCTTATCTCCTTTAATACCTTCAAGTTCGCCTTCTAATATTTCGTGGCACCGGAGGGACAACACTGTGAGCCTGCTTTGCGTGCTTCCACAAGCAGATGATATATTTTCATAGCCGGTGTGGTCACGCATTGATTAATTGAGTGAGTGTAAAATGATACGGTGAAATTGGCTCCATCTACGCGGATGGCGGCTATCCCATAGCGCTGAGATAGCTTAATGGCCACGCATTGTTCGCTGGCCCATCTGCAGTTTTCACTAAGTGACTTGGGACGGCCCCAAGATTATACAAATATCCAGGAACGATGTACTGACAATGCTACGAGTAGCAGAGAAGGTGAACAAAAGGCTGTTTATTAACACTTGTTTATTAGACTTCACCTTCCTTTACGTGACGCTCTGTCATTCACAATACCTTGCAGTACGTACTAAAGTGGAAACTGCAGGAAAAGGACGCGGACAAGCGGGTTAAGACAGTAAGCGACAGATAGACCTGAATATATAGTAGAGATGTACCACCCGAATCCGCGAAATCTTCGAATCCACGAATCCTAGGCAGGGATTCGAGGTTCGCGAATCGGAATCCCAGTGCCCAGAACGGCGAATCGAATCTTTCGAATCCACCGACCACGTTTGCTCGTTTCTTTATTTATTAATTTTTTTTCAGACTGGCGCCGCCGGAGTCAGTCGAAGGCCTCATTGACCGACGGGTGTTTTCTTGTTTGTTTGTTTGCATTGCTGCGGACTGAAAGAGTTCCGGCAGGAACTGTTACATTACACGTTTCATGGTTTTGCTTTCGATCGTTGCTTTAGCTTTATGGAAATAATTCAGGATCGAGAATTTATGTATTTCTTGTAGTCGATGAACAATATGTTAAATACGTGAATATATATGGGTATATTTTCTTCCGAAACTGAACTATTATGTCTTTTTTTTTCGTTAAACAAATGTATCATATTTTGCTTCAAAACACTTTTCAGTAGCAGTTTTTTTTTCTTAGCTTTTTAAACTGTTTTTAAAGAAAGGATTCGAAAGATTCGATATTCGTAAGATCCGTGGATTCGGAGAACCTTCCTTGGATTCGGCGGAGTCGCAAAATTCTGGATTCGTCCCATAAACGACAGACAGACAGTAAACGCCAGATTGACCTGCACTACTTCAACCAAATTCCTGTAGTTCCTGTAACTTCCTGTACTTCAACCAACACCCCGCTTCAACCCACTTGTAAGCTTGCAGTGTAACGAAGGGGGGGATATCATTTTGCTATTTCTCGAAATTGGCGAAATACAAACCATTCAACACGCTTCAACGTCCACCTCCGACGTCAGAAAAGTGAGAGCTAAGGTCATTTCTATTGGCTCCCAATATGCACGTGACCTCTCCTGTAGCCGCGTCACTGGCGAAGACGGCTGCGGTGATATAAGCGTCACAATCCCTACGTGTATTCCGGCAAGACAATCACCTTGTTGATTACGAACTATAGAGGCCATGTGCAGACGTGTTCGTTTGCGCTAGTACAGAACCTTGTCTGTTGATTGATACTGGTTACCAAACCGTTAAAGGGACTATCGTTTTACTCCGCGTTGAGCACTGATAGTAACGCAAAAAAAATCAGTCACGAATTGGTGGCCTTGTTCCTGTGCAGCTTGATGTAACAGATGGCAAGAGCAGACGACTCATTTTGAGAGCATTCGGAGATTCCCTCTCTGGAAGCGTCACCCGAACAGACCAATCAATGAGCGCCCTTTGGCGCGAACGAGACCAATCAGGGAGCGGCTGGATGGTCCTTGGTAACCATGGCGACCGACCTACCAACAGGCGGGCGGGCGCGCCGGAATACTAGGGGACGCCGTCTGCTCTGTGATCGGCTTCCAAAATGTTGCTTCTGGTTAACGTCGGACGTGTCCGTACAGCCAGGAGCGTAACGCTATGTCTCACGCAACGTGATCACGTCAGGAAAGTCGGCGTATTTGTTGTGTACTTTTTACTTAGTACTCGTATATTGTGACGCGAACGCCAGGCAGACGACATCGGAGACAATGGCCCGTGCTGCGCTCCCGTTCGTATGCCGGGCTTACGCCGATATGGTGTTAGTCGCAGAGGGAGTGCGAATCTTTAAAACTCGTTTATTTAATACGTAAGCTGTTTTCGGAAGAGAAACTTGGACAAGTTAAGAGTGAAGGGGTGACGAACGTTAACGTATCAGTCTCATGCATATGTTCCCGAATGCGATAGTCTCTTTAAATATTTAATTCGTGCAAGCCATGAAGTACAAATTTTCTCGCAGATCGGTTCCCGGCATCTCCATCACCTGGTTGTCACCTATCATGCAGAAGAAAGATCAAAGACGAAATTCAAACGCGACGTCATACTCATCTCTTCTATTTCGACTTCTTTCTTCTTGCAGTTAACCGCTGCGGAAGGCAGGAACCTGTAAAGTATATAGTAATTATACATGAGCTTTGTTGGACGTCCATGCTTTGATATACTGCCGCGACTGAATACATTATCGATTGTACCTTGAGTGCAGCAAAATGGAGGCTACCAACAACAAGAAATACATGCTGTCGATGATACACACGCACACATACATTGCATGATGATGATGATGTGGGTGATTCACTATACTGCCCTATAGGTGGTTTTGAAGTGGAGAGCCGCCGCTAGGGATGCTGGGAAAATTTAACTTCCGGTTCTAACTTAGCGTTTGCTGTATGCTGCTTGTAACACTATTTGCGCCGTTTCGCCGAACCCGCATGCGACAAGCAGCTATTTTCGACGAATGAGAGTCACGAAAAGGACCTTCGAGCCAGGTAAACTTATTTATTGCTGCTTCTAATTCACAAAGTTTGAACCGGAAATTGTGAGGTGACGTCACTACCGGTGGAGCGTCGGTGTCGATGATATTTGAACCCTATTGCCTAATTTCCACAAATGCTGCTGATGCAGGAGAACTAATATCCGGAAGCATACAAGCAGCAAAAGAATTACCAAATACAAACACGGCAAATGCAATACAATCCGGCAGTGTGGGATACATACGTTTAATATCGCCCCTAATGAGCTATCAGAAAATATGAAATGTGCGCAACATGCTCCTGAAACGAGCTTCCGAGGACGGATATATATCCGAAAATGTTTTTAAAAATGCATATTTGAAATGAGCAAGGAACTGACATTCACAATTGTTCGAAACCCTCAAGCGGGTTCGAAATCCAGAACGTTTGGAGTTCGAGGCTCGAGTCCATCGCTCAAGGAGTCCATGAGACACGACTGCGCAGAATTATTTTCGTAACGTCATACTATCATTGTGTAATTGAGTTTACAAAAATGCCCTGAAAAATCAGCCGCGTGAGAACTGGCGTGAACTGAACCAGCTGCCATGACGTAGTAAGCCCAGTGTGACGTAGCAGCAACATATCGAGCAGCTGTTAGTTTCCATTTCCCACTGATAATTTGTCTACAATGGCCACGGCCGCGACACACTCCCATCGGACCCAGCTGCGTCACAGACTCACGTGGATCTCACTCAGTCTCTTACGCAATCCCCGAAGGAGCATAAGCGACGTTAGATGGCGTGGAGATCAAATACCTTTATTGCGCGCTATACAGATGAGCAACTCGGCTAGTGGTTGGTTGGCGGCGTGTTATTGCCCAGCGATCTGCCTGCCGACGTGGCCGCATGTTGCTCGCGGAAATCTTGCGTCCTGGGCCGACTTCGCCGTGAACATTCGCCTTGCAGCGTCTGAGTTCGTTAGCAACCATCATTGTTTCTGAAACTAACAACGCTACAAAAATAGAGGGTCTTTCATTGCTCTTGTAACAGGTCGACGAGCTATCAGTTAGAACAAACACATATCACACGAATCAGAAAAACGTTCGTGTGAAAGAACCCTTAGGCAAACATTTAATGAGTAAGAAGAGGAAGTTTGAAGGTAACAGTTTGTAAACCATGCGGATATCAATCTACCTACCACAAAAGATTACAACAAGCAACCCGCTGTACTGAAAGTTCAGGAGCGTATAGGTGTCGCGTGGGGTAATGGATGTCGTGTCCAAGCAACATTTCCCTCGAGACCCAAGGGCCATTGCTCTTCTTCTCATCTCCGCTAGAGCTTGGTTATATCAGATGCGTGAAGAAGTGTTTTCAGTGCTTGTGTCCGGTGGCTATCCGAGGTTGTTCCACGGGGGAAACGACTTTGGATGACGGTGCTCTTTCTGACGTCCTTTCTTTCAGGTTAGTGCTTCCCAAAAATGGGCCTTTGCGTGCCGTTATGTTGATACTGTTTGCTTGAGGCGCAGTTCGTGCTGCACGGCGTATGTTGTTTTATTAATGCGTTAGCATTAGGAGTGTCAAGATGGAAAAAAGCTGTATGTTTATGTGTGTGGTGTGTCTGTGTATGAGATGGTGCCTCACCGACGCAGATGCTTTACTGGGCATGTAAAGGGGATATAAGAGGGTAAATGTAAATGGACGTAAATGATACGAAATTGACGTAGTTGAATGTAATTAGGAGTAAGAGGTTAGAGGTAATTAAAGGTAATTAAAGCAAGAAAGTTTAGTTTAAACTTTAAAGGTAATGAATGTAAGATATATCAAATTAAGAGAAATATTACATAAAATTAATGGTTACCGAAGGTAACCGCGGGTTACCGGAGGTAATTAAATGCAATTAACCTCAATGAAAAGAAATTGAGAGTAATTAAAGCAAGTAAACGTAATTCAAGGGAATTAAATGGAAATCAAGATTACCTCAGGTAACCTGCAGTTACCTCCGGTAATTAAAGGGCAACTGAAAGTAATCGAGGCTAATTAAAGTGTAATTAAATGGACTTACATATAGTAATTGAAAGTGTCGAACCGGTAGTGAAGTATACACCGGAAGTGGACAACCGGAAGTCAGTGGAAGGCCGGAAGTCAACCGGAAGTCAGGTTACACCGGAAGTGGATACCCGGAAGTCAAGTACAGACCAGGCGCTTAATGCTAACTCATTTCTCTCGCATTTACCGCTAAATCTCCACTGAATTTTTCTCATGCAAATATTATGTAGCGTAAAGAGCATAGAGCGTTTTGCGCTACAGACTTGCAGGTCATTATCGTTAACTCGAAGATGTTGTTACGCTAGAGAGTGCAACACATAGAGGGAACGAAGTACACGCCACTGCACGACTTTGTAAAGTTGAGATGAATGGTGCAATATGGCACTGCATGTATCGTTCTGCACTACAGAGCGCAGCTAATTGCTTCGAGCCGCATGTACGGCATACTAATCAAGTACACTGTTTGCGGATGCAAGTCACCGTCTGCTCTTCCCTTTCTTTCTTTTTTTTTTCTTTTCTGAAACAACCACTCATCAGAAGTCCTCCGGCCGACAGTCCATTATCGGTGCTAGAAACTGATATAATACATCCAGTATCTCCAGACTGTGAGTGTAGTGTTGAATTACCTCTGCCAACTAAATATCGTGAAAGTCTTGGGTAATAATTAAGTTATTATTACCCATGACTGTCACGACACTAATAACTAATTACTAATAACTAAAAAGTTACTTGTAACTATAACTAGTTCATTTTGCAGTATAACTATAATTACCGTAATTTCACGCGTATAAGCCGCACCGCAGATAAGCCGCAGGACGCGTTTTTTGGGACGTTTTGAAAATTTTCTGGCAGATAAGCCGCACCCGCAGATAAGCCGCGGGCAATACGAGACGACTGATTTGTGCGACAAAGGAGACCATAGAGAAGGCCATAAACCCTGTGGTCCATACTCCGGGATCGGCACAGTGTACAACAGAGGACGTCAGTTCTGGAGTTCTACCAAGATCGGATTGTGCCATTGTCGGGTGTTTTTCGTGGACTGATGGGTCAGTGATCTTCCAGAAGACGTGAATCACTGTCACCACTTTCCTTAAAGCTGCTTGGGGGAATGCACCAGGAAGATCAATCTACTCGAATGTGGACCTGTCACTGTTACGCACTGTTCGTGCATCGGCAGGGCAGTGCTGTTCCAGAGACACTGTCGGTCCTTTCGTTAAAATCGGCGTATGGGGAAAATACCAGGAAAAAATAGTCATCAGATAAGCCGCACCGGTGGATAAGCCGCAGGGCGCCCGTGAGAAAAACAAATCGCGCATAAGCCGCGGCTAATACGCGTGAAAATACGGTACTAAGTTCCGGAAATTTGGGCAACTAAGAACGCTGGAAACGGGCAGGCATTTAGGCCTTTAAAAAAAACCGAAATAGGTATACTTAACTACAAAAATAGGCAGGTTAATTTGGTACGCCTTTTGCTTTGATAGTGTTTCAGAATGCTCCATCCAGGGAAACGTGTTCATTTAAAGGCGTCCAATCATGTTATCAGCGTTGCAACATACAGGGTGTCCCAGAAAAGGTGTCATTGAATTATAATAAAAAAAACTACGCCACCTAGAATCATGCGGTCAACGGCCTTTGTTCTTATTAGGTTTTTGCCACCTTGTAAAGTTAATGTCATGTACCCCAAGTTTAATTATGCAAATATTTGCGAACTGAACTCAGAAATTTGCCAAGGGAAGGTCACTTTTTTACCCCACCAATATGAAGAGCGTACCGAATTCACTCAAATTCATGATAATTGGCAGTGATATTCACGAGCTATCCCATCGGAAAAAAATAGCCGAATATCATGCTTTTCGGAGCACCGGACCATAACGCGCGATGTCTTTCTGAGCGCAATCGCTCGCAGTCCGACGAAAGGAGGTTCCGAAGCCAGCCCACAGAGTGATAGTAAAAAAAGTAACAGTTCCTAAAATTGGGAGAGGGAAAGCATTATCCCAGCGAAAGTCGGACGTGATAAGCCATGCCTGCGTTATCTCTTTCTGCGATGCCGGGGTGGGCTGGGTTTCCAACCTCCTTTCGTCGGACTGACACAGATTGCGCTGAAAAATTCATCTTGCGCTATTCTGTGCGACCTCCGTAAACCATGATGTTCGGCTATTTTTTCCGATGGGATAGCTCCTGAATATCCCTGTCAATTATCATTAATTTGAGTAAATTAGACACGCTCTTCACATTGGTGGGGTAAAAAAGTGACCTTTACTAGGCAAATTTCCGCCTTAAGCTCGCAAAAATTTACATAATTAAACTTAGGTCACACGACATTCACATGAGGAGGTGGCAAAAACCCAGTAAGAACAAATACCGTTGACCGCATCACTCTAGGTGGTGTAGTTTTTTTATTATAATTCAATGACACGTTTTCTGGGACACCCTGTATATCGAGCTGCTCTTTCGTGAAGAAAATTGGCATATGCCATCTGTGTTTCCTTATCTAGTTTGAGGAGAAAGCACGATTCACAGAAAAAAAAAAAAGAAAAAAAAACTCTAGGCGCTGAACGTTTTCCAAAGAGACATGGGAAATGGTGTGGAAATGCTCTGATGTCGAATAGTGTCACTAGATAAGGCACCCTATTTAATGGCAAATTACCTCTATAGGCAAGGAAAGGAGTTCACTGCATTACACGGACGCTTCGCGCGTTGCTTCACGAAACACAGCTGCACGGTAGGATTCGGTTTGACAGAGCCGCCATTGTTTATCATCCTTGTCGGAAGGGTTGGTATAGCCCGCGATGCGTGGTAATCTCGACACCAAAAGAAACGATCGAACCAGTCAACCAGCCATGAAGGCGCGCCTTTTCTTGCGGAGTTCTCGATTACCAGAACCCAGAAATGCGGAGTTTTTCGGTTAAATCCGAATTGTTTCAAGTTTTACCGCCGTTTTGGGATTTTTTTTCGTGTAAATCCGAAAACCTGGAACCCTTGTCCGGAAAACTTGTGAACCGGAAATCTTGCAAGCGAGAGTGCCTATGCGGGAGAGCGACGTCATGCTTCGTTACACATGTTATTTGTCACAAAAAGGCGTATGCTCTGCTGTCTGCTCTCTCCTCAAATCAGAGGTCATAACACTATTATTCGGGGCAGCGGTTGCCGCAAGACGTGTTACGCGGCGAAGCACTGTTTTTGCTTCACGCATCCAAGTGGTATGATAGGTAATGCAGGAAAATAAAAATAAAAATATCGCTGAAAATCAATCTCCGTCCTCAAAAGAGGCGATAAATACTGTCTCAGAGAACAGCCTTGACTTGATACATGCAGCAGATTTCTGTAGGGTGTGTGAAGTAGCGTCCTGAAGAAATACAAGCAGGTCATCTCATGGTACTAGCTAGGCATTCCAGTATTATGTGCAACTTTCACCTTCCATCAATATATCCATTCACTTTCTGTGAAAATCCGTTAAAAGTCCTCGCACTGAACTCTCAAGCGGTACGAAGTTTAGCTGCGACGGTCGTTCAGTCGATCATGGTATAAGTGGAGTCTAGAGGAAGTCGAAAGCATTTCACCTCGGAGAGCGCACTTTGTGCCCCTGTAAGCAACAGAAACAGACGCGGTGCCTGCTTGCCCGACGCCGTATCCCAAGGGTTGTAGCATGGGCCCTTCTATAGCGCCGAACGAGAAAGCTTTTGAAATATATACCCCGAAAAATATCAAGAGGAGCCAGGAAAATCTTGAAGTTCGCCGTATTTAACCTCTGGCGGCCGAAGTTGATTACGTTGGGCCTATGGGAGCCGCATGAGGTTCGAGCACTCCCGCATATTACGACTGCGTCTGCGCTGTGTTCTCTGTCTGCGCGATTTCTAGGGGGTGAAGATCAAAGATGACAGGACATCTATATACGCCCCCCTCTCTCTTCGAATCAGAAGCGCGATAACCCTATCATTCTTGGCAATGGTTGGAGCACAACGTGCTATGCGGTGAAGTTATGTTTTAAGAGTGTACGCCTTGAACTTCACCGCATGCCAAGCTATGCGGTCCATCCTTTCACCGAATCATCGCTCAAACGCGAGGGTCATACGGAATGGCTTCGTTGTCTCACCTGATTTGTCGAAAATCGTGGAGGTGGGGGTGGGGGATAAGCGTGCACCTTTCTGAGCCACACTGGATAAGTGATAGTTACCACCAAAAGGGGGCGGACGCCCCTGTCTCGCCTGAAATCAGGGGCTACGACTCTACCAATCAGCGCAGTGGTTGCACAAGACTCTTTATGCGGTGAAGCTCTGTTTTCAGAGTGCAGTCGGAGGAATAAGATGAAACTGCAGAAGAAGCGGAAATTGACTTGACCTCATTTTCATGGGATCTGCGATTCCTTTATTTTCCTTTCATTCCACATCCGTTTTATAAATCTGCGTTTTCCTAACGTGTCAATTTTCATTCCGAGCTTTGAGCGAGTGTTATATCTCTCTTTTTCTTTTTCTTTTTACCGAATTCCAAACTGGAGAAACGAGAAGCGAAACTTAATCAGAAACGTTGCTCTTCATTTCTCGGCTGCGATGAAAATATGAAACTCGATACTGTTCGTGAACGCGGGTCTTCGAAGAACTTATCGGAGAGCCTGTTTACTGAATAAGATCACAAAAAGCAGAAGTGTTGAAAGATAGAGGATTGGCTTGTGTGGTGGTCGTACTATGTGGATGACATGGCTGCGTAGGAGCATCCTGATGTGAACTGATTGCAGGAGATCGCGTTGCATGCGAAATAATGTGAATACGCCATACAGCCTTAACAACTCTACACTTTACGTTGCGGTATTCGCCAGGAGACCGAACGGTGTCGGCGCGCTGCGGACAAACGATGAACTACCGTAGTGTGGGTGGCTTCCTCGCGTCGTCTGCTTTTACACGTTTATTTTCCACGTTCAGTGCACTATATGTGGAGCATTGGGGAACCGAACAGTACCGTACAATCGCGGCACACGTGATCTTACGGTGAACATACGCAAGAATTACGGAAAAGAACCATCAACTCAAAACATCGGACGGCGTGTTATCCACGCTAGAAAGGTGACTGTGTTGCCCCCTTTAGGTCGATCTCGCAGCGAATATTAGAGCTTTTCTGGAAAGTAGCGCAAGCAACTTCACGTCTTGGCTCAATATTGACTGGATATTCGCAATATTGGTCCAGTATTTTGATTGATATTGCCGACATCTACACTTTTAAAAATGAGCTTCACCGCAGAGCACGCTCCTAGCCAACCATCACCTCGAATGATATCGTTATCTGACCTGATTTGTTGAAAACGGGGGGGTGTACGCCTTTTTTGTGACAATTATGAACAGCATAAGTGTCACAAAAAGGGCGTACGCCCCCCATTTTTAACAAATTAGGGCAGATAACGATATCCTTCGAGGTGATGATTGCGTATACGAAGAGGGGAGTCAAGTCCTGTAGATCACATAAACAAAATACAGAAGCCGACACTGAAGATTTTTGTTTAAGTTTAATTTGTACAAGCTTTCGCGTGGAGGTCCACGCTTCCTCAGGTACCAGGTACCAGGTACCTGAGGAAGCGTGGACCTCCACGCGAAAGCTTGTACAAATTAAACTTAAACAAAAATCTTCAGTGCCGGCTTCTGTATTTTGTTTAGGTGATGGTTGGTTAGGAGCGTGCTATGCGGTGAAGTTCATTTTTAAGAGTGTAGCCAATATTGGTCCAAAATATAATGCTGCTCGGGCTAGCATTCTCGTGGCCTTTCGGAGTTCCTCTGCAGCCCGCTGCGCTCTTAAAAAGGCACTTCACCACATCACGCGATGAAGGGCAACCGTTGCACAGAATGATACGTTTATGACTCTTGATCTGTGGAAATCATGTGACCTCGTCGACGCCCTCTGAAGTGTCCGTGTTTCTCGGTTACTGTCTAGTGTCTTAGGGACAGAGTATATACATTGTGATGTGTGATGAGGGTCATTGGTATATTCAGTCTAAGTTCATTTGAACTCTTATTTCATTTAGTGGGCTCATTCATCTGGGGGAGCCAGCTTGTTCTTCTTGTTTATGCCTCTTGGTCACCTTGAGGTTACTTTTTTTTAATCCTCTTGCTCATCTTGAGGTTGGTTTTTCTACTTTCTTTTCTATTCACGAGTTCTGGAGTAGCTTGACCCGACTTTGTCGGGTCTCACACCTCCACAATTTTTTTATTATTTCTCAATCAATCGACGAATCTGTGGAAAGCGTTCAGCGTGTCACGTTCAGCGTGTCATACACTCTTAAAAATGAACTTCACCGCATAGCACGCTCTTAGTCAACCATAGTTTCGAATGATATGGTTATCTGCCCTGATTTGTTGAAAACGGGAGGCGTATGCCTTTTTTGTGACACTTATGCTGTTCATAATTGTCACAGAAAAGGCGTACGCCTCCCGTTTTCAACAAATCAGGGCAGATAACGATATCATTTGAGATGATGGTTGGCTAGGAGCGTGCTGTGCGGTGAAGTTCATTTTTAAGAGTGTAGAATGCCCATAAGCCCGGTTGTATGCAGAAAGTCTTCAAGTGCCCTTAGCGCCTTGTCGAACGACGGAGGACGCGGTTTCGCGATGTCGAAGGCTGGGAGACCACACGAGAGAGGCTCGTCTCTAATGCCCTTCGAGCATCAACGTATTTCTGACAACTGAGAAGGACGCTGTGCTGGCTGTCCCGGCTGTGCTGTCTGGGTATTTTCCCCGGGGTTTCCCCATGACGCTTTGGGACAAATGTTGGCACAGTTCCATGTGAAGTCGGACCAGGATGTGCGATCCCCCACTGCGATAGCCGTTGCGTTGCCACCGTGAGCGTGGACGTCTATACGGCGAGCACTTCCATCACTACCACCACCACCTGTTATAAGAATAATATTGCGGTAGCTTTGGTGGTGGCGAAGGGTATACGCATAAAATTGCGCATGACGGTCAAACTACATTATCACTGGAGACACTACTTGTATTTAGAATTGCTAAAAAGTCAAAGTCTAGAAGCCACCACTATTACTGTCTTTAAATGGGCTATGAACTCGACGAAGCTAGCCCGCCGACTGTGTCGGCTCCAAACGGCGATTTTAACTTGTTGGCTGTGACACCTTTTGTATAGATGCAATCTGATAGGTCCGTATCTTCACCACATATAGCACTCTGCTAACCAAGCATCGTCCCCATGACTACGTTCTCGCTTCTGATTTGTTGATAACGGGAGGCGGAGCCTATTATGTAACCATTATGTAACGCATTATGGCTACAACATAGGCTCCGCCTCCCGTTTTCAACAAATCAGGGACGAGAACGTTGTCATTCGGGATGATGGTTGGCTAGGAGCGTGCTGTGAAGTTCATTTTGAAGAGTGTTGAGCAGAAAGAGAGCAGAAAGAGCTGTGAAGTTCATTTTTAAGAGTGTAGTATCGAACAATAGATTGCAAATAGAATTACGAAGCGTAGAATAGCAACATTACACTGGTAGCTAAATACCTGCATACAGGAGTTCTTACCTCCTTTAAAAGCGTAGCAGTTTGCTCGTCGACCACTCAATTGAGCTGTCGACAAGAAAAAAAAATGCAATAATGAAAGCACGCAATATAACGAAGTACATACAGGTCTCGTATTCGTACATAACGTACGGCTCGGTACCTCACACGGTCTAGCCTCGTTCTTTGCTCATTATGCTACTTCTTACGAAGTGGACACGTCGGCAATGTTGTGCGTCAGCTTTCGTGAGCGTAAACAAACAAATAACAACTATAGCGCGAACGTTGCGTCTATTCGAAGCGTTAATTATTGTCCGCGCCGTGGAATTGTAAATCACGTTGGCTCTCGCAACGCTGACGCGACGAAATTTGGAGCTGGAATGAGATTTGTGCAGAGCGAACCATTATGATGCGGATAAATTAACCGCCGCGATAATGGACGGTTCTCCGGTGTGTGCCAGATGGCGCTCGCTGCCCGATCGAACAGGGTCGTACGAACGATGACCATTTAATAATTGGAAATTCATGGGAATGGTCGCCATGTTTATTACGCTCTTCACATTCAACTGCGTGAGGGCGCGGCCCTTCCGGTCAAGGGGTGCGACAGAATGGCGGATCGGATTGACTCATATACGCAATTTCCAATCGACGTCAAGTGCACTCCGAGACGATGTAAGAGGTACCGTGTGTTCGCAGGAGCGATGTTTCCCAGAACGCTCCAGCAGAGGATGCACAAAATGTCATAGCTCGAGTGGCTCGAGACTACCATCTCCATTTTTTTCTTTTAAAATCAATCAATCAATCATAGCTTTACGCTGTCACGTGAGTGTGAGCTCTCAACGTCACGTCTTTTCGTGCTCTTCAAACCATCGGCAATATGTCCAGCAGCTCAGTCACAAGCACGACCTACTGGATTATAGCGACCATGTCATACGGACCCCTTCCCAACGCCGCATTTGGAGGCTAGCGGTGGCGCCACTCATCGGCCCGGTTATTGCTTCCTCAGTTTCTACACTACTTTGTACTTTAGCTTACCTTACTATTCTGGTACAGGCGGTGGATGTCCAACGAGAGATGCTTCCTTCTAAAGTTGACTATCATCATCATTCTACGCGTTTTCATAGGAACTGTTGCTGTCGTCTGCTACTGTAATAGTGCGTCCGCTTCTGCGCGTTCAAAATTCAAATTTCCATCGTCCAATCATGATGCAGATCTCGCGGGCCGATGAGTAGCGCCCCTAGCGGATCGTGCGGACGGGCTCCTCATCTGCTTTGCAGATTATGACATGGTCGCTGTAATCTAGTAGGTCGTGGTCACAAGATATTTTGTAGCAGACGACAGCGCGCATGGTATCGTCTGCTATGGTCGCGGTACGATGTTTCGGTGCTGTGCAAGTATTCAACTTACGGTGAAGGAGATCTTCCGCCCCGTGACCAAGTTTTCGCCTTTTCCTTCTCTAGAATAAAGTAGGATAACTTTACAACAACAACAACAACAACAACATAGATGAATGGATGATGATGATGTGGGATGTTTCCCTGCGTTGAATGCAGGACCCTACCCCATTCCAAAGAGGTTCATATGAGAGGATGACGAGGGAAGGAAATCCCTACAGTTCGTGAAGGAGGCCGGTGGCCCTCAGAAAGGAAAGAAAAGCGCCAAGTGCACGGCACTGATGTCCAGGGTTACTCCATGGGCCGAGAACTTTGCAGATGTTGGATTGCCTCTGATCGAGCATTTCAAGTTGACATTTAAAGGCCCGTCGCTCGCATACGTACTGGCTGCAGTCTTCTAAAATGTGTCGGATTGCTGCCGGGACACCACAAGTTGTACACAGCGCCGTGTTGCTGTGGCCCAGCCTATACTGGAGTGCAGGGGTGAATGCGACGCTGAGTCGTAAACGACGAGGATAACTTTATTACACACTCAAA
This sequence comes from Ornithodoros turicata, assembly GCF_037126465.1. Lineage (NCBI taxonomy): Eukaryota > Metazoa > Arthropoda > Arachnida > Ixodida > Argasidae > Ornithodoros > Ornithodoros turicata. The sequence continues at coordinate 13,011,829 of NC_088210.1, read as the reverse complement.
GTGTGGGAAAATCGGGGTGAATATGCCACACGACTCTTGGGGCTCGTGTGAGCACGTGATAACGGTCAGAGAAGTATACATGCACTAGTGGAGAACGTTGTCCATCGTGGTACATTGAAGGTGGGAGATAGGGTAAGGTGGGGCAAGATGAGCCACGGGGCAAGATGCGACATTATTTGCTCCACGGTGCTTGTCTCAGAGAGTCGTTGCCGCATGAGCTTGAAAATTTACTCATAGGTGGCTCTGCATGTCCGCTTTATTGCACGTGAGAATTGTCCGGTTTGGTGTTCTTCGGTTACTTCTGCCTGGAACATCTGTAGTCTTTTTCTTTGTCAGCTGTGCAACAGCGAGTCGCAGGCTTATTCTGTCAATGTAAATCCACATCCTAGTTCGTTATCCATTCCTCTAGATATATGCAAAATATGGGCATTCTTGGTTATCCGGTGTTTAACTGAAAAATTAATGCACCCGATGATATGCATGGGGCAAGACGCGACAACTTAATGTAATTTAAATTTAATGCAATTTAAATTTAATGTAATTTAGAAACTGATAAGTCAGCTATCAAGGGACTGTGTGCATGTTCCTCGGGGATACTTGTTTTTTTTTTTTTTTTTACTTATAGCCTAGGATTTTCCAGCAAATTTTCCCGTTCCCTAGGATATTTCCAGCAGAGCAGAAGCGCACTCAAAAACGAGCGATCAGCGACACACCAGACTGGCGGTGCTTGGTTTGCAAAGGATGCTGGAGGGAAATAGCACCAGGTTCTGTGTGGTTTTATTGCACATCATGTGGGCTGTGGGCTCAAGAGGGCTGTGTAGGTGCTTGGATTACAAACACTAATTTGTATACAGTCAACCCTCGATTTATGAACACCCTCGGTTCCCCGAAAAATCGTTCATAAATCGAGGGATTCATAAATCGAAAATTCCGTTAAGTGAGTACTATCGAACAAATGGAACAGTATTTCCGAGTTGATATTGTGTTTATAACGCAATATATTGTGTAATTTTGCTTTGGACCATGCCTTCTGCTGTATCAGTCTCACAAAACACATATGTTAGCGCATTCACACTCTGTTTATTATGCAATACTAAATAGTTTAATTTTGCTTTGGACCATGCCTTCCGCTGTGTCAATTGAGGTCAGGAACACTTATGCAAGAACCCGTTTGTTGTTCGGATTTCGAGGGGTTAAGAACCGAGGGTGCAATACCTCCAACATGTTTTGTCTGTTATTCATAAGACCACGAATAATCCCTTTGAAGGTTTTTGTTGGCCTCGGAAGGATCCGTTCATAAATTGAGGGCAAAAACGCTGGGCAACTCCTGGTTGGTTCCCAGAAATTCCATTCATTATTCGAATATCGAGGTTCATAAAACGAGGGAAAAATGCGTGTAAAAAGTTTGGTTCCTCGTGCTAGTGTTCATAAAACGAGGGAATTCATAAATCGAAGGTTCATAAATCGAGGGTTGACTGTATTCCATTACCGCGGCGTCTCTTATCTTCCCCTACGCGATGTCTCGTCTTGCCCCGGAGGTTGGGACAAGACGAGACAATCTGCATTTTTGAATTTCTTGTTCTGTGTTTCTTTTAGAAGCGGCTACGTCCGTTCTGATCCTTACAGATCAGAAGCTCTAGACCTCTGAGAATGTGCCTATGACCCTTACTCTGACCACCTTCCCCTACACTTTGAGAAAAAAAAAGTTTAATTAGGGAGTAATTATACAAGCTTCCGGTCTCCTAAATATCAACTACACCCCATTTTATGAGCGAGTTAGAATGTTGCAAGCGAGCTGGTCTGCTGCAGAAATAGGTAACACTTCCTTGAGTTTCAGGAACGTACAATACAAAGAGGACAACACATGACTCAACTCAATCTTCCTCTGTTTTGTGTTGTCCTCTTCACTGTGCCAGTGTGGGTTCACCCGATAGAAACGAACGAAGAGCGAACTGAATTCGCTATAAGATCACTCATTCTTTTTCAGAGTGAACGAGAATATGGCGGTCGTCAGTGTAGGGGACACTGACAAGCTGTTTCGGATTCTGCAGTAACTGTCAGAGCGCGTTTGCTCTTGGTACAGTCACACTTCTATTATTCGGTTTCTTTAAATCTTCGATGTGTATATGGCGATACTTGTGCAGGTTATCCATTTCTTTATTATTTTTTTTTATATAATAACGCCGCAAGAGGAGTCGCATCGCTTGACATTTGCTCATGTCTTACGGCAATTCGCTCTTCTTCGTCGAGCGCTTTTCTCTGTGTATAGTTGCCGCCTGAGGAAGAAATTTCTCCGGTTTCTGAGTCTTCACGTAGCACCCGGGAGGCAGGTCGCGTCCCATATCGCTCCAGTCACATTCGTAGCCATGATGAACTGTCGTTCCCGAATGTGGGATTGGATGATCCAGGTTTTTTCCCCTCTTTCCTCTTTGTGTGTGTGTGTGTGTGTGTGTGTGTGTGTGTGCGCGCGCGCGCGCAAATGATTTACGTGTTTGCGTCAAAAAGCGTGCGATTGTGCTTTAAGTTGCCTTGTCTGCGACAACTGTTTTCGTCTTCAGGTTTGTAGGCGGGGTTGGCCTATAGAATAAAAATAGATAAAAAGCAAGCAATCTGGTGGCACATATGTTTTACCTACCTTTCTTCTCCAATGTCTCAAGGTTTTCGTCATGACCTTCAGACCTTTGGTAGTTGACATGTCTCATACCTTCGTCACTAAGAGTCGTAAGAGCAGTGCTGGGACAATAACGAAGGCGCTGTAACAGAACTGTAGCCGCGAAAACTTACGACACTTTGATTTGTTAGACGTACGCTTATTATATTTGAATAAAAAATAATATATCGTTGATATACAAAGAACTATAGTCTCGTCGACAGCCTGCTACGCGTCTCGCCGCATACGACGATCATGTTTGTTGTGAAAAATGGCTAAGTAGCAAGCGAGCTGGTGAAGACGATGCATAATGTAAAACCCCGAGACTAGGGAACACGAAGGGACTGACACAACACGCGCGTGTTTGTTGTGCTTTCAGTGCGCCGTGCGCTGGAAGTCTCCCTATGGTAAACCTCATCCGACAATTTGCAACAAAATAAACGTAAAACGTTTTTCAGGTCGAAACCAAATGAAAAATTACAAACTCGGGCATGCTCTGTTATCATAGGGTGCATGCGACTTTATCCATCGTGATTGTCATCACTTCAGAGTCGGAGCACTTTTTGTGCCGCGTATAAGACCGCGTAGTGAAAGTGACATTCGATTCGCGCCAGAGTGCACTCTACCAAAGCGACACTCAATTTGCCGCTGTGCCAGGTATATATAAGGCAGCAGCACTATGTGAATCTCATGCACCTTGAGACGTGTGTTATGTTCGTCTGTTGTGTGTTTCAGCCTCAGAACCGTTACGTTCCATCACGAATTGTTTTCTACGTTTACGTCTGGAAACGAAAGCACGCTTATTACCTATAGTCACCGTGAAACAAGAGAAACTGTGATAAAAGCAGTGGAACGCAATCATTCCTTCGGAGCATGAGTGGTCTGTGGTAGCCAGTCTGACTTTGTCGTGGCTTACTATCCACGTTTTTTTTTTCTATCACATCACATCACGACGTGTTTTCTTTTTTTTTTATGTGTAGAGCGGTGTGGGTGAGATATATAAATAGGGAAGTGATGCTGCTCTCACATTCAAATTATCATTATATCGGCCACGTATCATATAATCACGTATCGATCCATGGACGACAGCGTGCCCTGCGAACGAAATCCATCCTGGGCAGGTTCTGGTCACACGTCACAGGAAACGTCAACACACACGTGACCATAAAAAATCAAGAAAATCGTCGTGGATCTACTGGTGGATACCGACGTAAATGCGTTAGCATTAAAACTTTAAAACCCTCTGGCAACTCCCCTTCACAACGCTACACAACCCTTCAACGACCCTTCACGAACGCTTCACAACCCTTCACACGACCCTACGCAACGCTAACGGAAGATAGCATTCGCAGCCGAACGAGCCTTTCGGGCTTCCTCCGATTCCGCTTGGTGGCGCCGTTTCACAGCCTCAGCCTTCTTTCGCTGCCACTCCTTCGCACAGCTTTCATAAACCATGGCGCGCCCACGCAGACACGTCTGAACCTGTCGACCACCACAGCTGCACTGCCGACGCGCCGGCGCCGCGGCGCGCGTTGCGCTCTCCACGTGCTCTCTCCTTCCCTCTCCGCTCACCGCGCATGCGCGCCGCGCCGTGGCTACAGAGAGACCACGCCGCGATTCTAATGCTAACACATTAGAATGGCGCGCCCACGATGCGCCGTTTGTAAGCAACGCGCTGCCATTTCTATGCATCGTTGTTGTGGACCTCAGTAATTATTGGTATTTATTGGTATTGGTATTTATTCCTATCCGATAACCTTGCAGTAGAGCACCTATACTTGCAAATGAGGAATCGTACTGCTGATCGCTCCCAAAGGTATGATAACGGCACCGGCGCTCTGGCTCACTCACCGCGTATCTGTGGTGCACTCGATCTTCAGAGACAAAAGGTACCATGTCGCTTTACAGGCACCGGTCGATTTGCTGGCAATATGCGTTCGTCTCTCTGTTTTGTGCTGCCGGAATCATTCCGGCAAGCCCCAAAACGGAATCTAAACAAAGTCACATGACCTCAGAACGATATTGCCCATGACGTGCATGTGGCGGGCTCTGTAGTGCACCGCTTCCACGGGCGCTTCCTAGCTATAGGGGACTGTGTACTTCTATATCCACCGTTCTCCGTTACTCCACGTAACAAGAACAAGACGGTGCGTTTGCCACAAGGAACTGTTTTGAGGGTTGTCACAAAAAGGGCCACCAGGTGGCGTGGTCGACCGTGTTAAGGCGTCCAGCTCGTTGGTGGTACAGGAGAGGTCATGCTGAAGACTGGGGTGATGGTGGGTGGTTCGAATCCTGTCACCGGCTGTGCTGTTGTGCTGTTTGAGGTTTTCCCTGGGTTTTTCGAGGACTTTCCAGGAGAATGTCACCACAGTTCCCCCTGAAGTCGGCCCCGGACGCACACTAATCTCCCCTGTCCCCCACTACTTCCTGCTGTCCTCTCCCCATCTTTCCATATCTACACGCCGCTTATAGCCACAGTTGCTTCGCGGCGCTATCACAAAAAAAAAACATTGTCCGTGCCAATTAATTGCGTCGCAAGATATCATGTTCAGCATCCGGAACCACTCGGACAATGTGGCGACAAGTGTTTCCATTGTTCAACGTGAATGTACAAGTAGCACAAGAAGCCTGCCGAATTTGCACTTACGATTTTCCATTGCTTTGTGCCACCCGAGCGTAGTGCAAACATGTTTTCTAAGTAGGTGCAAAGTTAGAGTACAATGGCTAAACGCTGAAAAATTCACGTGGCGTAGGTCGTCTATAAACGTGGAGCGGACTCTTGCCGTCTGAGTGCGTGACTTGCAGCAGGTAACATTAAGCGCCTGGGGGGCGGGGGGTATATGTTGCCAATGAAGAACGCGGACTTGCTCGTTTGGAGTACGCTCCCAGAGCGCACACGTTTCGCATACGCGATTTCCCGTGTTCGCGTGTTTCGCGTGCACGCGTTGTGTTCTATGTTAGTCAATATCCTCTCAGCAACAGCACGTAACCTCACTTTTGCCGTTGATTGCGCTTTTGTGTTTTGTTTACTTTCGTATATGTCAGGTTACACCTATCGTACTACCTTGGTCTAAATTTGAGACGTGCAGCACTCCAGGTCAGTGAAAGATTGAAAGCTAAGCTCCGGTAACGTATGGCCTCTGGGCCACGTCCGCGTCACAACTAGAACACAATGAGAGGGTATTACCGATGCAAAAATGAACCCTCTCCCCCCTCCCCCCCCCCGTAAAAAAAAAGGAAGAAGCAGCACCATGACCGTGTCATATGCTGTGGAGCACTGTTCCCAGAGTGCATAAGCAACACAAGCGATGTCAGATCACAACTCACAAGTGATGCAGATCTGGACATTTGACGAAACGGTGGCGCCACCTGCCATTAACCCTGTAATGCTTCTATCCCATGACTGTTAGTACGAGGGGTGTTCAAGTCAAACTGGGACTTTCTGTCCCTTGAGTCTACAAGTGGCTCGTACTACTTCTTTTTCGTGATTTTCACACGCGACAGGTCTCCGCGTTCACCACGTGGTGGTCCAAAGTTTGTGCAAAACAGAAGACACGTGCTGGACAAGATGACCGACAACGAGGTGAGCGCGCACATCGAACAGCGAATTGTCATGAAGTTTCTCGTGAATGAAGGCGTAAAGTCATCTGAAATTCACAGAAGACTCCAGGCTCAGTATGGCCACGATACACTTAGCCGCAGCAAAGCGTTTGAGTTGTGCAAACGGTTCCGAGACGGCCGTACACCAGTGCAGGACGATCCCGGCCGGTGCGGCTCAGAGCCCAGTGTCAGAGTTCCTGAGAACATCCAACTTGTGGAGCGCCTGATCCTCAAGGACCGACGGATAACATGTCTCGAACTGGCTCGAAAGACCGACCTTTCTGTGGGAACGTTGAACACTATCATTCATGAACACCTCCAGTTTTGGAAAGTTAGTGCCCGTTGGGTCCCGAGACAGCTCTCCGTGTTTGACCGGCAGGGATGACTGGGAATCTCCCAAGAGCTAAGGTACCGTTTCGATACTGAAGGACAGCCGTTCCTTGATCGGATCACCACGTGCGATGAAACGTGGGTGCACCATTTCAGTCCTGAGTCTAAACGCGCCTCAAAACAGTGGAAGCATCCGGACTCGCAAGCTCCCAAGAGGTTCCGAAGCACCCCGTCCGCGGGTAAGGTCATGGCCACGGTTTTCTGGGACAAGGCTGGCATTGTTCATGTTGATTTTCTGCCCAGTGGTACCACCAGGAATAGTGCATATTACTGCCAGGTTCTCAGGAATGTGCATAAGGCGCCGAAGCAAAAGCGGCCGGGCCTTATCACCAAAGGAGTCCTCCTCCTACAGGACGATGCACGCCCGCATACCGCGCATCTCACGACACGCACCTTACAGGAACTTGGCTGGGAGTTGCTGCCACATCCCCCTTACAGTCCAGAGCTCGCCCCCAGCGATTTCCGTCTCTTCGGGCCACTGAAGGCCTTCCTTGGGGGCCGCCACTTCAGCTGCGACGACGAGGTCAAGAATGCGGTCCGATCATGGCTGCTACGCTCCAGTAAGGATTTCTACGCTGCTGGCATCCAAGTACTCGTGAAACGCTGGATTAAGTGCATTAGTGCCAGCTGGGGATTGCGTTGAAAAATAAAACGAATTTCTCGCCTGTAAGTTCATTTTACTTTTGCGAACAATGAAAAGTCCTGGTTTGACTCGAACACCCCTCGTACTTCAGTATATTTCCCCCGTAATCCTTGGCGATGCCTTTTTGTTGCCGTTAAGACTTTCTTCTTTTCTTTTCAGGTAAGAGGAAAAATCTGGAAAGGGAACAAGTGCCGCTGGACGCGCTTCTTTCATAGGTGTGACGAGGTTTGTGCATTAACGCTTATTAAGAACTAGGAAGCACGGCAAAAAAACAACAACAATAGAACAAAAAACATTCGCGACGTAGGTTGAAGGCCGTTTTCATCGACCCCCTAGAGAACTCTGAAAGGTTCAAGTTTCTAGGCAAAGTTTTGAAAGGTAAAGCCTACAAAGGAAGGACTACCACAAGAGGTGGCGCTCCGCCACCATTGCGCGGTGGAGGTTCCGGGAAAGAATCAAACAGCAACATATCAGATGTATTAGAATAAGACTTATCGTAAGTTGGAATGGATTTTAGTGCAACGGCAGAACTATATGTTGCGCAGCAATTCGACGGTCTTACTATATTGCTAAGAGTTATGCGCTATTATCTTATTATGTACAATATAAGAGTTCAGCAATGTTAATGATGATGTAAGATATGGCATTAATACTAATATGCTTTAACATTTTAATGTATTTGAGTTTAACAGAACATATCATGTACATAACTTTAACGTCCATAATAGACGTACATAATTACATGCGTAATCACGTACATAATTAGCGTCTAAGTCAACCCAAATAACCCCACCCCACCCCGCCCTACCCTACCCCTACCCTACCCCTACCCCTACCCTACCCTACCCTACCCTACCCTTTCTTTTCTTTTTACAAGGAATAGCAAGTCGGCTTCTGCCTGGCTGACCTTTCCTTTTTACCTGCCTCTTTTTTTTTTCGCAATAAACATATTCCCCCCCGCCCTACCCCATATAACTCTGGTAATCTTTGTCGTCGCCTAGCTCTCGGCATTTATTTATTTATTTATTTGATATACTACTGGCTTCCTCCTGGAAGCCTAAGTAGGAATGGGAAAAGACAACAAAACCGAACAAATGACAGAATTATACATCTATGCCAACTGCCCTGACAGCAACGACAGAAACTGAACTACAGTCTTCGCCGTGACAACCTCCTCCGGTCGGCTATTCCATTCCTCTACCGTCCTGGGAAAAAAAGATAATTGAAACGCGTCTATTCTACATTAGTATGGCTTTAAATGCAGAGCGTGGACACTACGAATAGATATCTTTTCCTGAAACATAATGTACTGATCCCTATTAATATTAAGCTTCTTTTTGAGGGTAAGAAATAAAGTCTTGAGTCTTGCAATTTTACGTCTATTGACCAAATTCTCCAAATCCGCTTTGTAGTAAAGATCTGACACCGAACTCAGTCTCTCGTATCTATTAAAAAAGCGAAGTGCTCTCTTTTGGACTGCTTCAATTTTAGAAATATTTTTTACAGTTAACGGATCCCACACAACACTTGCGTATTCTAATACCGGTTTGACATAGGCTTTATATATGCCGTTAACTTTGTCTGCCACGTGGCATGTTGAAGATTACGTTTTAAATACCAGAGCTTAGCGGAAGCCTTCTGGACGATGCTGTCCACATGCAAATTCCATGTCAAGTTTTTTGAAAGATTAACACCAAGATATTTAAAATTAATAACAGTGGATAACGTACATGAATTAATCTGGTAATCGAAAAATAGTGATTTTTTTTCCTAGTCACATTCATGCTCACACACTTCTTCGTGTTTAACACCATCTGCCAAGTGTCACACCAAGTGGCATTGTTACCCACTGTATATACACCGTTTTCACGTGGACGCCGCCATATTGAAAGCACAGCGCAGTCTAGCCGGGGGAACATGTTGAACTGTTTACCGCACATGCCAGAAAGAAGGAAAGCACAAGTGTCGTATGGCTTCCTCCATGGTATCGCTTTCCTCCTTGCTGGAGTGTGCTGGGTGCGAAAGCGCTGGGGAGCGAGGCTGGCTGGAAAATGGTGTATGAGTGAACCCTCGTTAATATGACCCCCGTTAATCTGACATACTCGCTTTATGACCGTTTTTCTCGGGAACCGTTCCGGCGGGATGTAAATCCCCCTCGTTAATACGACAATCCGTTTATCGGACAATGACCAAGATTTTTGTCACAAGTAGGGTCAAACACAGGCATTATATTCCCGCTATTATGACCACGTCACGTGACCCTCAGAGCAGCCCCGGGAGAGGCTATCTCGTACCTCGCTCAGAGGGCAACACGTGTTAAAGTCATAGGTTGCCTCGTTATTTTTTGAGCAGATAAAGGTAGATCCGCAATTGATGGTGCTATTGCCCATTTAGAAAAATGAATGACTGAAAATTGTTTGACGTAGTCATTGTTAACAGTTTTCGGAAAATAAATCATAATTACGTCGGCTTCTGTTGTACGTAGCGGTGTGTGTCCTGTTCGCGGAGGGTGCGTTTCTCGATAATATGACAATTCGCTGTATGACCAAAATCCACGGGAACGGCAGTGGTCATATTAACGAGGGTTCACTGTAGTAGGGTTAATGAGGCGTTGGGTGTCTGTACTAGCTAGTAACGATATATTTGGGTGATGATCCCTTGACCCGCCACTGCATGTCACGTATTTAGTGCACCATTGAAACAGGGCTTCTCCACAGAACGCTGTTCGGGTGCCAACTGTCACTCAGAATGATAGCGTTCTCTCTCGCTGGGAACAGAAGGTGTATGTGCTTCTTTTGGGCACATTATGCAAAATGCGAAGCGTCCGGAAAAGCCGTATACGCCTGCGTTTTTTCAACAGGAGAAAAAAAACGATGTGATTCGGAACGATGATTGGCGTGTGTTATGAAGTCGGTAAAGCGTGTTCGCCTTTACTGATCCCAAGGTGGCGTGTTCGAACCCGGCCGAAGACGCCAGCAACCTGGTGGCAGGTTACAAGTTTCTAGCTTAGACACGCCGTCTTCCGCGAGTTTGCGTTATGTACAGTGTGTCGTGTGCTGAGATTTCAGCGTACCTTAAAAGAACCCCCAGGTGGGCAACACTGAACCAATGACCGACCGCCGTGGCGTCCCTCATGATCACAGTCGTCTCGAGCCACGAATTATAATTATGAAGCGAAGCTCCGTTTTAACTATATATAGAATGAACCTTGCTCCTTATACCATTCCCAGAAAAAAAAAAACACATTACACAAAACATCCCCCAAACTACACCGTTTAGTACACGGCACATTTACGTAGTCGGGGCACTGCAAGCGAGCGTCCTCAACTGTGCACTTAGAAAAAAAAAAAAAAAAAGATGGCGAAAAGTAAGTGCCATTAAGGCAAAACAAATGGAAGACGAGCTCTGCCGTAGTCTCCCCCAAAACAGCTCATTTGCATTGCGGGAATTAGTCGATGCTAAGCAGGCGTTTCCTGTTCCTAATGAAGGGAAATTGCAGAAGGGGAAGATACTCACCAAAAGCAAAGCACATGCTCGATATTAATTATGGCAGAGCCGGCACACGTCTTATGAGGCCGCGTGCTCTCTGCTGGTTGCTACCAGCGATTTCGTTCTTGTTTCTTGTTTTTTTTTTTTTTCGTGTTTTCCCAGCCAAACTTTTGGCTTGTCGTAACTGGCGACGAAAATCGCTGCTAATAATGGGAGAAGGGGAAATTCAAAGAACGCTGCTTATTAATAAGATGTCGCGACTATACACCTGATAAGAACAAAGTCGACCTTTCTCAAGCCTGGCCTTGAGCATAATTACTTGGGGAGAAGGTTTTAATTATGTTAACACAAAAAAGCTGATGCAAGTTGTCTGCTTGATGTCAGACAGAGAGAACAATTAAGGATGCTTCGAAGTTTTTTTTTTTTCTTTTTTTTTTTTGCTGACTGATGTACTCCTTCTTCCTGTTGTGCGAGTGAGTGGCTTAAAGGTGCAGTGCAGAACTTTCTGACAATAATGTTTCGTACTTGGAGTACGCTAGAGGTCTTTGAGCAGTACATGCTCTAGTATATCTGGCATTATTTCCCACGTGTTTGAGCGTCTCTCTGTGACGACGAGATAACTGCCAATCAGGTGACTCCAGGCGTGACGTCAACCCACCCGGAGCGTCTGTGTACTTGATGACGTATTGGTGTCAACACCAATGAAAAGTGTCAGACGTTAAACCTCCGCTTCTTCAGAGAGAGAGAGAGAGAGAAAGATAGCGCCTTAGGACGTTCATCAACAAGAGCCGCGGGCGTAGCAATGCTGTAATCGATATGACTTCGAACGTGATATTTACTTTATGCCCGTGCACACGAAATCGTGTCATACGCGTAAAACGTCGCAAATCAGGGAAATACGAGAGCATGAAATCGAACTTAGCCATGACGACAAACGACAACAACAACTACAGATGTATTATGACGACGCTATGGGGTGTTTGAGCGCTTCTGTCATAGAATCCTGAAAGCAGTAACGAAGTCCAGAACGAAATAATGCATTGTACATGCAGAACTGCGAAAAATGGGAATACGAACACAATATATAGTGATCAGGGAAAGACAAAATAAAGAAGAAAAAAACTAATCTCTCGCATAACAGAAGCAGTTATAAAAACGCAGTAACAGTTCCAGTCTCGACAACACGGCTTTGTACAACAAAACTAAACGCCATCATTTTAATGCCCGTCTCGCAGTACGCGTTCCAAAGCATCAGTCCCCATTTAATAATATCCACTGCTCGGCTTATATCGTAACACGTCGATGAATATATAAACCCATAGCAGCGCGAGAAACAAAACCATGCCTGGCAGGACATGCGGATGACAATTGGAGCTGCAATCGTGATAACCTAGACATCGTAAAAAAGAAGCCAAAAAATAAAGGATCACAAAGAGGATCCGAAGATTACTTTTTCCACCAAAGCCCCGAGGTTCTAAAAGTTGTCCCAGTGTTGCGGACAGCGCGGGCTCTAAAACGGTATCGTGGATGATTAAGAACCCCCTCACCCTTCCTCCTCCTTCCCCTCTTCTGGCCTTAGGCTTCATCAGGCTAATGGAAAAAGGGACCTCATCCGCTTGGGGCAGATTAACGCCTGGCATTGCTGAGAAAGAGAAACGAGAGCGATGAGTCAGCGTTTGAGGGCGAAACGTACAATCCAATTCCAGAACAAAGTCCAGGTCTTTCTTGGTGTGCGTTGTGGCGTTTCCTCGGTAGATGGAAGTCCGATTACATGATACATGTCACTTGTTTGGCGCCTGGGTCGCTTCTCGAGGAAGACGTAAACCAGGGTGGCAGTATAGAGAGTTCAATTTCTCTCTTTTTTTTTTTTTTCCTGAACGGAACGCTCTGAAAACTGTCCAAACCATGCGTTCACGTTAAATAGTACGCCGATGAATTTTTTTTTTTTTCGCTAACATCTGGCAATTAGATAAGCTCTTCGTCCATCCTTTGCGCCCGTTAACTCCAACTCCAACTTCAACTCAAGCGGAAATTAGGTTAGTTGTAGACAATGAGGATGGGTGCTTGAAGTACTCATTTACAAACAGTACTTGATGTACAGAGTACTCAAGTACGTACTACATTAAATGGGTTGGAACAACTTCATAGATGTGGTCCATTACATCACTGACGCATCGTACTGCACGTCAGAATACTCGAAAAAAAAAAAAAGAATTATTCTTCAACGTGTCGTACTTAGCGAGATACAAGCCCTCGAACACACTCCCGAGCAAAGCGCAGACGTCACAGACCTCAGAGTTGCGTCCATTCCCATTGGCAGCTCTAAGCACGTGACTTCTCGTGCGCTACCTCATTGGCGGAGGTGAGGGCTGTGATGTCAGAGCGGCATGAGCTTCCTCAAACGCTTTCAGACATATGTCGGCACAGTTCCCCTAGAAGTCGGCCCAGGACGCACATTTCCCCAGGGCGTTAGTCGTGACGTTGCCCACATACGTGAGGCCGACAACGGCAAGCCCTTTCACAATCACCACCATCACCACCGCGGCATGAGCTTCAAAATAAATGTCGGCACAGTTCCTGTGAAGCCGGCCCAGGAGGCACGGACCCCCTGCGACAGCCGTGACGTTGTCCGCCCAAGCGTGGCCAACATCACCACAAGCAGTTACATCACCACCACCACCGCCGCCGCATGAGTACCGCTATTCGTAGTGCCCATTTGCTCCACTTCTATTACACTCATCGCTGTTAAACTTTCAAAGCAGGTTCATCGTCCACGTCGGTGCGAACAACCGTCTTTTACGTTCATCTGGGATGACCTGTCGCAACCCCTTTAAACATTCGTGGAAGGACTCGAAACAAAATATGTCAGGAGGGGTGCGCATAAATTAGGATAACATGCCCTGTGGAAAATACATATATTCGCACAAAACGTACGGCTTCAGCGCGCGATCTTGGGGCGCAAGAGAACTTTCAATCTCGCGGGTCAGAAAAACTCTTCACCTCGGCTGCCAGTCTGCTACGTCACGTCAGTCGGCCAATTGCGAAGCGCGCGCCTTCTTTTTTCTGTCTTCCTATTTGCAGTTGTACTTCGCGCCGCCCGTCCCTCGTCTCGACGTCTCCCGTTCTCGCTAGCAGACGATTCTCGGTAGCCAATGAAAAGGGCTCCGCTGACCCGACGTCATCACACGCAAATGCAGCCTGACGAGATCGCCCTCGATGCGCGCATGCCTTGCATGCTCGTTTAGAGACATTTACGAGTGCTCGTACTTTTACTAATTTTTTTCGACTATTTTTGTTGCGATGCTGTGTATATTTTTTTTTTTGGGGGGGGGAGGGGTTCTGTAGTTATCCGTTGAGTACTTCATATTGCTGTAAAAAAAAAGTGAGGTTCGCTTGGCAATTTTCAATGTTCAGTTGAAAAAAAATAAATTTCCCTCAATTAAAAATTGGCCAAAGCCTTCTTAAATGGTGTCGAAAGTTTCCAGAAGGTATAATTGCCGAAAGTGCCACAATCCTCCGGCGAGTGCGGCGCCAGCCAGAATTTTTTATCACTTTAGGTGTAACACCCTGTATTTACAAAATATGGACACTCTTGGTTATCCGGTGTTGAACAGAAAAATCAATGCATCCGATGATATGCACGGGGAAGACGCGACAACTTAATGTAATTGAACTTTATTGTGAGATGATGAATGAGGAGTTCAATTTCGTTAGCAAATACCAATGTTTTGTTGCTTTCCGAGTCATAAGGAACCACAAAAAAAAAAATTCATATAAAATTCTGGGGGAGGTGGGGGTTCGAGCGGCGCCTCTGGATCATTTGGCGCGGAATTGCCGATTGTGGTATGCTTGTGGTATACTTTGTAGTGTACTAAAAGTACCAGTGATACCAGTAACTGCAGATACAACGACAACCTAAGCAACAACATATAACAACAACAACAACATAGATGAATGGATGATGATGGTGTGGGATGTTTCCCTGCGTTGGGTGCAGGACCCTACCCCATTCCAAAGAGGTTCATATGAGAGGATGAAGAGGGAAGGAAATCCCTACAGTTCGTGCAGGAGGCCGGTGGCCCTCAGAAAGGAAAGAAAAGCGCCAAGTGCACGGCACTGATGTCCAGGGTTACTCCATGGGCCGAGAACTTTGCAGATGTTGAATGGCCTCTGATCGAGCATTTCAAGTTAACATTTAAAGGCCCGTCGCTCGCGTACGTACTGGCTGCAGTCTTCTAAAATGTGTCGGATTGCTGCCGGGACACCACAAGTTGTACGCAGCGCCGTGTTGCTGTGGCCCAGCCTATACCGGAGTGCAGGGGTGAATGCGACGCTAACAACATATAAATTAATGATGACGAATGGGGAAATTCGCCCAACTACAGATGCATGATGGTTATGACATGAGGTGTCTCACCGCATAGGATGGTGGCCAGAAAAATAATTCGGAGGGGGCTTCATGGGGACTTTGCAAGGTGGGGGCGAAGGGTTTCCCTCTCCCAAGTGCTCTACCAAAGGTACGATTTCGGGACATTTGAACCCCCTAACCGGCCCCCTGGCCACGCCCCTGTCACCGCGGGGATGGTACCATTTATGATTAGGTGTGTAAATGATTCCAAGTACTTGGTACTTAAATTTAAATACAATTTTGGGTGACACTGTATGACTAGATGACGAGTACTTGTCTTCTATACGTAGATTGAGAAGTTACCCGTCAAAAAGAACTCGTTACAAGTTAAGTTACCGTGTGCAAAATGTAACTAAGTTAATAACGAAGTTTTTCAGCCTGAAATGTAATTCGCAGTTACTGAGTTACTTTAAAAAAAAGAACGAGTTACTTCCAAGTTACTTCGGACACAAAATAGCATTACGCAAGTGCAGCGCGCTTGAGCAGTTGAGTTAGACCTTGAGTTGCCTGCGGAGGAGTGCGACACGCTTAGTTCCTGTGGGCGCACTATGGTTCAGCTTCATTTCAATGGCAGCGGTTCTTACTTCCTGAATAAAGTACTGTAATTGATTGAATATCACGTTTTATGGCAAAAAAATGCCATGAAGGAACCGGAGAGAAAGCACGAAAATATGTGGACGTGAGTGAAAAGCGAGTTAAAAGTAACTTGGAACTTAGCTTAAGTTACTTTGGCAAAGTTACCTGAAAAAGGAACGAGTTCCTCTGAAAGTTACCACGGCGCAAAAGTACCGAGTTAAGTTACAAGTTACCAAAAAAAAGGAACTTAGTTACAGTAACGAGTTACTTGTAACGAGTTACCTCGAACTCTGCTTCTATACAAGGATCCACACTGCAGCCGCCGCGTTGTCCACGTTTCCGAACCCCAAGGCTGCCAAGGCTTCTACAAATTGGGCCCGGCAGGTGACGCACTCGAATGCCGAGAATTTGGAAGTCCAGGGGAGCAATGTTGCCAACTGAGTTTCCTTCGCCACTTGCCCCGGTTTCGGAGTGCAAGAAACAGACTTTGAACGTGCACAGCATGCCACATGAGCTTGGCTTGCTTCGTTCTACGTCTCAAGTTTGAAGCAGAGACAGCACGTGATGGCGTCCAAAACGAGATTATTCTTCATTTCTGCAACCCTCCATGAACGTTCTCTCCGCAGTGAAAGATGTAGCACGTTTGAGAAGTGGTCGAGACGTGACATGTTGAGCGGATGCCAGCAGCGTGGAACTTTTTTTAATGGTAGGAAAGCCTTGAATGTGCATTTTAGAGCGGCACGGAAGGCACTTCGAACATATATATATATTTTTTTTACAGTGCACTCTGAGAACTGATGGTTGCAGTGAACTTCACCGCAGAGAAAGATCTTAGCCGTCTACGATCCCGAATGGCATCGTTCTCTCCACTGGTTGATTAAAAACGCGAGGCGTACGCCTTTTTATGACAGTGAATTCTGCAGTTACGTTAGTTTTCACAAAAAGGCGTGCGTCCCACGCTTTCTACAAGGCAGGTGTGATAACTGAAGACGTGACGACGCAGGAACAAGAGGAGCAGAACACGCTGAACGTCGTGGAGATAACGGCATCATTCTGTGTAATGGTTGGCCTTCACCGCGCTGTGTGGTGAAATTGTGTTTTAAGGGTGTGTCATATGAACGAGCTACCTTCAAGCCCTGTCACGCAAAAATATTTTCTTTTGGGAAGCGCGCATTTCCCGAGAAAATTAGTTTCCAAGAATGGCCCGCAATGGCAGCGACCTCTCCCAGCTCCTTCCGGCGTGTTGTGACGTCAGATCATCGACCGCTTTCATTGGCTGTCGAGAATCTTCTGCTAGAGCGAGGAAGGAAGGCGACCCGTCCGACGACTGCTTTGTGTTGGACGCGGGACTCGGGAGGGGGGGGGGGGCAGCGCCGAAGCCAACCGCAAGAAGAAAAAAAGAGAGAGAGAGACGCGATCCTCACTATTGGGCGGAAGACGTGACGTCACAGACTGGTAGCCGAGGAAACGAGCTTTTTCTGGCCCGCGAGATTCATAGCCCTCTTGCGCAACAGAATTGTGCGCTGCACGCGTAGTTTTTGTGCACATGTGCATTTGTTCCCGGGCTTGAAATGCAATGTGACACATCCCCACGCCATCCTAGTGACAGATACCCTTTTTACACGGACACTCTCAAATACCGTTGAAGTCAATGGAAGTTGAACCCCCAAATACCATTGAATGAACGGGAGTTTCTTGCGCTTACACGACCCTTTCAGGGCGTCGCTGCTGCATTTAGTTTTTCTGTCAGGGGAACCTACAACGTGATAGGAAGGGAGTTGCCTCAGGACAGAAGCCGCCGATATTTCGAACAGAGACTGTTCTTCTTCTGGGCACCGTCCTCATCATTGGCATGGTATTTAAAGGGTTAGGTGTGACGTGTTTAAAGGTTCATGCGAATTGTGGGTCAACAGCCCGGAGGGAAGAAAGGTCCGTACGGGTTTTTACGGCGGGAGTGAATGGCTGCTTTGTTAGAGTGTGGAGGGGATTATGTGAACGTAGTGATCTAGGCTACAGACCGGTTGCAGAAAAATGGAAGGTTCACGAACACGTGGACGAAACGGGACAACAGGCAAGAATTCGCAAGCATAGCGAAAGATAAGGAGGTTAGTGGTTACGTGGGGAAAATTCCAGAACGAGCAAATTTTTTTTTTTTTTTTAATATATATTTGTAATACAAAGTTGTGGCATGCAATAAAGAGAGCAGAAAGCAGTGGCCATGCAGAACATAACAGATGATAATGGAGGTAGATGGGAAAAGCATATTTTATTTGTGAAGTGTTTCTAGGGTGCCTTGTGATTTGTTGATACCAGACGGGTGAAGAGCGTTGAACTTGTATATGAGATAAGACTCCCTATCACGTCTGTCACGTGTGGATCTAAACCCGGTTTCTAGAATATATAGTTTAATGTTGTCAAAATTGTGACCAGGAACGTTAAAGTGTTCGGCGACTGCTTTGGGGAGTTTGTTGGACGTGTCGGTTCTGTGTCCGGTAAGGCGGTTGTTCATTTGTTGGCCGGTTTCACCAATGTATTGCATAGAGCAGTCGCCGCATTCAATGCAGTATATAACATTGGAGCTTGTGCATGTGAATGCGTGGTTAACGGGGTGGGTGTAATTGCTCGCAGTGCTTTTGATGGAGTTAGCGTGTTGAACGTGCTTGCATGTTTTGCAGCGCGGGAGGTTGCAGGGTCGTGTTCCCGTGTACGGGGCGCTCGTTTTGCTGATTTTGGCATTGACCAAGGAGTCTGCCAGGTTTCTTGCGCGTCGGTATGTCACCTGTATGGGATTTGTGAATATGTTGTTAAGTCGGTCACTGCTTTGGAGGAGGGGCTCGTGCTTCTGTAGAATGGCTTTGATGTTTGGAAGTGCGTTGGAATATCTTGTGATGAAGCTTATTTGGCACGCGTCGGGATTTTTTCGGTTTTCCAGGACCTCGTTTCGATCGAGTGTGAGTGCCTTGCGACGGAATTCGGTTAGGAGGGAGTCTGGATAGTCCCTTTGGGCAAGTGTACTGCAGAGTTCGTCAAGCTTCTCAGCGTAATCTGTGTCGTTTGAACAAATTCTGCGTAGTCTTACACTCTGCCCATTAGGAATTCCAACCTTACAGTGGCGCGGGTGATGACTCTTGAAGTGAAGGTATTGTTGTTTGTCAGTTGGCTTTTTGTACAGGGTTGTGACGAGGTTGCCGTTGTCTAGTGATATCGTGGTGTCGAGGAAGTTAATTAAGTGAGTTGACTGTTGTGATGTGAACTTTATGTTGCTATGCGCGGTGTTCAGTAGATCTACGAACTTTTGAAATTCATGTTCCCCGTGTTCCCATATTATCAGTATATCATCGATGTATCGAAGGTACACCGTGGGTTTTAATGAGAGGGCGCTGAGAACTTTGTTTTCTAGGAACCCCATGAAGATATTTGCGTATGTGGGTGCAACAGGTGTGCCCATACTTGTACCGTGTACTTGTAGGTAGTATTCACCATTGAACTCGAAGTAGTTCAGTTTAAGAACCAAGTCCATTAGAGCGAGTATGGTTTCCGTGTCTTTTCTGGTGTTTGTAGTAGAAAGGGTATTGCAGAGGGCTGTGATTCCGTCGTTGTGTGGGATGTTAGTATACAGTGATGTCACATCCAGCGTGGCTAGTATTGTGTCCCTACCAAATGTACGAGTGTTGTTTATATCTCTGCCTCTATACACTGCCATCGCATGTACAAGACACACCCCACCTCCTCAGAATAATCAGAGATATAAACAACACTCGTACATTTGGTAGGGACACAATACTAGCCACGCTGGATGTGACATCACTGTATACTAACATCCCACACAACGACGGAATCACAGCCCTCTGCAATACCCTTTCTACTACAAACACCAGAAAAGACACGGAAACCATACTCGCTCTAATGGACTTGGTTCTTAAACTGAACTACTTCGAGTTCAATGGTGAATACTACCTACAAGTACACGGTACAAGTATGGGCACACCTGTTGCACCCACATACGCAAATATCTTCATGGGGTTCCTAGAAAACAAAGTTCTCAGCGCCCTCTCATTAAAACCCACGGTGTACCTTCGATACATCGATGATATACTGATAATATGGGAACACGGGGAACATGAATTTCAAAAGTTCGTAGATCTACTGAACACCGCGCATAGCAACATAAAGTTCACATCACAACAGTCAACTCACTTAATTAACTTCCTCGACACCACGATATCACTAGACAACGGCAACCTCGTCACAACCCTGTACAAAAAGCCAACTGACAAACAACAATACCTTCACTTCAAGAGTCATCACCCGCGCCACTGTAAGGTTGGAATTCCTAATGGGCAGAGTGTAAGACTACGCAGAATTTGTTCAAACGACACAGATTACGCTGAGAAGCTTGACGAACTCTGCAGTACACTTGCCCAAAGGGACTATCCAGACTCCCTCCTAACCGAATTCCGTCGCAAGGCACTCACACTCGATCGAAACGAGGTCCTGGAAAACCGAAAAAATCCCGACGCGTGCCAAATAAGCTTCATCACAAGATATTCCAACGCACTTCCAAACATCAAAGCCATTCTACAGAAGCACGAGCCCCTCCTCCAAAGCAGTGACCGACTTAACAACATATTCACAAATCCCATACAGGTGACATACCGACGCGCAAGAAACCTGGCAGACTCCTTGGTCAATGCCAAAATCAGCAAAACGAGCGCCCCGTACACGGGAACACGACCCTGCAACCTCCCGCGCTGCAAAACATGCAAGCACGTTCAACACGCTAACTCCATCAAAAGCACTGCGAGCAATTACACCCACCCCGTTAACCACGCATTCACATGCACAAGCTCCAATGTTATATACTGCATTGAATGCGGCGACTGCTCTATGCAATACATTGGTGAAACCGGCCAACAAATGAACAACCGCCTTACCGGACACAGAACCGACACGTCCAACAAACTCCCCAAAGCAGTCGCCGAACACTTTAACGTTCCTGGTCACAATTTTGACAACATTAAACTATATATTCTAGAAACCGGGTTTAGATCCACACGTGACAGACGTGATAGGGAGTCTTATCTCATATACAAGTTCAACGCTCTTCACCCGTCTGGTATCAACAAATCACAAGGCACCCTAGAAACACTTCACAAATAAAATATGCTTTTCCCATCTACCTCCATTATCATCTGTTATGTTCTGCATGGCCACTGCTTTCTGCTCTCTTTATTGCATGCCACAACTTTGTATTACAAATATATATTAAAAAAAAAAAAAAAATTTGCTCGTTCTGGAATTTTCCCCACGTAACCACTAACCTCCTTATCTTTCGCTATGCTTGCGAATTCTTGCCTGTTGTCCCGTTTCGTCCACGTGTTCGTGAACCTTCCATTTTTCTGCAACCGGTCTGTAGCCTAGATCACTACGTTCACATAATCCCCTCCACACTCTAACAAAGCAGCCATTCACTCCCGCCGTAAAAACCCGTACGGACCTTTCTTCCCTCCGGGCTGTTGACCCACAATTCGCATGAACCTTTAAACACGTCACACCTAACCCTTTAAATACCATGCCAATGATGAGGACGGTGCCCAGAAGAAGAACAGTCTCTGTTCGAAATATCGGCGGCTTCTGTCCTGAGGCAACTCCCTTCCTACATCTCTACCGGTTCGCTGGATTTCTACCCATCTACAACGTGATAGTTGTACATACAATAAAATGCAGCTTGTTTTATTGTCTCGAAATAGAACTTCACCACGTAGCACGCTCAATGCCAACCATTGTATACGAAATGACACCGTTATCACTACTGATTTATGGAAATAGCAGCTAGTACGCCTTTTTGTGACAGTTCGAATAACTACATAATGCATGGTCCCTGTAAAGGCACCAATCCACACAAAGCACTTGTTGAACGCATAGTTCATCTCGGTGGTTGCCGCCAATCTTGCCTGTTAACTAGTTCAACTGAGGTCGCCGATCTCAGTTGAAGTCAACTGCACTCTAAGAAAAAAAGGAGTAAAATGGAGAGTAATTACAGCTTCTACTCCCCTAGTCTGCAATTACTCCCCATTTTACTCCCCTAACCCAACATTTAGTCCCGACATTTACTCCCCAGGACTGCAAATTGTCACTAAACTTCGCGAGTGGTCTCCTGAATACAACAGTCTACGTAAATATGTGCCCTTGGTCAATTTGAACGGCATAAGGCTGTATAACTCAGAAAACGTAGATATTTTGCAGCCACACAGTGTAAGAAACAGTTAGCGCATCTTTCTTCGCAAATTGTGCCCTAGTATGGCGCAAGATTCTATATCACTCGATATATCACCGTTGACGGTTTGCTTCAAAGTATTTCCATGCATGCGCCCCAATTATGTACCTGGGACTCTTACAGCAGCGCGTGAAATGCGGTCTTCACTCTGTGACATTCATTTACTCCCGTGCATTTACTCCCGAAAGGGACTATTTTTTTGTGGCAATGCAATTACTCCCTAAAAGGAGTAAAAGTACTCCTTTTTTTCTTAGAGTGTGGCACTGAGGTGTCTATGACATTTGGCCTTGTAACATCACCCAAAATGCAATTGGAGACGCATGGCATTGACTCAGTGGCAGTTGAAAGAACCCCGCATGTAACAGGGGTATAAGCCACCGGAGCTCGGTCAATTCTAATTCGACTGTTTCGTAATTGTTAAGTTGTAGTCGCAGTGAACCTCAGTGTGACCTTGCATAATGTGTCTCCGCCGTCATTCCTCTCTCTTACTTTTTTTTTTCTCTCTTTTCTTTTCTTGTTTCTGTTTGTAGAGCGACGCGCTCCGACGAAAGAAAGCACGCACCTTTTCCATTACGTGCTCCGCACATTTCGCAAAAATGGCCCCTTTGTCTCTGAGGTCCATTTATTCCAGCAAGAGAATACTTTTTTGCCAAGTTACACGGGCTGGAACTTTACGAAGGCTCGTTTATCTCGACACGAGGCAGCGCGGCCCTGCTTCTATACAACTGATAGTATAGTGGCAGAATAACAAATTGTCATGTCGCCCCAGTCTTATGGCTTTGCTTCTGCGCGTTGCTACCAAAAAAAAAAAAAATATCTCCACGTTAGAGATAGTAAAATATAATGTCGCGCTAAGAAATGCGCGACTGCACTTTACCAAGATCAGCCTTTTTCATTAGGGATAACGGCAGCAAGAGCCGATGTGCTCGGTAGAACACGTTTGCGTCAGGGTAAATATCGCGAAATTCTCGGATGCCTGAGGAAGACGGCGTGGAATATAAAACGAAATAATATTCAAAATTTTCACTCTTTCTTTCTCTCTCTCTCACGCGCACACGCACCCACACCCCAACTTGACAACGGTACTTCTTCGATGCATGGCAACCACGAGGAGAGTTGTGGATGTAGCCGTGTTGATGTAGACGGCTCAGTCTACAAAACCTATACTTGGTGTCCCAGAAAAATCTTTTGACGTTTCGAACATGCGGGTTAGCAAACTCTATTATTGGGCACATACACAAAAGAAGGACTGTTTAAGCAAACGGTTTCGCAACGTAGCTAAAAGTTTGTTTCTTATAGAGGTACTGTTTAGGCAGTAGAGAAGCAATCTCAGAAAGGTACCCTGGGCCCTCACCTCTCTTACGTCCCAATTTTCGTCCCAATTCCGCTCATATATATATATATTTTTTTTTAGAAAATCACGGTTGAAAATTACGGACCACAATGTGTCGAAGACCTCACGAGTAGCGCATTGTACGTCAAATACGGCTGCAAAATTGCATTGCATGCGCATAACACTGTGTCTAAAAGGAAAGAAGACGGCTACGTGTCGTCCACGTATAGCTGCCAGGAACAGCAAGCCAGTCGTGAATATGGACCACTGTTGCTCAGAGTAGAGTGGTACTAGTTTCCGTTATACCTTCACCAGCGCCACCCTCGTTGGCTCCTTCGGTAGCGTGCCCGCCTGTTGATCGCAAGATCGCGGGTTCCAACCCTGCCGAGGACGGTGGCAACTTGGTGGAAGATGGTGGCTCATATTTCGGCGCACGGTAAAGGGAGACCTCGCAAGGATTCGAAAAAAGAAAAAAAAAAATAGATGAGCATCATACTGAACAAGAACCACCCCCTCGATACCGAATACAACATTCGAATTCATTTTTTTCGCGAGTAATTAATTCGTAAATGATGACAATACCAAACCGAGAGAGAGATACATACATGATGACGATGATATGGGGATGACTTCCGCTCATTGAGCAGAATGCTACCCCATTGCTATTGGGGAAAAATGAGAGGATGGTGATGAGGATGTTGCTGACCAAACCGAAATCGAAATGCGAAGAGCAGAAAACAGAGCTCCATACTATACGGCGGTTCGGCCGGGGGAGGATACCGTGACGTCACCCAGCATTGTCGTCTGCTACGAAGCCTGCATTGCCAGCAGGTTTTCCAGACGACTGTCGGCCAAGTTCCCCCTCAAGTTTTCCCAGGACGCACACTGACCCCTCTGTCAAGTAAGCTGTGACTCGTCTAAAATCCGAGGGATCTGCAACCATCGGGGTCTTCATTTTTTTTATTACTTCTTTCTACTCCCCCTCTCGCTTGCTGAGGTTAGTCTTACAGAACTACTATCCTTTCTGGGGACTTCTGTCCCCACTCTGAGGCTAATCATTATATTTTCACCAAATTACCGCGACCACAATCAATCATCAAAGTAAAGTAGTTGTTGTTCGCTATCAGCCTTCGACTTGCATGGATGTGTCCGAACCACCCCACCTTAACACCTCAGCCCACTCAAGGTAAGGACAGTCTGTGTATATAGAGATCCCCACAGGCTTAACCCGATTGCGTTTCTGTGCATAAGACATTGGAAAATACCGCAAAGTGGAAGCCAATTTGGCGTCCGCGACTATAGGTTTCCGAGAACAGATACTCTGGCTTTAAACATTGAGCAGGTCTGAACACCGCAGTGAGCTCCCGAGCAAGTGCCTAAATTTCTCCGGGCCAGTTTCCATAATTCGTTTCTGGAACAATGCAGTCTAATTCTCTCGTTTCACGTTAATCCCCCAATCCCATTAGACGCTACAAGACGAATAGAGAACAACGTAGAACTGCACGACGAAAACTTAATTCTTCTTCACTCGAGAAAAAGGATTACAACGCACGGGCCATGCCTCGGGGAGCTCCACCTGCTGGAATAGAAAAGATAACGATAATGGGGCGTCGCTGGGTTCAGGTACCCGTTCCGTAGACTACATCATCCGAGGCGTTCGCGAAATCGTGTATTGGATTATACCGCAGACGGCCTGTTCAGCAGAAGATGCTATGCAAGTAGTTCATCTGTCTGCGCAGCTCTCCAGTTTTCTTCCCTTCCCTATTGCCCTTCGAGAGCCCTTACCGGCCCCTCTCCCACACTGTAAACTGGAAAACACCCTTATGGGTGTAAATGGCTTGTCCTATAACTGACACCTATTTTTACACCGTACATGGTCTGGAACACCATGTTTAGAGGGTGTATTCCGTGTAAATCACCCCTGGAAAGGGCGCTTTTCTTTGAAAATGCCCTCTTTTGCACCCTTTAAACACCCTTTTAGGAGGGTGTAAGATCGTTAAACACCCTCCTAAAAAGGTGTATAAAGGGTGCAAAAGACGGCATTTTCAAGGAAAAGCACCCTTTCAAAGGGCGTTTTACACGGGATACACCCTCTAAAAAGGGTGTTCCAGACCATACGGTGTAAAAATAGGTGTCAGTTATAGGACAAGCCATTTACACCCATAAGGGTGTTTTCCAGTTTACAGTGCAGGTACTGGGTATCATTTTAAGGTTGTGACGCAACTGGTTTCTTCTGCGCGACGCGAGGAAATATGATATTTAGCGATTTCCAATGCCTTTCAGAACTGTCCAAGTTCACTGGAGCAAGTAGCAACGTCCGACCGACTGCTGAATTTCTCATTTAGGGCTGCTTAGCAGAATAAAAGCCGCACTGTCCGTCTGCGCTCCGAGCTTATCTACGCTACGTCACGTGTCCATGGCAAGCCCAGTTCACGTGACCGATGCAAAAGCGGAACTGCACGTGGGAATTTGAAGTCAGGTGCCCCAAGGCTATTGCAGACCGACGTGAAATGACGGAAGCCTCCATATTGTGTCCTACACTGTAAACTGAAAAACACCCTTATGGGTGTAAATGGCTTGTCCTATAACTGACACCTTTTTTTACACCATATGGTCTTAGAACACCCTTTTCAGAGGGTGTATTCTGTGTAAGACACCCTTTGAAAGGGTGCTTTTCCTTGAAAATGCCTTCTTTTGCACCCTTTAAACACCCTTTTAGGAGGGTGTTTAACAACTTTACACCCTCCTAGAAGGGTGTTTAAAGGGTGCAAAAGAAAGCATTTTCAAGGAAAAGCACCCTTTCAAAGGGTGTCTTACACAGAATACACCCTCTGAAAAGGGTGTTCTAAGACCATATGGTGTAAAAAGAGGTGTCAGTTATAGGACAAGCCATTTACACCCATAAGGGTGTTTTTCAGTTTACAGTGTAAAGTTGCTGGGGAATCAAGTTTTGAAGTGTTTGCAAAAAGTAAAAGTTTCCAAAATGTGTGGGAAAAAATCTACTTGAGGTGACGTTGATTCATGCAGCGTGCTTTTTACTGTTCCTCTGCAACGTTTCGACCGTTTAGAAACGGTCTAAACGGTTCGGTTTACACGGCTGCTTTGTTAGCAGCCGTGCGAACGGCTTTGAATGCGCGCAGTGGCAGCGACCTGCTGCCATTGCGCCTATGGTAGTGTTTAGGTATGGTAGTATATTCGATTACTAGTGAGTTAAAAGTTACTATAATGTTATAAAGTAAGTTAGAAGTTAAAATAATGGAGACGCAAGTAAAAAAATGAGGGAAAGAAAAATACACAGGGAAAATACAGACAAGACTATGTTCACTATGTCACTTAATCAACGCATCTTATCTACGCTAATGACTAATGACATAAAATTTGTTGAAAACGCCTCCCGTTTTCAACAAATCAGGGCACATAACGATATCACTCGAGATGATGGTCGGCTAGGAGCGTGCTATGCGGTGAAGTTCATTTTTAAGTGTGTATAAGTACACTGGAGGCCAACCGACTGCCCAGAATCAGATCACTGTAACTCCTGCTCCGTTGAAAGCGAGGGGCCTGCGCCTTTTTGTGACGACCAACACCACACATGCACACGCATAAATGGGATGATGATGAGTTGGGTCATTCTCCGCCGTTATGGCGGTACCCTGCCCCATTGCGCTTGTGGAAGGGATGAGAAAGTGATGATGATGGAAAAGTGTCCGGTTAGAGTCCGCCTACACCACTGCACGTTCACGTCACAAAAAGGCGTAGGCTTCCTCGTCTTCCACAAATCAGGGCGCAGAATGATGTCATTCGGGATGATGGTTGGCTTTCACACGCATTCCGAATGCTCATTATCTTTGAGCGCGTCGTGCGATGAGGTCCCTTTCTTTTTTTTTTTAGAGTGCTTATGCACTCGTCGCCGGAAAGCAAGTCTACGAGAACTCCTTTCAGAATCCTTTCAGAAATCCTTCCAGAATGAGTTCAGTCTGGAGTCTGTCCCATATGAGTTCGAACTTCAAAGCGTATTAGGGGTTCGGCGCGCAAATGTAATGCATCCGGAACTCGAAAAAAAAAGAAAAAAAAAAGACCACCTCATTAACGCCGCCCATTTGTTCGTCCCTTTCTTTGCGGAATATTCCGCCGTCAACTGCCATTAGTGCGCGTTCTCCTATCATAACCAGCGACTCTAATAATTAACTTTGAAATGAGCTTCGCAAATTAACTTCCGTGCGAGATCGACTTGTAACGCGAACCGACCAGGAAACGGACATGCGACCGGCAGGACGACGTTAATTACGCCATCTCACGGATGCCCGCTAAAATATAGAAAGCTTTAGTCGTGCATTCGACAACTTTTCGACGGAGGCGTACTTCACCGCATAACACGCTGAACCACTGTCCAGAAGGAAATCGTTATAACAGACCCGATTTCTGGGAAACGTGGGGTGTACGCCTTTTACGACAGCGTAATGTTACGTTCACAACATACGGCATCGAAAGTCTGGAACAGCTCTGATGGCTTTCGGTGCCCTTCCACTCTTAAAAATGAACTTCACCGTATAGCACACTCCTACACTCTTAAAAATGAACTTCACCACATAGCACGCTCCTAGCCAACCATCATCCCGAATGACAACGTTCTCGCCCCTGATTTGCTGAAAACGGGAGGAGGAGCCTATTTTGTGCCTTTATGCCCGGCACAAAATAGGCTCCCCCTCCCGTTTTCAACAAATCAGGGGCGATCGAGAACGTTGTCATTCGGGATGATGGTTGGCTAGGAGAGTGCTATGTGGTGAAGTTCATTTTTAAGAGTGTAGCCAACCATCATCTCGAATGAGTTTTAAGAGTGTGTAATGTGGTGAACCTTGTTTTAAGAGTCTACACTCTAAAAACGGAAGTTCACCGCATAGCACGCTGTGCGCCAACTATTGCCACGAATGATAGGGTTATCGCCCCTGGTTCGAGGAGAGAGGGGGGCGTACGCCTTTTTGTGGCAATCTGGATATATGATAATTTCCATAAAAAGGCGTACGCCCTCCTCTGTCCTCGTGTCAGGAGCGGTAACCCTATCATTCGTGGCGATGGTTGGCGCACTACGTGCTATGCGGTGAAGTTCTGTTTTTAGAGTGCACTCTGAGTGAGTGTACCTGTGGTTTCACTTTATTACACTAGTGCTGATACGCTGACCCACAAGACATGTAACGCAGTTTCCATATTGTTTGCTCACACGGGACTACATAACAGGCTGCGGCCTCGTAGTCAAGTCAGCAATGTCCAGTGTCAGTAAATAAATATAAAAAAAAAAGAAAAAAGAAAACGAAACGGTAACGCCGAATTTTCCACAACTATCATCCGAGAAATCTGAGCCCTATATATAACATTCGCAGAAACGCTTTCACGTCCTGTGGGCGTCTTTTGGGGAACGTGAAAACGACCTTCGGCAGCATCATTGACCGGAAGCTATTTGGGGGCCATCCAGCATCGACTTCATCGATTATCTGCAACACATTAGGGGCACTCGCGACCTTGTACGGTCCGAACGTCTTCACCGAGACTTCGTTGTGTTGCGCTAATCACCCTTTGATACCTCGTGATGAACCCTTTTGAGTTCTCTGTGCACCCTTCAGAACTGCCCATCGTGTGCGCTGTAATGCACGTCTAAAAACTGTTCATGCGTTCACCTTTATTGCTCGAGTGCCTTCCGCTTTCTGCACTTTCATGAGATGCCAGGGGAACCTGTATGCGACGAAAATACAGACTTCGTCAATAGAGGGCTCTGTACAGATGCGAAGCAGTGATATACGTTTTGGTAAACTTTGATGAAAATGTATCACCTGGTATAGCACGACTTGTATACAGAGAAATACAGAGAATGGCGTTGGTACTAATAAGCTAAAATCGCTAAAAGCAGTGCTAAAAACACTAAAAATCGATTTTTTCATGGGTGACCAACAGGCCAAATTGGTACTTTATTGGTCTAATAAGTATTTTCATGTCGAAAAATCTAACATACAGCGATGCGGGTAAGGTAGAAGAAAATGCCTCCTGTCTGTATGCCACGATATTTCTAAGCGAGATTATTCATGCTGGACCTTCGTTATATGCATTGAATTGAATTGAAACCTTATTTCACATTGTTGCGAGTACAATATGGAAGGCCCAGTGCCAAAATCTGCAAAAACCAGCTTGACAGGGCTCTTGGTTCGCACTGCGACCGTGACAGCTGCCAAAGAAAAATACACAGGGAAAATACACACAAGGCTATGTTCACTATGTCACTTAATCAATGCATCTTATCTACGCTAATGACTAACACAAATTAAATGGTAGCTAACATAACAGACACACTCAAACAAGTAACGTTCGACGAATTTGTTTGTTGGAAGTTTTTACATGGATTTGGAATTTATTTAAAATTACAGGCAAATATGTAAAATTACATAATTAAGGAATCAACACATTGTGAACAACTCCTCCTTTTTTACCGCTCCCGAGGAAGAATACAGTGCACGCGCTAAACGGATGCCAGTTCTAAGGAACACTGCAAGTTCTTGCAGCTTGTTCTGATAGCAGCGTCATTTACTTCCTACCCCGAACTTGTTTAATCCCTGGCTGCCAATGTTGGCATGTTTTAGCACCCCCCTTTGAATTCCCGATACCCATTAGAATCATTAGCTTAATCAGGTTCCATCGAGGTTTTTGCACACATACTACACTGTTAAAACAGAACTTCACCACATAGCACGCTCCTAACCAACCATCATACCGAATTATACCATTCTGCGTCATTATTTGTTCAAAACAGGAGGGAGGCGCCTATCTGGGACAAGATAATCTGTCCCAGATAGGCGCCTCCTCTCATTTTCAACAAATCAATGCACAGAATGATACCATTCGGAATGATGGTTGGCTAGGAGCGTGCTATGTGGTGAAGTTCTGTTTTAACAGTGTACTGCGGAAAAGGAGATATTTGGTGTGACCGCCGCGTGCGACGGAGACATTGAGGATGTCCGAGAAAACATGACAACATTTGATCTTTTCACAACCTTTGCATGAATACGCCTTGCAGACCATATGGCGTGCCTTTAAATTCGAAACAAATGAGAGTAACGCGACAAGGTCTATACTTTGAGTGCGATCCTATAAACTCGACATTTCATTCGCCGCATTCACTCATTTCAACCACGCGCTCACAACTCAGCAGAAAGCCTCTCATCGATGTCAACATTTTTTTACATGTTGTGACCCCTATTGTAGTTCACCATATACCCGTATTCAGTGTTGCGCGTGGCACACAAAGCATGCCGCGACGAGCATTGATCAATTCTCCATCTCTTCCATTCGATAGGTGGACGCATTCCATAATGAGGAAGAGGCTCTGGTATTGAAACCGGCACGCGGAGCAATCGGAGCACTTTGAAAAAAGTATCCGATGACCGCTATTTATTAACCCAGCACTCATTCAAAAGAGTTCCATTTTAGGCGCATTACCGTCGAGGCAAGTAATACGTACTAATTTTTCGGGCAAATATATCGTAAACGCGGTAGTCTATTCATATATGTATATATATATATATATATATATATAAAGTCATACGCACGTGTGCAATCATTTTATTCTGCCGATATTCGCTGGTACTAAAACAAGATACGAAAAGAAGATACCTGAATACCTGAATACCCGAGAAAAATTTACCTCTCTTACTAACCTTCCCTCGCTTGCTCCTCGCTTAATAATTTCCCGAGAGAGAGAGAGAGAGAGAGAGAAGAAGAAGAAAAGGGAGACGCAAAGCCCGCGTTAGTGCAGCCTGCTTCTCTAGAACAGTTTTTCTTTGCCAGATTACACGTCTAAAATGGAGTTCTGACAGATCACGGCGGTATTTTCCACGGCGGTGCATATACGGGGGGGGCTTCCAATGTACTCATGCAGTGTCTTGGGTGCTTTCAACATTAGCCATTACCGGCGAACGATCGACGGAATTTTTCGGGCCATAATGGTTTTCCGGTAATGATTTTCTGGGTCTACACCATATAGACCCGCCGTATAGGGGAATGTGGCTCGGACGAGAACGACCCTTTTAACATTGTGTGCTTTCTCTTCAAGTCGCACGTGCGTGAAGCGATAAAAAAACCGGATCGGCGTAAATGGTTTCATTGCGCATCCCGAAAGAAGAAATGGTATAGAGTCCTTGCCCACTCTAAAAATGTAGAACTTCGCCGCATAGCAGCTATGTTCGTAGCGAACCGTCATCGCGAAATGACTTAGTTCTCTTTTGAAAACGGGATGCGCACGCCTTTTTGTGACATTTGTGCAGTTATGTTAAGGAAAGTCTCGCACTCTGAAAAACGGAACTTCACCGCATAGCACGGTGTGCACCAAGCGCTCTCACGAATGATACACTCTTAGAAATGAACTTCACCGCATAGCACGCTCCTAGCCAGCCATCAGCCTCGAATGATGTCGTTATCTGGCCTGATTTGTTGAAAACGGGAGGCGTGCGCCATTTTTGTGACAATTATGAACCGCATAAGTGTCACAAAAAAGGCGTACGCCTCCCGTTTTCATCAAATCAGGGCCGATAACGATATCATTGGAGACTACACTGTTAAAACAGAACTTCACCACATAGCACGCTCCTAACGAACCATCATACCGAATGATATCACTCTGTGTCATGATTTGTTTAAAACAGGCGGGAGGCGCCTATGTGGGACGGATTATCTTGTCCCAGATAGGCGCCTCCCCCCTGTTTTGAACAAATCATGACACAGAATGATATCATTCAGTGTGATGGTTGGTTAGGAGCGTGCTATGTGGTGAAGTTCTGTTTTAACAGTGTATGGTCGGCTAGGAGCGTGCTATGCGGTGGAGTTCATTTTTAAGAGTGTAGGATTATTGCATCTGATTCCTAGAGAGGGGGAGGCGTACGCCTTTTTGTGGCAATTTGGGTGCATGGTAATTGACACGAAACGGCGTACGGCGCTCTCTCTCTTCGAATCAGATACGATAATCTTATCATTCGTTGCAGTGCACTCTTGAAAATGAACTTCACCGCATAGCACGCTCCTAGCCAACCATTATCTCGAATGAAAACGAGACGCGTACGCCTCTTTGTAACACTTATGCAGTTTATAATTTCACAAAAAGGCGTACGCCTCTTTGTGACACTTATGCAGTTTATAATTTCTCAAAAAAGGCGTACGCCTCCCGTTTCCAACAAATTAGGGCAGATAACGGTATCACTCGAGATGATGGTTGGCTAGGAGTGTGCTATGCGGTGCAGTTTATTTCTAAACGTGTGGTTGGCGCACAGCGTGCTATGCGGGGAAGTTCCGTTTTTTAGAGCGCAGGAAGCTTAGCGTCGCTTGAAACTGCACCCTTAAAAATGAACTTCACCACATAGACACGCTCCTAGCCAACCATCATCACGAGTGATGTCGCTCTTTCCCCTGGCTTGCTTTAAACGGGTGGCGTACGCCACTTTCGTGGCATTGAGCCATTCATAGTCGCCACAAAGATGGCGTATGCCCCTCGGTTTCTTTAGATCAAGGCTGAGAACGTTTTCATTCGGGATGATGATTGGCTAGAAGAGTGTTATGGGAGAAGCTCTGTTTTTAGAGTGTGAGTGAACTTCTTTGTCAGAAAATGCGAAGAAGATGCGCGAACTGATATAACATGGCAGAAATGCAGGCAGAGCTGGTGAACGAGCTCCATCGTGGACAAAGTGTAAGACTGCACTCTTAAAAATGAACTTCACCACGTAGCACGCTCCTAGCCAACCATCATCTCAAATGATATCGTTATCTGCCCTGATTTGTTGAAAACGGGGGGCGTACGCCTTTTTTGTGACAATTATGAACAGCATAAGTGTCACAGAAAAGGCGTACGCCCCCCGTTTTCAACAAATCAGGGCAGATAACGATATCATTTGAGATGATGGTTGGCTAGGAGCGTGATATGTGGTGAAGTTCATTTTTAAGAGTGTGGTCAACGTGGACTGGTCCGTGGACAAGTCCTGAGTCTGTGCAGCGCAGAGACGCAAACACGTCTCCGTTTGTGTCCCTGCGCTGCACATGGACTTGTCCACGTTGGGGCCTCGCACGCTCTAAAAACAGGACTTCACCACATAGCACGGTGATGTCCAACCATTTCACAGAATGGTACCTTTATCCCCTCCGATTTGTAGAAAGCGCGGGGAGTACGCCCTTTTTTGTGAAGTGCATTAGGTGCTCCATAACGCGTACGCCTCCCGTTTTTAACCAATCGGGGTGCAGAACGATGTCATTCGGGATGGTGATTGGCGAAGAGCGTGCTACGTGGTACACTCTTAGAAATGAACTTCCCCGCATAGCACGCTCATAGCCAACAATCATCTCGAAAGATATCATTGTATGCCCGGACTCGTTGAAATCGGGAGGCGTACGCCTTTTTTGTGACAATTATGAACATCATAAGTGTCACAAAAAAGGCGTACGCCTCCCGTTCTCAACAAATCAGGGCAGATTACGATATCATTCGAGATGATGGTTGGCTAGGAGCGTGCTATGCGGTGAAGTTCATTTCTAAGAGTGTAGGTGGGTCTTGCCGAACGACCCCTCTAGCACTTTGCACTCTCCGACGGACTCACGCACCCTTTACGCATCTTCAGCCTTGATCCTCCATCTGTCTTCTTCTTTTCTGTCCTTCTTTTTTTTTTTTGTTATGGTTGTGACGACGCCCACTTCTGTGTGGCCAACAACGGCGGGTCGATTGTGCCATTACCCCCCTCCCCAACGCGCACACACATCGCCCCTCCGTTGTAAGAGTGTACGTGCAAACAGTGGATTATCTAAACCACGTGCGCCTCACCTTCAGATTTTAAAACAGACAAATGAGGTCGCTTCTCGTGCAGTAGGGGAAAGAGGGAAAATGAAGTGCAGTGCAGACGGCTGACCAACTTGCATACCGTATTGCGCATCAAAAAAAGAAAAAAAGAAAAGGAAAGATAATCCTGACTGGTGTGAAGCTGAGGTAGGCCTGCCACCTTTTCTTTGTAGTGGAATGTCTGCGCTAACTATATATGATACGATTTTTATAAAGTATGAAAGTGCATTCTCTTTCTTTTTTTTTCCTTTCATTGCGACATATTTTAGGTCATGCGGGCTACCTTATTACCGCACTACCAACCTCCTTGCCTGTTGTCCTAATTAGTTTTCACTAATGATGTTTTTCTTCATGAAAGATATAACTTAGGCTCAATAACAACATCTGTTCGTTTTTGTGCCCCGATGCTGTTGTAGCCTTTCAATTATCGAGCCAATATCGCGAGAAAATGTGCTCCCCCTCCCTCCCCGAAAAAAGAAAGAATAGCTGACGTGGAGGTTATTTATTTATCTCCGTCAGAAACGCGCTTTTTCCCTCGTCCTTTATATGCGGGAGAGAACAAGATCTGCTACACATAGCTACGTTACTCCAAAGCAGTGCTGGGGGGTAACTAGAGTCACTAAATAAGCTTATTTAATGACTCTAAGGGTACCTTGTTATTGTGAGAATGCAAGAGAACAATCCAGACACGGCCGTCCACGCTTAAAAATGAACTTCACCGCATAGCACGCTCATAGCCTACCAGCATCGCGGATGATATCGCTATCTGCCCTGATTTGTTGAAAACGGTGGGCGTACGCCTTTTTTGTGACAATTATGAACAGCATAAGTGCCACAAAAAGGGCGTACGTCCCCCGTTTTCAACAAATCAGGGCAGATAACGATATCACTCAAGATGATGGTTGGCTATCAGCGTGCTATGCGGAGAAGTTCATTTTTAAGAGTGTATACGCTTCGCTGGCTACGTGCCAAGTGAACCAACGAAAAGCAGCGCGAACGTTGCTGCAGCCACCCGTTTATGTAAGAAAACGAAACCAATGGGTAGATGAATGTTATGAATGTGATGTGATTATCATTGAACTTATGGCAACAGTTATTGTAACTATAAGCTCTATATAAGCTACGTTTTCCGGTACCTTGCAACTACACTCTCTCCACTAGACTATAGACTAAGCTTTTGAGCTTCACTATCTTCTTGAGGAGCTCGTTTCTTAGTAACGTGGGGGAAAGATCAATGTTTCTTTTGTTCGAGATTCTGGTCTACAAACATCGCAAGCTGTGTCATCCCTCTCTAATTAGACAATAGCACGTGCGCGTCGGTCCCTCGTTGTTGCGCGGTGAATGCTCCAAATTCAGCTTGTTCGTGCATTAGGAGGCTCAGGTGGGGTAGCGACGAGCAGCGTATTTATAATGAAAGAGGGCACTGCGCAGCAAGACTAAAACTTGGTGCGGTTCTGCGAAAAGTGCGTAGATGAGAACTCTTGAAAACTAAGCTTTGAATGCCTTCTTTGTGCGCCGTTGAAGAACCTTATTACGAGATGAAAATCGTCAAACGCCTTCCTTCGTCGTATCAAATATCGGTATAGTTTTCGTGTATCAAAAGTAGTATGAAACATCTTGCAGCGCCCACTGTGAGATGAAGATCTGAACGAATTACAGAAAGGTCCGGAGCTAAAAAGTGTACATATATTACGTAACAAGTAACTTGAAAGCAGACTTGTACAAAATACTGCACAAAAGTATTTTAAATAAGATACTAAGTACTCTCCGTAAAAAGTATTTAAAATACAGTACGAAATACTCAGAACTGAAAGTAATTTGAGTAGAGTACTAAATACTCTAAGAAGTATTTAAGATACTCTTTAAAGTACTTTAGTATTAGCAGTAAGTGAAATGCGTCTTCTGAACGTGGCCTTACAAATGGAAGGAATAAACTTCATCCGTCATACTTAAGCATACCTTTCATTTGCAACGTCTTGGTCTCAAGTAATGTTTGGTGAACTTTGATGAACCCAAGTAAACCTTGTTGATATGTTCTGACCCAAAACTTCGTAATCCCTCCCTGTATGTCCGTTCGGGTCTTTCAACCTCTGGGACGTGTGTTCTGGATCGTCTTGTACCTAATCCCCTGATGATTCGCCTGGCAATATGAATAGGAACGGTTTTCTGACGAAGTTGGCTATTGACAAGAAAGGCTAAGCGTGGGACCAGCCTATTGTACAAGAGTTTAAATGACAGATTCGCGAATTCCCGAAAAAAGAAAGAAAAATGGGGGTTAAATTCTACTGAGCTGGAAATCTTAGCACGGCGGGAAGTGTGCTGGATATGGCTTGACGAGGAAGGAAAGTATTTTGAGTACTGAGTAGCAAATATCGAAAATAGTATTTTAAATACATTAAAAATACTTGTCGCAAAAAGTATTGAGTAGAGTACCAAAATACCAGAAAAAGTATTTAAAATACTGTATTTTGAGTACGTACTCAAGATACGTACAAGTCTGCTTGAAAGTAACTCGTAACTTTTCCAACGTACTTTAGGAACTTCAAGTTCATTTTCATGAGCTGTAACTTCGTTGGTAACTTAACTGGTAACGAGTTCATTTTCTCATAGTACCTTCTTGAATTCTGCTCCAAAGTGGCATTAGGAATGCTAGCCCAACCGTCTTACCCCAGTTCGTCCAGTCAGTACAAAGAGAGAAAAGGAATGAAAGAACGATGCAAAAGATGGCGAACATTCATTGTAACAGTATCCTGCTTAAGTCCAAAGCTGTGCAAAAGCTCAGTGCAAGAACGCAGTTTCTTAGCAGTAAAACTAGAACCTTACGGACTCCCTGCAAGCAACTAAATTTTAGCTCTCTTTTACTTCCCCTCCTCTACGTAGCAGTCAAGAGCATTTCCTCGGCCCGTACCGTTGAAGATTCCAGCACCGTGACGAAAGAAGTAAGAAAAAGCTCTTGAGGACGCAATATTTCACCGCAAGAGCGTAACGCATTAGAGCACTCTAGTACTGTGTCCCAGAGACAAGTCACCCTTGACACGTGCAGCCTTCGCCTTTAGAAGGAGCTCTACTTGTCAGAGACAGAAGTCGTCGAGCTGAGGCGCCACTGAAGTGCGGTGGAAAAGAAGGCGGCTGTCGGTGAGTTAAACGTATGCCTCCAAATGTATCTTCATTTGACGTACGCTAGAGAAAACCACCGTGAAAAGTTTGCTTTAGAAATTACTTCTCGAGAAAACGCGCAGCGACGGTCAACTCCTCCCGGCTTCTTCTCGCGTGCTGTGACGTCAGCT
Organism: Ornithodoros turicata; assembly: GCF_037126465.1. Lineage (NCBI taxonomy): Eukaryota > Metazoa > Arthropoda > Arachnida > Ixodida > Argasidae > Ornithodoros > Ornithodoros turicata. The sequence goes on along the minus strand of NC_088210.1, from coordinate 12,974,321 downwards.
CATCCGAGCATTTTTATCGGCTGGCGAGAATCGGCTGCGAGGGCGCGACAGCAAGACCACCGGTCGCCTGCTCTGTGTCAGACAAGGACATTCGACGCCAGATGTAACCGCAGAAAGAAGGAAAGAAAGTAAGAAGATGCCGCGCGCCTCAATGTCGGACGGATGAGATGACGTCACCGACTTGCGGGAGAGGGAAAAGGCTCTTCTGACCCGCGAGATTTGAAAGCTCTCTTGCGCACCAGGATTGCGCGGTTCACTCGTGCTTCTTGCGCAAACGTGTTTTCCCGGGGCTTCTAGTCCTATTTTCTACCCCTTCTGGCACTTTTCTTCGAGCACGTGAGTTTTTTGTTTTTGTTTTTGTTCATTTTCCTTGCACAGCCGAACCGAACTCCCGTCTGGACAGGACACGGAACGACGGTATAGAAAAACAAGGAACACAACAAAACACAAATACAAAAATCCCAATGAAAGATGAAAGTCACTGAAAAGGTTAGCCAGCCGTAGGACTCGAACCCACATCTTCTCTACCAATTTGAGCTGAGCTAACACGCCTCCCCAGCGACTTCCAAGGGTGCAGTTATACCCAAAAAGTAAAACTGGTTGGAGTAGAAATGTGGGTTGCAATGCAGCTCTACCGAAATGGGTAGAAAATCATACCTTTTTTTTCTTAGAGTGTGGCAAAAGTTCCCAGAAGATAAATACCGTTGACCGCATCTTTTTCGAAGAAATAGATTGTTGTGCAGGAATTAATAACACATTAGGTGAAACACCCTGTATAAGGAGACCATGGACCTTTTTCATCGGGGCTTATGCGCATGCGCATGACCTTGAGGCGCCGGAGAGGGCTCCGTCTATAGATGGCGTTGTACGGGGACGACAGAAGTGGGGACCAATGGGGAGACGTGCTCCGAGCGTGGTTTCCTGGACGGCCGCTAGGGTACAACGCGTATGTGATACATTGATTGATTGATATATGCAGGTGCAGTCCAGGTTCTTAAACCAAATAATAGTTTAAAGGAACATGGAAGTCATTTGGAACATATATTTTTTCACCGCTTCATATGAACATACTACCTTCATAGACTGTCACTCAAAATATTTCCTTCAAAAAGCGCGAATTTCTTGAGAAAATTAGTTTGCAAGGATGCGCTCCGCGGCGACAGTCTCCCCCAAGCCGAGTCTGGCGTGTGGTGACGTCAGGCGGCCGATCACTTCATTGGCTGCCGGAAGCGTCCGCTCCTTGCCAGAATCGTCTGCTAGCTCCGGAATCGTGTCGACTTACCGACTGAGACGCTGTTGCTATTTATTTGCGTTTGACATTCACTTGCGTTGTTACATGATTTGTCTCGTACGTTTTGCATAAAACAAGACTGCGGGCAGTGTAAAAGGTGTGGCTAGGCCTCTGTGTTGCCGTGACGGGCCGGATTGAGGTGGATCGTACGCGGTTGTGGTTTCTGTTCCGATTGTGCTGAGGTGTCGTTAATTAGTGAACAGTATTGTGCCTGTGTGCGCAGCATATATATGATACGACTAAATACATTCCTATCAGTTGGAAATTTATTCCATGTACCATTGTTGTATGCTGCGTATGACCATTCAAAAAAGAAAATGCTTATTTCACCTTGGGGTTTGGGGTTTCCCACAGATCGCTAGCAGATGAACTCTACTGAATTTATTTTGGTATCCATGTTGTTGTGCTTGTGGAGACGTTGCGCTCCTGCATGGTATCAGTAAGATATGGTAAGCGCAATGTTACACAGCTATGCATTCATCGGTCCGCTGTTTGGTCTCAGAGATGCCAGTGTCCATGCGGTTCAGAGCCCATAGTGTTGACCACAACACGGAGAAGTCATGATGGTCGACGACCTCTTCAAGTGAAAACACTGGTCACTGCGGCGCGTCTTCATGACGATGCATTTGTAACCAAGAAGAAGCACTATAGTTCAATCCGAATGTTCGTTCACACTTAGCAGCATCACTTACAAGCCTCCGGTACATTCGTGTGGCGAAATCGAAGCTGGCGGAGCTTAGGCTCCAACTCCATAAAACGTTTCGTGAAGAAGACCAGACGTGTCGCCTAAAGAGTATTCAGTTCATCACCTGTCCTTTCGACGACGTCCGATGAACAACAACGCTTCCTGCTCGGTCGGCTTGCCGGCGCCGCGACGCCGGAGAAATCGCAAAAAAGAATGAAAAAGACGGCGCGGCCATATGACGTCAGCGGCTGGCAGCCGAGTGAGGGGGCATTTCTGCCGCGAGATTCAAAGCTCCCTCGCGCTCTAGGATTGCGCGCTACGCTCAAACTTTTTGTGCGAATATGTATCACAGGGCTCAGAATCGTAACTTCTACTTCTCCCGTCATATTTTATTCCGATCATTTCCTTTAAAACAGCATTTTGGCACGTGTTCGCTGGTTTAGTCATGACATCACAGCGCGCCAGAGAGCAGTTTTTTTTTTCATAAATAAACCAGAGAATAAGAGAGAGAGATGGGAGAAAGCGACACTATCCACAAGCGCATCTGGTCCAAGTTCTTCCTTCCGCGGCGTCCTCATAGATTCTCATGAAATTTGGAAAGTTCAGAACACAAATTTTGGCTCAACTCGGAACGGATCTCCTTTAAAATATTGCCTTGGACAAGCGTTTCTGGCACGGGCACACTATATCGCATGCAGAAGAAAATATCGTCCGGCAGGTACGATTCATTTTGAACTGGCGGCTCGCGACTCCGTTTTTTTTCTGCTCAGTTTCTACGAAAGTGTTTCGTAAACAAGCCCTGACATCTGGTGCCTCTTCATTATTGTCATACGCCGTCCTGTCGTTGAGAAAGATGTTTCCCATGTGGAGGAAGGAAATATTTTGCGACACGGTTTGCGTCACCCTCGCCGCAGAGTGTTTCCTTGTTTGTTGTTTCTGTCTCTTTTAATTTGAGCTCACATGAATCCGGGGACTCTTCCTTTGCCAAGACCGCGAACCGTTCATTCGTTAGTCCTATTTGCGATAACTTTGTTTTCTTTTTTTTGTTTTGTTTTCCTTCTTCTTTTTCACACCGTACACTGTTAAAACAGAACTTCACCACATAGCACGCTCCTAGCCAACCATCATTCCGAATGGTATCATTCTGTGCATTGATTTGTTGAAAATGAGAGGAGGCGCCTATCTGGGACAGATTATCTTGTCCCAGATAGGCGCCTCCCTCCTGTTTTGAACAAATAATGACGCAGAATGGTATAATTCGGTATGATGGTTGGTTAGGAGCGTGCTATGTGGTGAAGTTCTGTTTTAACAGTGTAGGGTGTTTCAGTTAAATCCCCGGGCTAAATAATTCGTGAACGGGTGCACCAATCGAATAACTTTCTTTTTTACAAGTATCTGTCCGATACCGCCTACAAGCTGCGCACCGTTTGGGCGAGTGGGGGGCGCTCATTATTTAAATAAAAATTCGAATGAGTTTCGTGAAAAAGCGCAACTTCTAAAGCAGGGCGCTCTCGGCATTAAAATGGGTACTATCCCTTTTGGGACCTTCAGTGGACACCTTTTAGAGAAAAATCTGCCATCGAAGCGGGTCATTCAAATTGACATAGCGTCTAACATAATTTGAAGAGAACTTGTTTTAGTTCCCCTTCTACCATGTCCTGCCTTCAGTATACTCTTAGAAATGAACTTCACCGCATAGCACGCTCCTAGCCAACCATCATCTCGAACGATACCGTTATCTTCCCTGGTTTGTTGAAAACGGTAGGCGTACGCCTTTTTTGGGACAATTATGAACAGCATAAGTGTCACAAAAAAAGCGTACGCCCCCCGTTTTGAACGAATCAGGGCACATAGCGATATCATTCGAGATAATGGTTGGCTAGGAGCGTGCTATGCGGTGAAGTTCATCTTTAAGAGCCCTATCGCCATCACCACCACCACCATCATCTTTAAGAGTGTATACTTAGTATTGTATTTGACATAATATTGTAATATTTGGTCCATGTCTGGTTAATAGCGCCTGCACATCATCATGCACAGCAAAAATGTGTTCTAACGCTTTACCCAGAAAAAAAAAAAAAGTAACGATTGACTACTCGCGTACCCAGCAAAGACAGTCACGGACAAAATTACGTACAGCCATTCCTCGATCCCATAAATCGTGGACTATCCAACCATTATCCAATTTCTATGCTCATTCAATTTACAGCCTCCAGACATTTTTTTACCCTTACGGCAGACTATTTTTGGGGTACCCGCTCTTTTACGAACGATGAACTCCCCATGGACCACCAGGTTAGCGTTTACTAAATGATGGAAACTCGGAACTTCTTCCAAGATAACCCCGTTTCAGTAATGCTTGAGTGCCATTAGGGTGCCGATCGCTATTTAAATTTCACTCTGGGGGAGCGGTTTATTATTTATGAAACCTCGTTGCTGCTGGCTTAAGACTAAAATTTGTTAGTTAAATGAGCCCATAAATAGGCCCTTGTTTTTGGTCGTGGCCCCTGCGATATACTTATTCATCGGAACTTACCCTCTTGAGAAAGAAAGGATGATCGTTCAGCAACGAAGCCCACGTTTCAGAAAGGGCGTTCAAGCCTAAGTGCTTAATCACGTGCCTCAATACATCGGAAAGCTGCTCTCCGTGGCGCCGTTGCTCCGGTGTGCGACCTCAAAATGGGTTACATGGTTTACAGTGCGGTGTAACTAAAAATGATACTTATTCCTTTCGTATTTTAAATGTTCCTCGCGCTCAAAGACCTCGAAGACTCAGCACGCAAAATACGGAGGTCATCAATAAACATAACACGCATCGACACATTTTCGAAAGAAGCCGTGAAATTCCAGAGATCGGAATTCTCGGAAGAGAAGGTAATGTCATCGATGGTAGCCGTCTCTCTCTCTCTCCTAGGATCAGAGCGAGCGTCTCCGCTCCGCACCCAACGTTGAAAGCCCGTCGGCGGCTGTGGCGAGAAAACGGAAATCGATCTTCCGGCAGCAATGTTGCCAGACGTATCGCAGATTGCGCAACCTATAACTTCATACTCCTCAACACTGGAAATCTTGTGATACTTCACCACACCACATAGAGAAACACGGGTTACGTTCGACTTGTTACGCGACATAACTGCCGCCTTCCTGTGGCGCCATACGTGCGCCTTCACCTATGAGTATTCCAACGCGCTCTTTTAGAACTATTACACAAGCGCCACCTGGCCAGCGCAAGCGAAACCTCTCTGGTAAGTTTTGCAAACTTACATCTGTAGCAGCCCGACGTAGAATTCTTTAGTGCCTCACCCATTTTCAGTTTGCAGACGACATGCACGAGAGAGTGTCGTCTGCTTTGAAATTCTCTGTTGATGGGCGCGCCACCAAGCTCACGTAGCAGGAAGCGCGTAGCGCATCTCGCAAAGACTGCGTCGCTGCAGACTTCGTGATGTGCCCCTTCGTTGAAGGGTCTCCGGACTATCCGGACGAGACTTAAGATGGCGATACTTCCGGTGTGCAGTACATGAAGATGCACGTCATGCTATTCGAACGTGCCCCAAGTTTTACAACAAATGGGGTAAAGGACAGGTCCCCCAAGGTCGCCATTTTCTCATGTATTTGTTCCTATCCCGATGCGTGCAATGCTGGAGGCCGCCCTTAGATACCCCATTGTTACCAGACGTTGGCTTGCGTTTGATTGTAGCGCGCTAAAGATCCAGTTGAAGCACAATCCAAGCCAGGCCAAGTCACCGAAGGAGAAATGGACGACTGCGCCTGCGGCGCCTGGTACGACAGGTACGCTATGTGATGCACGCAGCCGTGCACTAGATCCTTCCGATCGCTCAACACGTTTAAAAGGGGACCAAAAAGTGAAACACGACACAGAAAGTTGTTATACGCGTTTTATTTGGACATATAAAGACTAGATTCATTCGCAGAAACAACAAAAACATTTTGCCGCTAAACTTAGCGCGCAGAAGTGATCCGGAACGGCAACAATGGGGTATCTAATGGCGGCCTTCTCCGTTGCACGCTTTTCCGAGATGAGTTTGGGCGACCTGGTAAAGGACGAGTAGAAAATCGGCATCGAGAATACCGAAACTCATTACGGTGGTGGGAGCGGTGCTGAAAGAGCTGGCCCTTGTCGGCCTCGCAGAGGTGGGCAACGACACGACGAACGATCTGGGGGAAATGTGCGTCCTGGGCCGACTTTTAAGGGAGCTCATTAAACTTTCTGCGTCACGGCTTGCATTTGGCCCAGTGAGGCAACTGCGAAAGAGGTCACATGCTTACGGCAACCAATAGGGATGACCGAAGCTTACGAGTACTCTGACGTGAGATCTGGACGCCGAAATTTGTTCAGAGATTTGTATCTCGCCAACCATGACGATAAATTTCTAGCATGCAGTACAATGCGTAAATGATGCATCAACCTGAAATAACAAAGCGTCACAACACCTTTAAGTCTGTCAGCCGCGCCTGATATTTCCGCCGTGACGTCAGGGAAAGATGCGTGCTCATTTGCTAGAGATAACTCGTCTGCCACGGTCACATGACAGCATACGCTCCCGGCACTCGGCCGTGTTGGGTGGCGGTACGCCGCCAAGTCATCCGTATGACATTTCTCTTGTCGGCAATGAGTTAACTTCTTTCCTACTGCAAGGGTGTTCTCCAATGTGAGGAACTCTAGGGTACATGCTCAACCGACACGACTCGGCTTCATGTGAACCGCGATCATTGATGTTGTCTGAGGAGGGATAATACGTACATCAGCGTCATTGATCCCTTTTAAAGGAGGTAAGAACTCCTACGTGCATGTATTTAGTTACGGGTGTGATAGGTGTAATATTGTTCCTCCACACCTCGTAATTATATTTACAATTTAGTGTTCAAAACTTCTGCTTCATAACGTCTGCAGCGTTAATACAAAAACACACTTTTTTTTCCTATACGGGCGAGTAGGCGTACTGTCATCCGGGATACCTCTATCCATTGTTACGTCATTTGAAGAATTGCAACACCCAATCAGACGCCATGGCCGAGGTACACATATCGTTCTGCCCTACACACTTAAAAACGAACTTCACCACATGTAGCGCGCTCCTAGCCAACCATCATCCCGAATGACAACGTTCTGGCCCCTGATTTGTTGAAAACGGGAGGCGGAGCCGATTATGTACCATTATATACGCGGCTACAAACTGGGCTCCGCCTCCCATTTTCAACAAATCAAGGACGAGAACGGCCCCATTGGTTTCATCTATACAAAAGGTGTCGCAGCCAACAAGTTAAAAATCGCCGTTTGGAGCCGACACAGTCGGAGGGCTAGCTCGGTAGAGTTCATAGCTCCTTCAACTCCTCATATTTCCCGGTTTCTTCATTGTGAAAGTTAAAAATCTCTTTATCTACGCTGCTGGCGTCCTCGATAGGAATCTTGGGGAACGGTCCAAATGGGACAAGTCAATTATAACTGCACTCTTAAAAATGACTTTCACCACATTGCACGCTCCTAGCCAACCAACATTCCGAATGACAACGTTCTAGCCCCTGATTTGCTGAAAACGTGGGGCGGAGCCTATTTTGTGACACTTATGCTGTTCATAATTGTCACAAAAAAGGCGTACGCCTCCCGTCTGCACCAAATCAGGGCAGATAACGATATCATTCGAGATTGTAGTTGGCTAGGAGCGTGCTATGCGGTGAAGTTCATTTCTAAGAGTGTGGGCAGATTTACATGGAAGGTGGGTCAGAGCCGACTCAAGTGTTTCCCACCATTTGTACGCAGCATATTCTTCGTCTGGTCTGGGCCCATTCGATATGAGGTCTGTTTTGCCGCAGTTAGCGTTGCGTCGGGGGGCGCTCATGCGATCAATGAGCTTCTGCCGTTCACTCACCCAAGTGGATAAACAAAGGCGTCCTCCCGCAGAGAGAGCACCGTGACCCGCATGTGGGATGTTCAACCGCGAAACCATCGCTGTGCGGGATATTGCAGCGCTGTCGCTGATGCCTCATTGCACCGCGAAATTTCCATTCGCGGTAAAGCGAACCTTGCATTGTGGTGTTCACCGAAGCCGTCGCTGTCGTGTGCGTTTCTTTCCTCGATGGATGCCCTAAAAATAGGAGCGAACAAATGTACGCAGCATGTTGGCAGGGTATCGAACCAATATTGGCAATGCCAGGCCCAATATTGAGCCGGTATTGCCAATATTGGGCCAACGTGTTGTGCTGCTTGGGTCAGTAGTGTACGCACTCTTAAAACACATATTCGCCACTTAACGCACTGAAGGGCAACCATTGCACAAAACGATACAGTAATCACTCAAGCAATCAATCCATCAATCAATCACCCATCTATGCACTCTTAACACAGGTGGCGGTGTGTGTGTGTGTGTGGGGGGGGGGTAATGGCAGGATGGGATCGGCGTTGTTGACCACACAGAAGTGGGCGTCGTCACGACTATAGCAAAAAAAAAAAAAAAAAGAAGAAGAAACGAAAGGACGGACGGACGGAGGGTAGAGGATGAAGGGTGGAGATGCGTAGAAGGTGCATGAGTTCGTCGCGGAGAGCAAACTATTCGATGGGTCGTTGAGCAAGACTTGCCTGGCGGCGGTGAGGTGATGGTGGTGGTGGTGGTGGTGACCTTCACCACAGAACACGCTGCTAGCCAACCGTCATCCTGCACTCTTAGAAATTATCTTCACCGCATAGCACGCTCCTAGCCAACCATCATCTCGAATGATATCGTTATCTGCCCTGATTTGTTGAAAACGGGAGGCGTACGCCTTTTTTGTGACAATTATGAACAGCATAAGTATTATCATAACAGCATAAGTATATAATTTTTAAGAGTGCGAATGACATCGTTCTCTGTCATGATTTATTGAAAGTGGGAGGCGTGCGTTTTTTTTTTTTTTTTGTGACACTTATGCAGATACAATAATTGTCGTACGGAGCACGCTTCCCGCAAATCAAGAGTGATCAATGTAACATGATAAGTTGATAAGTATATCTTAAAAAAATATGGATAAAATGTAACATTCTGTGCAATAGTTTGCGCCTTCGACGTGGTATGTAGTGGAGATCTGTTTCAAAAGTGTAGAAAGCGCCGGACGTACGGGGGGGGGGGGGGGGGGGGGGTGTATGTTTATTAAGAAAAAAGAAAGGAAAAGTTAGCCAGGCAAAGAGCCGGCTTGCTATTCCGAAAAAAATGGGAGAAACGAAAGAGACGTACGGCTTTTCGGTGGAAACTATACCATAACCGCGTGTGTCTTACAAAACGGCGTAAGTGTCTGGTTTTTATGTTGCTAGACTGCGGTGTTGCGTTGCTCTGATTCTGTGGTTCTGTTTTGCGTGGATGAAAACATCGAATAGAATTCCACACCTGAAGTGAATACCACGGCCCGCTTGCACAACCATTCAGGAGGTCCTCCAGGTGGTGCTCTCAGCAGCTCCGGCACTGCTTCTTGCGCGTGCTATACTGTCCTCAGCGCGGCCCGTGCGTAAAGCACTGACAGAGCTACTGAAAGAGGACACCACTAAGGAATTTCCTCAAAGTTTGTGCAAGTGGGCCCAAGTCGTGAGACCGAATAAACAAATAATATCGGCGTTCCTTTTCTTTTTCTCTTTGTTGTTACTAAAATTTGCCAGAAAGAGCCGATCGTCGTCGTCTTACGTAGCGGTCACTGGCAGAAAAAAAAAAAAAAAAAGAAGATCGCGTCTGGCAACAATGGAACGAAGACGTCCACCCGCCATTCACCCTCTATTCCGCAACTTGATTGGCCACGTGGTACATAGGAACGTATATCCACGCAAGGATTCCTCAGGGCCACAGTACCGATCTCTTGTTACTGCATTATAAGGTTTAGCGCTATACCGAGAACGTAACTTACACTTGGAGGGTCACATTAATCAGGTTGTGTCCAGGGCAAGTCGTACTTCGTTTTTCCTTAGTCGCAATTTTAAGCGGGCGCCGCGTAATTTAAAGGAAACCGTGTTTTCAAATCATACGTTCTCCCCGTATTGGAATATGCTTCGGTGGTGTGGGATCCCCAGCAGGAATATTTACAGAACAGGATTCAGGAAGTACAGAGCATGGCAGCGAGGTTCGTGTCGGGCAATAATTCTTCTCTTATCCGCTCTCATGAACTTATTGCTGACTTAGGGTGGGACAACTTAAAATATAGAAGGCGATATAATCGGTTGAAACTGCTGTACGATATTCATAGCGGAGACACTGGTCTAAATAAGAATAATTTTCTTCTGCCACCTGTTTAGGTATCGTCCAGGATGGATCACTCTAAAAAGATTGAACCACTCCGTTTTTCAACGAGTGTTTTTAGGCAACCTTTCTTTTGTTCTACCATTCCAGAGTGGAATTCTCTGCCCCAGGAAGCTGTTAATGCTGCCGGTAACTCTTTATTTATGATTAAGATCAGGTCTCTTATGCATTGATTCTTAGTTTTTTTGTTGTTATTCTTTTTTGCAACATTGTGTGTTTGAGCTGCTGAGAATGATGAGAGTAGCATCACTATTGTATTACCTCACTCCTCTGCTGTAATGCCTTACGGCGCTGCAAAGCTCTCTGAATAAATAAATAAATAAATAAGCCCGGGAAACCCCTCCAACAATGGCAATAATGGCTGTCGAATGAATAAAAAGGCAGCAGCAGTGGGATCCGAACACCCCCCCCCCCCCCCCCATGTTCGTCCTTCTATATTTAATTGACTCATCTACTGCTACTCTGCTCTCTTGCGTCCCGCTCCACTCGTTTTTCTCCGCGCGCGAACTCACGTAAATTGATGAGCCAAAAAAGTTTTACCCCTCGGAGCAAATGTTTCGCCTCTCCTATCCCAATAGAACATTCCATGCGTAACCTGTTTCTGCCAATGAAACGACTTTTGCATTTTTCCGGAGAAAAAAAAGTACTTTGACGTGGCTCTTCTTCCAGTGGAATTAACAAGATATAAACAAATAATAAGATAAAATTCCATGGCCGCAGGAATAAACAGACACAACTGGTTGCTCGCTTTATGCGTAGTTTTGGTTTAATTAATTATATATGCCCATTTATTTAAGTTAACATTCATCGGGTCACATCTCGTTCCGTCCATTCCCAAGTAGCACACCAGTATTATGCCAATATTGGTCCAATATTCGCAACCAATATTGGAAGAGTCTTTGGAATATCGGGCCAATATGCCCAGTGTCTAGCCAATATTGGTAGAATCTTGGGCGTATACTGGGCCATTATAACCAATAAAAAGACCATATGGGGTAAATCTTGGGAATACGGGACCAATATTGGAACAGTTTTGCCGACGCCTAGCCAATATTTGGCCAAGATTACGTGTTGCTTGGGTTGTGCCTTGGGGTAGTGGGCCGCACCTCATGTGGCGAATTTCCCCATTCGTCATCATTAATTTACCTGTTGTTGTTGTTAAGTTAACATATAGGTCGTTTATTTATTTATTTTAGGGGTACAAGGTTACACGGGGTACAAGTATTCGTATTAGAAATTTCATCGAAGAGTCATATATTTAAAGTAAAAGATAATTAATTAATCAATTAATGATGTTTCGGCTTATTCGGCTAATACGTGAGTAACATTAACTTCGCTTTTCCCACCAGTTGCCTTCACCGTGAAACAATATGATCATCTTCTACGTACAGGGTGAACCATTTGAACCGAAAGTAAAAACCGAATGAAAATACTTCATCTCCGGCACCCTGTATTAAAGCAATACACGATGATTAGGCACATAGACGGCATGTACTCCACTATATCCTTTCTGCTTCTCCTCTTACTTCTTTCGAACGAAACAAATAATCCCACCGCACCCCCACCCCTCTCGTCACAGTCTCCGAACCACGTTCTTTCGGGCAGCCAATCAGAGTCCCGGAACGCCTTGACGTCTTGCTAACAGCTTCATCCCTCTCATTTAAGCGTCGCTTTTACCTTCCCTCCTCGTTTCTTTTTATCTCTCGTATACTGTATATCAGCCCACTTCTAGTATTATTTTTGCCGTCCACGGTTGGCAGGAGAGGGGCTCGATGCCTAAATAGCGCGCGCTTCCGCTTCTCGCTTCCCTCATACACAACTTTCACATTTGCCACTAAATGCCAGGCGCCATATCGATCCCGGCTCTGCTTCGTCATGAATAACAAATTCCGTTCCGCGCACTCAGAACGCGCTCCTTGTATAGAGATAGAGTCGTAGAGCCTCGTTTTTTTTTTCTAATCTATTTTTTATGACTCGTAAAATCGTCGTGTAAATTTCGGAATAGGCCCTCCCGCAGTTAATCTATATATATAGGTGCCTGCCAGCCGTGTACATTTCTAGAACAAGTCCCTGGGCTATTTGTCTTTATATTCCGTTCGCACGGCCGCGTGCAATCTGGATCGGCACTCGATCATAATCAGGGCTATACATAGATGGAATATGCCCAGGTGCGCCGTCCGCACTTGACATTGATATCGCAAGTAATAATAATAATAATAATAATTGGGTGTTTACGTCGCGAGACAACTGAGATCATGAGCGACGCCACAGCGGTCGGTCTGTGGATTGCTTTTGCCCACCTGAGGGTTCTTTAACGTGCGATGAAAGCTCATCACACGGCACCCCGTATTTAACGTCTCTCGCGGAAGACGACGTGTCTAAGCAACTTGTACCCTGCCACCAAGTTGCTGGCGTCCTCGGCCGGGTTCGAACCCGCGATCTCGGGATCAGAAGGCGAACACGCTACCGACTGAGCCACCGAGGCCGGTGATATCGCAAGTACGGCCCCGGCATTGTTTGTTACTCCAATGCCTTTCGTTCAATTAATCTTATTTCAAAAGCTTTACTACTAAGGTGTAGCTTTCTCGCTGATAATGTCTTATCTTTAGAGCTGAGTGCGGGTTAGTAAATTGGTATCCGCACTCTCAACCCGCGGGGTGTGATGCGGGTACACTCTTTAAAAAAAAGGTGTACTTTAACTCCTTTCCTTGCCACATATATAACACCGTTTTGGAGAGTACAATTACGCTCAAAAGGGTGTCTCCTCACTCTCTCAAGGGAGTAGCATAACACCTTCTCCCTGCCGGGGAGTAATATTACTCTCCAGTAGGGAGAAAGGTGTTATGCTACTCCCTTGAGGGGGTGAGGAGACTCCCTTTTTGAGAGTAATTGTACTCTCCAAAAGGGTGTTATATATGTGGCAAAAAAGGAGTTAAAGTACACACTTTTTTTTAAGAGTGTATATACCCGTTACCAGTTACCAATTTTCGAAGTTTTCTTTGCGATTTTCGAAGATTTTTTTTGTGATTTCGTCTTAGCGCCGCGAAGCAACTGTTGCTATGAGCGGCGTATAGATATGGACAGATGGAGAGAGGACAGCTGGAAGGAGGAGTGGGGAGACGGAGGGGAAAGTACAAGAAGGATGAGCTTTCTGTTTTAAAGGTGCTATGAACTCTACCAAGCTAGCCCACCGACTGGGTCGGCTCCAAGCGGCGATTTTAACTTGTTGGCTGTGACGCCTTTTGTATAGATGAATGCGATAAGTCTGTATCTTCACCACATATATACCACGCTCCTAGCCAACTATCATACTGAATGACAACGTTCTCGCCCATGATTTGTTGATAAGGAGAGGCGGAGCCTGATTATGTACTATTATGTGCGGCTATACAAAATGGCTCCGCCTCCCGTTTTCAACAAATCAGGGACGAGAACGTTGTCATTCGTTATGATGGTTGGCTAGGAGAGTGCTATGTGGTGAAGTTCATTTTTAAGAGTGTAGAGCAGAACGTTATGTGTACCTCCGCGTAGGCGTCTGATTGGGTGCTACAATTCTTCAAATGACGTAACAATGGACAGAGGTATCTGTATAACGGTACGTCTACTCGCCCGTATCCGAAAAAAAGTGCGTTTTTGTAGAAACGCTGGATATGTTATGAAGGAGAAGTATTGGACAATAAATTGTAAGTAGAATTACGAAGCATAGAATAATAATACAGCACCTATTACACCCATAACTAAATACCTGCAGATAGGAGTTCTTACCTGCTTTAAAGGAGGTAAGAACTCCTATCTGCTACACTTTTAAAAATGAACTTCACCACATAGCATGCTCCTAGCCAAACATCATTCCGAATGATATCATTCTGTGCATTGATTTGTTGAAAATGAGAGGAGGCGCCTATCTGGGACAGATTATCTTGTCCCAGATAGGCGCCTCCCCCCGGTTTTGAACAAATCATGACACAGAATGATATCATTCGGTATGATGGTTGGTTAGGAGCATGCTATGTGGTGAAGTTCTGTTTTAACAGTGTATGGCCAGCACATGACATGTCCATCATGCTAACCACTGAGCCACGCGAGCTGGTCTCTAAAAAGAGAGCTTCACCGCAATAGCCCGCTCCTAGCCAACCATCATCCCGAATGGCAACGTTCTCTTCATTGATTTGCCGAAAACGGGGGGGCGTACGCCATTTTTGTGGCATGATGGAGTTCATAATTGCCACAAAAATGGCGTACGACCCCATGTCATTCGGGATGGTATTTGGCTAAGAGCGTGCTATGTGAAGTTATGTTTTTAGAGTGCACATGGCTTCAGCCGTCTTCAGGTACCAGCTCCAAGAACCGGAGGAGTTCGGCAGTAGATAGCAGTGACGAAGGAAGGTGCCGATACAGCATAGAAAACAACAACAAACAAAAAAAAAAGAACACGCAAACAAGTTATCAAGCGAAATGGAACTGTAAAAGTGCCTAAAGGACCAATTCCACCAAAGAATCCAGCGCAGAGCTAGAGCCTTCCTCAAGGAACACGTTCCGGGTCAAGGAAGTGGCGGTGTTCGCTGTCCCCTTCACTGCACACCGCATTTGCAACTCAACAAAGTTGATACGGCGTGAAAATTCATTAGTGTGGATCCTGCAGGGTCGACGTCGACGACGGCGGACGCTTTTCCAGCCCGTCGCCTTTTTTCCCTCTCCTCCCGAGGGAATTATCGCGCCGTTGCCGCGGCTCAGTTCCGCTACAACAGCTCCCCACATTACTTTTCCTGTCGCATCGCCATTTGAAGAGGAAGCCCAAAGTCCCACAAGTGCCGCTGATTCACTCACTCTTGCTGTGTGTGTTTGTCGGGCTGCGAGTGCTAATGGGAGCACTTGTTCCCACAGTGCTGTTTGCTGGCCGCCTTCTCGGAACTCACAAAGTTCCACCTTTTTCCCTGGGTGCCGGGAATTGCTGGTTCGCTCCCAAGAGTGACCAGCGAAGCGTCGCGCGTTTTTCGGGTTGGCTGGGGTCACTGCGATGTGAATGCGCGAAAATACGACGAGACAATCAATGTGAAACGCAATAAGGACGCCCGCACCACACTGCATAGCATTACGGAAAGAGTTATTGCGCATGTATGAACCGTTTCGGGAATCCATGATGAGTCAGTCCCTTATAGAATGGAAGTCATTCACAGTTTGGGTACCGTACTGGAGTGTAGCAATAGTCCCCTCCCTCCTTTTTTTTTCCTTTGTTCTAATAAACATACCCCCCCCCTTCTCAAATGCTCCCATTACGTCAAAAATAGCGACACCCGGAACTTTTCGCCAACCTGAGGTTCGCGTGGATTTCTGGACAGATTCGTGGAACACCGGAGTATAGATAAGCCAAGCTAGCTATGTAACAGACTATAGTCGTGTTCAACTTAAGAAGGAAATGAAATGTAGTTCGTCAGCTCTCAAAATATAACTGTGCCGCGGATGGAACGGCTGGACACATGAGAGGCTATACTCCCTGCTTGCGCCCGACAATGTAGTCCATCATACTCACTCTGCTTCCGTATTGGCTGTTAAGATTGGTCGCGTGACAGTGCGTGAAAGTGCGCTTCCCAACCCATAGTGGCGCTGCAGTATTTCTCCTGGCGCGCTATTGCTTCTCCGTATCTCCAACGGCGTATGTAGTTGACGGACTAGATTTCTTTCCCTTCTTATGTTGAACACGAGTATAGGTAACATATTCCTTGGGTAAGGAGCAACAGAGAAGACAACACTAAGGGACGAGACTCACACCAGCAAAAAACGTTTAGTCACTACACGCGTGACCCGCGTGACGCCATAAAACGGAGGAGCTAGAGTTACAGATGCGTACGTGGCGTCCCATTCAAAGAGGGAGATAAGGCTACCGATAACTGTCCGACACAGTGTGGAGTGCGGGTTATTTCTTCGGCCTCTAAAAGGATGCGGATGCAGTCGTCCTTTAAACAGTGAAGAATGCGACACTGAGGCCAACGGAGGATGCATCCCAGGGCAACCGCGTATATATGACTACCGTGATCAAAATTCCGAGAATTCTTTTTTGTACCTTTGAGAAATGTTCGCGTAGGCGTTCGTTGATGCATCGTTTTCTGGCCGACATAACAAGGACCACAGCTTAGAAGAATGTTGTAAACAACTGTTTTTTTTTTTTTTTTGCAGGAAATTAAACAGTTTAAATGGCTCAGATGACAGTTTCTCTTTGCCGTCGTACTTAGGAAAGGTGTTAGGTTTGAAATTGTTTAATCTACTGAATGGGGGCGACCTTGAAACATGTGAAGATTGCTAGCTTACCTGTAATGAACGTGAAAAGTTACGAACAAAAGTTATGGCAGTTATCGACTTGCCATTTTTGAATAAACTTGTTAATATCGTGTAGACTGCAGTTATGTATTATCGCTAGTTCTGTTTCGTGCGCCTGTATTTTTTGCTCGGACGTTTACTCCTTTTCAAGTATACCCTGCCGCGACGACCATTGCCCTTGTACCGAATTTTGAGTGAGTTCAATGCCATATCTTTAAAGTCTGATCTAGATTTGTTTTGTAACGCCTGGGATGCATTCAAGTGTTTAAGCACTTTGATTTTGCCGGCACTACTGTGTAGTTTGTAAATGTGTTATTCTAATTTTGTGTACCATTACCTAGAGTAACGTCGTTCATGGGCACAATTAAGTAAATATCTATAATCTATCGAGAAGGCGAGACAGCGGCGAGAACCGAATCCCGCACCTCTCGGTTGCCGGTCGAATGCCGGCCAATTGCCGGTCGAATCC
This sequence comes from Ornithodoros turicata, assembly GCF_037126465.1. Lineage (NCBI taxonomy): Eukaryota > Metazoa > Arthropoda > Arachnida > Ixodida > Argasidae > Ornithodoros > Ornithodoros turicata. The sequence continues at coordinate 12,957,291 of NC_088210.1, read as the reverse complement.
GATAACCGAACCTCAAATAAACACAATTGGACTTAATATATGCGTGACAGCTTCTCAATACATTGAACATGTGCTTCCGAGTTCGAGAAAGGGAAGGAATTCAAACCCCGACAGTGTCGTCACAAGTAAAAATTTCCTGCTGTGGTTGTCCTTAGAAAACGACCAGCACCACCAACAACTTTATTTGGAAGATGATGATAATTGGAACGTTTCATCGCCATAGGCGATGCTCTACCCCATTTCCGGCCGTCATTTCATTAAAATCTATGATGCGCCTTAGAAGACCACGCTGTGTCAAAGGGACGCAACGTAATCAATTCATATCGAAAATCATATTGTGATCAAATCATTACACGCTGGACGCGCAACCCCCAAAACGGGCGAACCTAGTAACATTTTCTGCCGAGTAATGTCTGCTTTCGACCTTACAGACGTCAATCCCCATACCTTCTTCCGTCCCTGACGTCGTAAAGGCCCGTTGTCTGATTATTCCAATCGTCGCCGCCTCAGCGTCATCACTTATATTTGTTATCGTCTTTACCATCTACGCTTTGTCGTTGGTGGTTATACTCCAGTGTCGTGCTCTACACTCTTAAAAACGAACTTCACCACATAGCACGCTCCTAGCCAACCACAATCTGGTATATGACATCGTTCTTTCCCCAGATTTGTTGAAAACGGGAGGCGTACGCCTTTTTGTGACACGCAGTTCATAATTGTCACAAAAAAAGGCGTACGCCTCCCGTTTCCAACAAATCTGTGTAGAGAGCGATGTCATTTGAGGTGATGATTGGCTACACTCTTAGAAATGAACTTCACCGCATAGTACGCTCCTACACTCTTAAAAATGAACTTCACCACATAGCACGCTCCTAGCCAACCATCATCCCGAATGACAACGTTCTCGCCCCAGATTTATTGAAAACGGGAGGAGGAGCCTATTTTGTGCCGTGCATAATGGCACAAAATAGGCTCCTCCTCCCGTTTTCAACAAATCAGGGGCGAGAACGTTGTCATTCGGGATGATGGTTGGCTAGGAGCGTGCTATGTGGTGAAGTTCATTTTTAAGAGTGTAGCCAACCACCATTTCGAATGATGTCGTTATTTGTCCTGATTTGTTGAAAACGGAAGGCGTGCGCCTTTTTTGTGACAATTATGAACCGCATAAGTGTCACAAAAAGGCGTACGCCTCCCGTTTTCAACAAATCAGGGGAGTGAACGATGTCATTCGAGATTTTCGTTGGCTAGGGACTTACTATGCGGTGAAGTTCATTTTTAGGACTGTACGGCAACATTGCGCCGAATGATCGGTTATCGGTTAAGGTATCGGTGTAATATGAAATTACCACGTGTCCAAATTGCCGCAAAGAGACATACGCTTCCAATTTATATTCAACAAGTCTGGAAAGGGGAACTTCCGAATGACGATTGATTCTGAAGGAGTATCGCCCCGCGGCCCTAACATAATCACAAAATAAAGTTGCTCTTCATTCTGAGGCTGTTAGGCGGTGAAAATCTCCTTTCGAGATTGTAAGATGATAACATTAATTAATCTTCATTCGTTATGTCCTTTTTATTATCAACACAATGAAAATCACACAAGGAAGGGAAACTTCCTCATACCTGATGGCCACGTTAACATTATGCACCGTACTTTTTAAGCAACACATGCATAATGGACGCACCGCACTGAATTATTGCAAGCTGCACTGCGCCTGCACTGCGATCTCTTCTGGTTTCGTATCTGCGTTCCTTCTCTTTTTGAGGTACTAACTTAGGAGAGATTTGTAGCGCTTAATCCACATCTAAGAGGAAAGCAACCGCAAGGTGGGAATAGCGGTTTCGCAGCGTCTCCATTCGTCTTCCCGCAAGTTTTATCTCGAGGGCTGTGAATTGGCTTATCACACTTCGTGGTGCAGAGGCCTTTTAAAGCCTTCGAGGTAGTTTAACAAAAAAGTAAGAAAGAGAGAACGCATACGGGCTTTAAAAGCTCATCTCTCTCCCTTTTTTTCTTCTTCTTCTTCTCCTACTTATTTAGTGGTTGGTGGGTTTAAGTATATGGCTTCTGAAACTCGAGATATCACAGGTACTTTTCTACTTTGGGCACTTAAAAGTTCCAGAGCAGACGTTTTGTTCGTTCATACTTTTGTGTTTCTGTCGGTTGTGCGCGGTTGTAAAAGATGCGTAGGAAGGGGCCTTTCTTTTAAAGAGGGCCGGTTGTAGGAATATAACGCGGAAGATTTTCTCCCCCCGACATCGTGCTCGTGGGAGAGGACATTCTTCTTTTTTTTTTTTCGTTGGAACTTCATGTGGATTTCATATGCACATAGGAGACATATTTTTCGTCGTATTGCATTGTGGGCCACGAGGAGTTCCGTCGTCTGATGCATGTGGCACGTATGCTATGCACTAGATTTCTCCAACGGGATTATGGCCAGCGCAAGACATTCCCCCAGAAGCGGAAGATGCGAAAAGCGTCATAGCTTTCTGCTGTCACGTGAGCACGAGCGCTCAACGTCATGTCTTCACGTACACCGCTAACCGTGGGGAATATCCTGCTACACAGCCACAAGATATTCCGTAGCAGACGACAGGAAAACACGCTGACGGTGTCGTCTGCTAAGTGTCGTCTGCTAAATGCGCAGTACGCCACTACCGATATTCCGCACCGTGGGAATGCTCAACATAACACCGGACGGAACGTCGGCTCTGCGAGCAGTGTTTTCGCTTTTTCTTCCACTAGAATATTCCGTGAGGACGTCACCCGTGCGAAGACTCGGTAAGGGTAAGCCGCGCCGACGCCGAGAAGACCGGGTGTGTTATGGCGTCCAAAACGGCGAGGACAAACGGTGCACGGGCAGCTTGTGGCGAACTGTCGAGGCGGAAGGGTGGAAGCCGGAAGTTGGAACGATGTCCGAGCAGTACCAGATCTTCGCCCTCAGCTTCCGCCTTCGTCATCCTTCTTCACTTCAACCTTCACAGCTTCTCGCCAATCAAATCAAAGTGTCAAATGTATAGGTTGCTTCATGTTGGGAAACCAGGCATGCAACGAACGAGCCAGGTACACTTTTAAAAAAGAACTTCACCGCATAGCATACTCCTAGCCAACCATCATCCGAAATGATATCGTTATCTGCCGTGCTTTGTTGAAAACGGGAGGCGTACGCGTTTTTTGTGACACATCTGCTATTCGTAATCGTCACAAAAAAGCGTACGCCTCCCGTTTTCAACGATATCATTCGAGGTGTGGTGTGTGTAGCGAGCGATTCACCAGGACTCTCACTCGTGGATATCCATCCCGAATCCCACGAGGATTCACAGCAAGACCAGCGCGATTCCCACCCAGAGCCTCGGAGAAAATATAGGCGCAGCAAGTCAAAGGAAATAACCGTTTATTCTTGCGCGTGCACGAAGTCGAAGACAACGCTCCGAGATAGATACGTCTAGAGTCACTAAACAAGCTACGCTTCAGAGTAACGACACTGAGGCAAAAACAGCCGCCATGTTGTTTCGGATGACCTCCAGCCCCACCTCTATTTTGGCAGTAGAAATAGATGAAGATGAAGTTCAGCAGTGGAAGAAGACAACACTTCGAAGAGTGCTAAATGGATGGCGCTGGAGGTCATCCGAAACAACATGGCGGCTCAGTGTCGATACTCTGAAGCGTAGCTTATTTAGTGACTCTAGATACGTCCACAAGCTCCTTGCGGCCCTTGGTGGTGGAAGTGCTGGTGAAAGAGCACACCGTTGCAAGACTCACAAATGTGGGTGACGTCACGACTAACGCTCTGGGGGAACGTGCGTCTTGGGCCGACTTCTAAGGGAACTGTGCCGACATATGTGTGACAGCGTCTGGGGAAAACACAGGAGAAGAAAGGCCTGCAGGTCCGTCTGCCCCAGGCCTATCTAACTAATACCGCCACGCGCTCCACGCCGAACACATCGCCCTTCTTGTTCTCGATAAATTCCACAACGTATACACTCTTAAAAACCAACTTCACCGCATAGCACGCTCCTAGAAAACCATCCTCTCGAATGATACTATTATCTGCCCTGATTTGTTGAAAACGGGGGGCGTACGCCTTTTTTGTGACGATTATGAACAGCATAAGTGTCACAAAAAGGCGTGCGCCTCCCGTTTTCAACAAATCAGGGCAGATAACGATGTCATTCGAGATGATGGTTGGCTAGGAGCGTGCTATGCGGTGAAGTTCATTTTAAAAGAGTGTACACTCTAAAAACAGAACTTTACCGCATAGCACGCTGTGCGCCAACCATTGCCAAGAATGATAGGGTTATCTCTTCTGAATCGACGAGAGAGAGGGGCGTACGCCTTTTTGTGACAATTTCATGTATCCAAATTGCCACAGAAAGGCGTACGCCCCCTTCTCTCTTCGGATCAGAAGCGATAACCCTATCATTCTTCGCAATGGTTGGCGTACAGCGTGGTATGCGGTGTAGTTCTGTTCTAGCAGCATATATACGTATACTAATGTCCCGCACTGTCGGAAGGTACGGATATAATCGGCTGGTACTACGCACATCATCCCCGTCATCAAATATGCATGAATATTGAGGCCCTGGTATCCCCGGCGGTAACGTTGCGTTTGTCGCTGCACAGCACTGCGTTTATACAATCTCGGTGGCTGTTGTATACTGTCCGCCTAGCGCGCGAAGGGAAATCGATAGCAGCGTCCCTTTTTCCCTCGGCCGGACGACGCCGACGTCATCGTTTACGTCACGACACAATTTCCCTGCAGAGGGCAAAGAGCGCAGATTGGCAGCGTTATAGAAAGATGAGTTCTTTTCGAGAGGTTGATTAAACGGCACAGAGTAACCCCAGCAGTGGTTCTACAAATATAAAGGCGCCCTCTTTCGTTTTTTTTTTTTTTTTTTTTTTGTACACAGACTTAATTCGTAACGAAAGCGGAGTTACATTTCCTTTCAGGTTACTTTCTCCAATATTTCAATGTTTTCTTCTTTTTTAATATCTGTAATCTTATCTATCCGGAATATGCCTTCGGAGCGAATTACGCTTCATTTGACTCGTTGCAATCTCCGTCCGGCTCCTGGCTGGACTCAATCTGTGTCCGCTGCGCATCGCCAAGACTAATATATCCAATGTTAAAATTGTTGAATCAGCGTTGAAGTTAGTAACTTTAAGCGATCATATCGCTATTTTTTTTCTGTAGAGGTTTCCATTTCCACGCACTTTTCGTTGAATTCATTCAGTTTCAGTTGCGTGTCATTTTCAAGTTGTGAGCTCGTCAAGCTACGGTATCGTTTAGCTTTTTGTCCGTGTACTTCCTGCCAAACCCTTGGTAAAATGAACATTATTATTATTGTTATTATTATTATGATCATCATCATTTTCACTGCGGCACGTGCAGCATGTCGCCACCAAAACAGGCTGACCTCACCTCTCTTATTTTTTTCCCCTTTCTTACAAATGACATTTGAGATCAATTGTGAATTATCTTCCATATACATAATGGCACCATTGGCACTCTTCATTTGAAGAGAGGGCATTTGGCGTGCTCTTGTTTGTGACGATGAGCGTAATTTTGATTGACGTAAACCTCACAAAAAGGCGTATTCCTCTCATTCTCAACAAATCATTGTACGGTAAAGTTCTCTTTCAAGTGTAATATATGACAAGATCTTCTAAGAGAACACCATAAAATAAAAGTAATTTAGACCAGAATGCATACACTGCCATGATGATTAGTCCCTTCCGGGATTAAATGTACGGAACTTTACGCCAAGTGCAGTGACTAGTTGGGTAGTTGGGGATAAACGTCAGGGCCATGGGATTAAAATGCAGAGTTATTGCAATTTAGGGGATTATAGAAGCTGTAACAGCTCCGGCAATTTAGTCTTAAAGTGCATGTTTGCTACCTTACAGTGCATGTTATTCCTGTTCCGCGCTACCGTATTTTGTATACTTCTTTCTCGATCACGCTACATTTAAAATTGACAACGGAAAAAATATTTCCGCTACATATTGTGGTAGCGACGGCTGCTTTCACCGCTGTCTCTACTTTTCATAAAAGCGAGAACATACATCCTTAGAAATGAACTTCACCGCATAGCAGCCTCCTAGCTAACCATCATCTCGGATGATATCGTTATCTGGCTCGATTTGTTGAAAACGGGAGGCGTACGCCTTTTTTGTGACACTTATGCTGTTCATAATTGTCACACTATTTGATGTTCCTAATTCTCGCAAAAAAAAGGCGTACGCCTCCCGTTTTCAACAAATCCGGGCAGATAACGCTATCATTCGAGATTATGGTTGGCTAGCTAGCAGCCTGCGATGCGTGAAGTTCGTTTTTAAGAGTGTAGCACCAAACCGGGAGCGGTGAAAACGGCATGTATTCCAAGCCGTTTACACTCCTGAAGATGACATTGCTATATGCGAACATGTGGCGAAGTACGAAGTTTCGGATTCGCTTCCAAAGTAACCGCAGTCCATGCGGAAACCGAGCATGCTCGGCATGACCTGCTTGTATACAAACGAAATTCCAGACGCTGGAATTCCAATTCTACACTCTTAAAAATGAACTTCACCGCATAGCACGCTCCTAGCCAACCATCATCTCGAATGATATCGTTATCTGGCCTGACTTGATGAAAACGGGAGGCGTACACGTTTTTTTGTGACACTTATGCGGTTCATAATTGTCACAAAAAAGACGTACGCCTCCCGTTTTCAGCAACAGATGATGGTTGGCTAGAAGCGTGCAATGCGGTGAAGTTCATTTTTAAGAATCCCGGTGCCGGCTGTGCTGTCTGGGGTTTTTCCTGGGTTTTCCTCAGACGCTTTCAGACATATGTCGGCACAGTTCCCTTAGAAGTCGGCCCAGGACGCACATTCCCCCAGGGCGTGAGTCGTGACGTTGCCCACATACGTGAGGCCGACAACGGCAAGCCCTATCACCACCACCACCACCACCACCATCATTTTTAAGAAGCCAACAACGGCAAGCCGGTTTACCACCACCACCACCACCACCACCACCACCACCACCACCACCATCATTTTTAGAAGTGTGCTTCAAAACTACGCGAGCATCACGCGCGCATCACGCCTGTGCTGTCTGAGGTTTTCTCTGGGTTTACCGGCTCATTTTCCGGACGAATGTCGGCACAAATCCCCTTGAAGTAGGCCCAGGACGCATACTAACCCCCCTGTCCCCCATACACTCCTTCCAGCTGTCCTCTTTCCATCTGTGCACGTCTGTACACCGCTCATAGCCACAGTTGCTTCGCGGCGTTAACACGGAATCACAAAGAAAAAAAAATCATCAGTTCTATATTTGTACGGTATACTGCCTCCACTGTTGCCTGCTAAAGTTCTTCAATCACGTTCTCGTGTCAAGCATCCTGTATCCAATCCATCTCTATTGATCCGCGCCATCGCATGGGAGAATCTCGTCGGTGAGAGAGCATGGAAATCGTATGGGCTGTGTTCCGTTTGACGTGTTTCTTGCTTTATTTTTTTTATTTATTTTTATTTTTTTGAAAGCTGAAAGAGAACCAAGTAAATGGACAGGAAAGGCCCGCCGCATTCTTGGACCTTTCGACGTTGGCGCACGCCAGCTTCCCCCCCTCCCAGCTGCAGGTTCTTGTTTGTTTGATCGGCTTGAAAGAATGTGGCGGTTTGTAAACGCTCTGTCTGCTCGGGCAGTATGTACAAAATAGCGATGCAATGCGCGGAATGTGGCGGAGTCATTTTTGCTTTGGGCGCCGGCTTTGTCCAGCGCGTGGACTGGTTCAAAAACGATGGAAGAAAGAATGGCCGGAAGATACGGTAATGGGTGAGATGCTTCTTGCACGGATTTTGTCTGCTCAGGAACGTGCCGCAGTGTTCAAACTCAACGTCACCGCGTCGCACGCTGGGAGCCAACCGTAATTCTGAATGACATATTGTCTCCTGATTTGTTAAAAGCAGGAGGAGGAGGCGCCTATATATATATATCTTGGAAATGCGTAATATATCCAACACACACTCTTAAAAATGAACTTCACCGCATAGCACGCTCCTAGCCAACCATCATCTCGAACGATATCGTTATCTGGCCTGATTTGTTGAAAACGGGAGGCGTACGCCTATTTTGTAAACGTATGCTTGCTTGTATGCTTGAACGTATGCTTGAAACGTATGGATGCTTGTAAACGTGTCGCGCCTGGTAAAGTTCGTGGTGCGCAGAATCAAGGGTATGGTTATTATGAGGTGGTAATGAATGATTTGGAAGGAGTGAGGTTGCTTAAGGAGGAGGGATCGGTTGTGATTGGGGGGAAAAAAGTTGATGCGTTTTATTTGGGAGCAAAGATGAGGAGGGTAACGGTGTTCAGGTACCCGATTGATTATCCTGACACAGACTTAGAGAAGGAACTTGGGAACTATGGTGTTATAATTAAGACACAGAGGGAGAAGTACGGTGGTGACCACGACGACTGCGAGACGGGTACGCGTTTCGTTCTCATGGAGCTTAGAGGGGAACTTCCCAACTTTTTGACGGTGAGAGGGACCCGTGTTGAATGTCTGTACTACGGGGTTACTCGAAGGTGTGCTAAGTGTGACGCGACAGACCATTTAGCTCGTGACTGTAAGGCCCTTAGATGCCGGTGGTGTAGCTCCTTCTATGAAGGAGAATGTGGGAAGTGTAAGGCAGCAAAGGAGAGGAAACGGAACGTCCCAGCCGACGTTAGAGATTCGGTGTGGGGAGGAGTTCCTGATCCTGTTCACACTCCGTGGATTTCCGACGAGAATTTTCCTTGTTTGGGAAACACGGACAAGGACAAGGAGGGGAACAATGGTGTCGCTCAGGATGTGGAAAATTCGGTAGATGTGGATGATGGCGGTGAAAATTCGGTAGAAATGCAGGAAAATATCGCGGGAAAAGAAGATAAAGAAAATCAGCGCGCACTTCAGGAGGAAAGTGCAGTGGTTCATCAGCTTCAGCATCAGAACAACAACAACAACAATAATAAATGAAGAAGTGATGATGACATGGGATGTTTCCCCGTGGTAGCCACAGGACACTACCCCATTTCACAGTGGTTAATATGAGAGGATGAATTATGGTGAGAAGGAAGCAACGACAGGTCGGAGGCATCAGAACAAGCAAGATGCTGAGGATGACGAAAGCCAGGGTACGGAGGAGCCGGAGGATGTAGAAGGGTGTAGTAGGGTGGACATAAAGGAAGTTGAGGTGCTCGAAAATCGCTCTAGTGGTGACCCAGGGAATGTGTCGGACGCATCAACCACCCCAACGCTTTGTGCGTCTCCTGGGTCAAATAACGAGGCGTCGGATAGTGGAGAGAGCGTAGCTACTCTGGTATCTGAAAGTGAAGGGCGTGTGAGTGACAGTAGTGAGAGGAATGATAGGGGTATGACTCTGAAAAGGAGGAGGATATCGAAGAGAAGGAAGAGGGCGTGTAAATGCGCCTAAGGTGCGTGTCTAGATGAGATTGCTGTTCTCCGGCGTGTTTTTTCTTGAACCCTTCCCCGACTTCGTCAATGACTTTCAAATTATTAACGTTTAATGTAAGGGGATTTAGAAGTAGAGTGAAACAAAACGAAGTCATAGACCTAGCAAGGTTTTTAGGCGTGAATTGTATATTCATTCAAGAATCGCATTGGCACAAACAGCTGGAGGCAAAAGAATTTGACAGATGTTTCAACACATTGTCTTATTGGAGTTACGGAACTCATAACTCACGAGGGGTCGGCATTATCTTCTTAAAACCAAGAGAGGTCAAAGTTATCAAGTTTGAGAAAGACCTGCACGGGAGAATAGTAACCGTAGACATAGATAATGATGGCATGTTGCTTAGACTGATCAATATATATGGGCCAAATAAAGCAAATGAGTCGGGGGAGTTTTATAGAGATGAGCTTCCTTACTATTTCATTGGAGCTTACAGTTTCATTGTGGGAGGTGATTTCAACTGTGTAATTGATGCAAAAGATACATCATCGGGTGTACATAAAAACGTTTCTGGAGCTGCAGAGTTGCGGCAGGCTATAGATGCTTTTAAGTTGGCAGACGCTTGGACACTTGCTAGAGGAGGAGGAAATGGGTTCACACGACTAAATAAATTGGGGGGAAGTAGACTAGACAGAATTTATGTGTCAAGTCACTTGTTGGGTAATGTAGAAAATATTCAGACGATTGAGACCATTGACATCTCTGATCATAAGGGAGTTTTAGTTGTATTGACAAAAGTGGGTTTTCCAGGCTCCCGACACCCCTGGCGCATGAACACCAAATTACTGCAGTGTCCAGAAATTCATGCGGACATACAGACCTTAATTGAGAGAGCGGTCCGGGAGAGTGACAGTACATTTGCTTGGTGGGTAAAACTCAAAGATGACATCAGGAACTGTCTGAGAGCCTGGGGCCGGAAAAAGGCCCATGAGAAGCGTGCTTTGACATGCAGACTTCAGGCACATCTGCGCCAACTTCAACAAACTGGCACTGGGTTTCTTTCCGGTGTGACATTTTCTTCTGCCAACGATCACCTGGCACTCCTGAGGGAGGAGCGGTGGGAGGCAGTAAGGTATTTGGCGGCGAAAAATAAAATTGAGAAGGAAGCCTGGTGCTCCCGAAGGCTCCTCTCCAAACATCTTTCTTCAGGTCAGCCACCAATGGAGGCTCTAATGAAAAACGGCAGCAGAATCACTGGTCAGAGACAAATAGCTGAAATGGCCAGAGAGTTCTTCTCAGACTTGTACGGGGGAGACCTCACAGAGTCGGACCGTTTCAGTTCCGATTACACCCGCAGGGGTGTTGAACTGAACAGCGAGGAGGTTGTTCAGGTTGTCCGTAGCCTGAAAAACAGAAAAGCACCTGGACCCGATGGGTTGCCTGCTGAGTTCTACAAGCAGTATTGGAACCTCCTGGGTCCCTCTCTGGTTAAGGTGCTTAATAAATCTCTAAAACAGGGATCACTACCAGACGAGTTTATGGAGGGAACCGTTACTTTGTTATGCAAGGACCCCCAGCGAAAGGAGCAGTTGGGAGCCTGGAGGCCGATAACACTTTTAAACGTAGACTACAAAATTCTAGCAAAGGTTCTAGTAAAGAGGCTACAAAAAAACATGGAAAACTGGATATCGCCATTTCAGGGGGCAGCAGTCGGTGGTCGAAAAATACAGGACAAACTTTGGGAAATCAGGGATGTAATACAGTGGTTAGCGGAGAGGGACGTACGAAGTATTTTAATGGCCTTTGATCAAGAAAAGGCCTTTGATAGGTTGAAACATGCGTTTTTGAGGGAAACGCTAGAACAAGTCGAAGCAGAAAATGAAATAGTAAGCACTATAGGAGCGATGTATAGAGGATGCAAGAGCAGGTTGCTCATCAACGGTTGTCTAGGGAAGGAATTTTCTATTCGAAGAGGTGTAAGGCAGGGTTGCCCTCTTTCTCCTCTTTTGTACGTCCTGGCATTTGATCGCCTCTTGCGAGAGCTCTATCAGTGTTCATCAATCAAGGGAGTGGGAATACCTGGCTCAGCACAGACAAAGACAATAGTCGCCTATGCAGACGACTTGTCAATGATTGTTCAGAGTGAAAAGGACGTGGAGAACGCATTGCAGGTTTTAGAAGAATATGGGACAAGAAGTGGAGCGAAAATTAACAAAGAGAAATCGAAAATGCTGTACATGGGGGGCGAGTACCCAAGGAGAGATCTAGGGCTCAGAGTTGTTGATGAAGTAAAAATTTTAGGTATCCTATTTGATAAGCATGGAGCGTCTTGCAAGAATTGGTCCTACTTGAAGGCAGCAGTCGAAAAGATTATGAACGATCACGACGAGCCTGCAATGTCACTGATGGCTAGAGCACAGGTCATTAAAGCGATCGTGGTGCCAAAGTACACATACTTGTTCTCGGTCATTCACCCATCTCGGGATGTATGCCGAGGAATAGAGAAATGTTGTTTTAGCTTCATTTGGAGTGGAAAGACCCAGTGGGTGGCGCAAGAAAGATTAAAGCTTCCAATAGAGGATGGTGGCCTGCAAATTCCGGACTTTCGACATTTGGCACAGGCATACGCGGTACATGGAGCTTACAGGATGCTAACTCAGGAAGGTTCCGGGAAACTTTTATCGAGATTTTGGCTGGGCACTAACATAAAACTTTTTAGGCAAGAAAGCATTGATCATAGAGTCCCAATGTCTGAAAACCAGCCAAGACTATACAAAGTAGCGAAACAGGCTCTTGTACAGCTTAAAACGTTGAACAATAATAAGGACTATGGCGATTGCAAGGTCGTAGAAATATACAATGACTTGAGGAAAGAATTTGTTGAGAACTCCTCTTCCCAGATACCACGAGAGGGATGGAGAAGACTGAATAGCTTCTGGTTGGATAGTAAAAGGAAATCGCTGTTGTGGAGAATAGGGCATGGAGTACTACCTGTGAAAGACAGATTCTATTTATGGGGTAAGACCAGTAGACGGAACTGCGCGCTTTGTAGTCGCACAGAAACAGTAAAACATGCAATTTTTGAGTGTAAAGTGCCTGCATACCTGTGGTTATGCTTCAAAAAATATTTTGGATTAAGTAGTCTTACGTTTGAACAAGCTGTGGGGATCCACATTGGGCAAGTAGTTAAGAAGCAGCAGAGCTTCTATCTATTGGTCGCCGCAGAAATTGTCTATCAAGTGTGGCTTAATAGGTGTAGGGTTGTCCATGGAGGTGATTGTTGGAGCAAGGCGAAATTTAGAAATATTGTGAGCTATTATGTCCGCATGTGGCTTGGGAGGGAAAGGTTACGTTTGGGGCAGCGAAATTTCTTCAAACAGTGGCAGTGCAAAGGCTTCAGAGTGGTGGACGGGATCATCAAGTTCCACTTGAGCGAGTAAGTATGAATGAAATTATGTTTCCCGAGCATTTGAAAGCTTTCCAGGGGAGGGAATTGGTAAGATATGCGGGGCGGTTTAAATGTGAAGCACAGTGGTGTTGGCACTCCTCGAGAGTATACGATGGGATGCTGCACTTCAGTGCGATAGCAATGTGGCAATGTTTTAGAACTTGTCTCAGTTGTTGACTCAAGGATAGAAATAGGCGAGATACGAATAACAAGTGGGGTAACAAGCGGGATAAATGGTTAGGGAAAGCTTAGGAAGATGAGTACACAATCTTCTGTGGCTCATCTCATAGAGTCAACAATACACGCCTATTTTGTGACAATTATGAACAGCATAAGTGTCACAAAAAAGGCGTACGCCTTCCGTTTTCAACCAATCAGGACAGCTAACGACATCATTCGAGATTATGGTTGGCTAGGAGCGTGCTATGCGGTGAAGTTCATTTTTAAGAGTGCAGGCGCCGGTTTTCACGTATACATTTCCATTCCTTCCTACCTTACGCCTCATCATCATCATCATCATCCTCTCATCGGCATCTTCAGCTACGCTCTAAGAACAGGTGGTCTTCGTGGATGATGGTGCTAATGAAAGAGCTCGCCATTGTCGGCCTCACAGAGGTGGGCGACGTCACCACTAACACTGTAGGGGAATGTGCGTCCTGGGCCGACTTCTAAGGGAACTGTGCCGACATATGTCTGAAAACGTCAGAGTAAAACTCAGGAAAAGAACTAAAACTCAAACAGACCTTCGCTGCATAGCACGCTCCTAGCCAGCCATAATCCCGAAGAACAACGTTCTCTCCCTTGATTTGCTGAAAACCGGCCCGGAGGGGGGGGGGGGGGCGCACGCCATTTTTGTAGCATTATGCAGTTCCTAATTGCCATAAAAATGGCGTACACTCCCCCTCCCCCGTTTGAGGCACGTTTCAGTGGTTGTGGTGGTGGTGATGGTGAAAGGGCCCGCCGTTGCCGGCCTCACACAGGTGGGCAACGTCACGACTGACGCCCTGGGGAAATGTGCGTCCTGGGCCGACTTCTAAGGGAACTGTGCCGACATATGTCTGAAAGCGTCTGAGGAAAACGGCGCTCACTACATGCCACCTATAGTTCTTCCCTTTCGAACCCGCGTGGATGGACCTCGGGATCTCTCTGCGCACTCCGCAGGAGCCCATTGCGTCAATTTATGAGACTCAGACGTCGAGGTATAACGGGAAGGGACCGAATTCATAGGCGTAAATAAGGCGTAGAAGACCTAGCCCACTTTATACATCGAAATCAATATCAGAAATATGTCCGTCTCATCTTAACGTCTTGCCTCTGATGTCTCGTTGCTTTACTGCATGTATCGTTTTTTTATATACGTATAAAGAACGTGAAGCATGAAAGCAATGCAATAATAAAGATGGGAGTTTAATTGCTTCTTTGAGCTTCTGGGTCACGGCGTGAGGCAGCGGGATTCCAAATTCCAGGAAAGTGTCGAGTTCGCAAGAGAAATATATCAGCATTGACGCACAGGAGTTATATGAAACACGGCAAGTTCGCCTTCGGCAACGAGCCTTGTTCTTGAAGTTGAAATATAACAGGTAACAGCGAGAAACCGTTTGTTGTGATAATGAATGAAATATGCGACTCTCACTGCCTTTCTAAGTGAGAACATCCATCAACCGGATTGTACTTATGTTTGTATATCACCGTATTGTTGTTATAACACGTATAGGAGACGTTAATGGAGGTTGTACTGAATGCTGATTGCAAATAAGCTATGTAGATGCCACCATAGAAATCATAAGTAGAAAGGCTAGAAGAAAAGCTGGGAGAGAGAGTGAAATGGGGAAAGCAAAGGAGTTGTACGGAGGCAAGACCCTCTCCCAATGTCCAAGTCAGGGAGGCGCCATGATCGATATTGTGGATTGGGCCGTATTCGGCGACAGCCTTTCCACGTGGGAAGACGCTGCGCGTTCGGCGCGGTGGTATCCAATCCAATGCAAGTCGCTTCCGCTTCCGCTCTGCTCCGCGTGCCATGCCGTGTGCGAAGTGTGTTTGTTTTGTCTGCCGTCACCTGTGCGCTTGGATTGCCTAGGGAACGAGTATCGTACTATTTAAACCTTGTGCTGCAACATGAAAAAACATCGCACGGAACTCGCAGGTGCGACCGTTCGTAACACGCTAGGCCTACCGTATCTATCATGGCGGCTCACATGTTGAGATGCTCCTCTTCGCTGGCTTGGTTTCTAGTTATTATGAGAGTTCCGTGGATGCACCATAGTTTTCTTATCCCCGACATCCAACATTATAGAAATGGTAAGCCCACGAAACGCAAGCGTTTGGGCCACTGATAATGCTCAGCAAGTATATGATCATGGTAAAATTTATCAATTAGTAAGTATAGTAGATATATGGTTTGCCTATATAGAAAAGTTACGTGTTCCCTGACGACCATGTGTTTTTAGCACGGTGAGCGCGATTGGAGACTCAGGCCCGGATTCTCGCTCCGCCCTGAGGGATAAGTGCGCGCGCAGGAACCCTTCCGTCCATTCACGAAGCATGGACAGAAGGGTCCCTTCGCGTGCGCTTAACACTCAGGGCGAATCGAGAATCCGGGCATAACTTTCTCGTAGTGAATGAAACGATACGTAGCGTTTTCCAGCATGGATTAATGCTCAACGTTGCACTTTTCTGTCTCATGCTGCCTTAAATCTTACGAAATTATGATAATTATGATATCTGTAGATATGCTTGTCACTGTAGCACAAGCACCACAGCGTTCTGAAAGTGGGATTGCATGATAGTGGGAGCATAGTTCCTGTGCAGCTCCGCGAAATGAAGCACTTTGCTGATAACATGCATGCCATGCCGCATTAGTTCATCGAATGCGCCTCGATGTGGCTTTTACAACGCAGTGGCGTTACCGCTTGAGGCAAGTTGACTCTCCCCAATGCAGTCCCTGCGGTGCTGTAGAAGATCTAGAGCACATTCTTCTCCATTGCCTCCGCCAATCCCGGGCCGACTCCAACTTTATTCTTTGCGAGCGTTGAGGGTCGCCACCTTTCAGTTTCTGAAAGTGTTCAAAATTACGAGCGAAAAGTATGAAGAACTGAGAGGTAATGACTTGTTCGTGTGATGAGACACAGCCATGTTCTACGTGATGGTACCTTGAAACATTGTGGTTATATTTCACGTTACGGTGACTCCCCTAATTAACAGTTGTGTGGGACTGTTGCGGACACAGAACATGTATTTACGAGCATGTCTTGCCGATCGAAAGCACCGACAGGATTTCTAGGCTACCTTTGCCCTGACAGCAATCCTTCCGACGTGGCGGATTTCCCGAGCAACGGACCCGCGGCCAAAGACCTCCAAGCACTGCATAATTTTCTGCTGTTTTCACAGATTCACACGAGCGACATTCCCCGGAATACTCCTGTGGAAGATACGATAAACGTCATAGCCTTCTGCTGTCACCTGAGCCCCAGCACGCGTCGTGTCTTCACGTGCGCCGCTATAGCCGTCGGGTACATATCCCGCAGCATAGCCACTAGATGTTCCGTAGCAGACGACAGGAAAAGACGTTGACGATGTCGTCTGCTAAGTGTCGTCTGCTAAGTGCCCGGTACGCAACTCCCTATATTGTGCCACCGTGTGAATGCTCAACATAACACGGGACGGAACTTTCACTCCGTGAGCAGTTTTTTGCTTTTTCTTCCGCTAGAATATTCCGGTGAGGACGTCACTCGTGCGAATGCATGATTACTGTGGATTTCTAGAGTCCCGTGTCCACGACTTTCTTCCGCTCTTTCATTAATTTTCTTTCGCCTTCCAAAATTTTACTAGAACTGGAGTCGACAGCCCACACTCTAAAAACGGAATTTCAGGGCACAGCGTACTATGTGGTGAAATTCACTTTTAGAGTGCGCTTCATGAAAGCTACACCCCCATTTTATGTTTACTTCCGCCGGACCAGCCAGTGCGATGACTCTAGCTCATACTTGTAGACTTAAGTGCGCTCAGAGACGCAAAGGCACGCCATAGACGAGATATTGCAATGCCCGCAACATGCAAAAGCAAAACACTTATAGGGAGGTGCAGTCACGTCGTGGGTTGATAACCAACATTACTTCATCTATGATACCGCGGTGTGCAGGGATTCTTGAAACTTCTGAGTCTAGTTTGTTTCATGACGAATGTCTGACCTGTTTCTCTTAGCATCTTTGCAATATTGACGAGGGTATATACGTGCTACACCGCTCCCACATGTTAAACGTAATAATGGTTCAGATATGTATATAATTCATATATTACTTTTTCTTTTTTTTTAGAACATAAACCGAGCGGAACTGTTGAAAAGACAACTACTCGCATGCAATTGCGCGTAACACACTTCATGTGATAGAAACTTCATGTTCGTCCAGCGATATTTTGCCCTTAGCAAAAAAGCAAGCAAGAAAAAGAAAATAAAGATTGAAAGAACTCCACATGAAAAGAAAGATCACGAACAAGTTGCCGAGGACACTTTGTGTATACCTTCATTTTGTTCGTGGAGTTTTAGCTATCGCCTTCCGCATGACCCAGAAAGGTCATTATACGGCCAAGATCCCGACATTAAATGTTAAACCGCAATGAAATACCGGCACCCTTGGGTTAAAAGGGTTGAGGCACTTCAATAGATGCGGTTCATTGAACCGAGGCACGCCTTGTACTGCACGCGTGAATAATGAGGAAAAAATTAGTTTTCTACTTGTTGCACTTCCCGAGATATAAGCTCTTGAACACGGGTGTGAAAAGGGAAGTGCCCCAAGACGAGAGCGGGGTACACGTCAAGAAACTCGGCCCAATGACAACGTCTCTTCCCTCTAGTGCGGTGATGCCGTTGCCGTTTTCAGAAAAAAATGTTTCGAGATGAAATAGCGCGAGCAAATGGCCTGAGAAAAATGGCAGATTTGCAAACCATTTTTGTTGCTCCCCTAGAAATGACCTCTCCCTCACTTGCCCTTAAAGGAGGATTGAGGTGACACCCAATTTTTTTAATTTTCGTTTTTCGCTGGGAAGTGTTCTGAGACGGATAAAATGCTCTCCTGCGAAAGAACGATGAGCGTTTTCTTTTAAATAATCAATCAATCATCAACGATGAGCGCAGGTGACCTGCAGAGCGAGCGCGAGGGCCTCTGTTGAGCCCACTTTTCAAAACAGCATTGTACACCCTTAAAAGTGAACTGCACCGCATAGCACGCTCCTAGCCAACCATCATCCCGAGTGACATTATTCTTTCCCCGTATTTAGTGAAACAAATATGCTTATGTATGATGTTCATATTTGTCACAAAAATGGCGTACATCCCCCGTTTACATCAAATCAAGGCAGATAACGTTGTCATTCGGGACGACGATTGGCTATAGGAGCGTGCTGTGCAGTGAAGCCCTGTTTTTAGAGTGTACGCTATCGCCTGTGCGTACACTCTTAAAAACGAACTTCACCGCACAGCACGCTCCTAGCCAACCATCATCTCGAATGATATCGTTATCTGTGGTGGTATACGCCTTTTTCTTTTGTGACAAATATGAACGGCATAAGTATCACAAAAAAGGCGTACTCCTCCCGTTTTCAACAGATCAGGGCAGATTTGCACCTCAGGCGAATGGTATCGTTATCATTCGAGATGATGGTTGGCTAGGAGCGTGCTATGTGGTGAAGTTCATTTCTAAGCGTGTACGCAAGGGATAGCGTGGTAATTCTGCACACATGCGCGAAGCTCTCTTTATGTTTTGCGCATGCGCAAAACCACCCTAACGCTGTACGTACACAAATGCGATGCCGTTCGCTGCACTATTGGTGACGCGTTGCGCAACGTTCGAGTCACGCTGGTATTCCCCCAGCGTCTGTGAATTTCGATTCGTTTAGCGCACGGGATGACGTATAAAGGTTTCGCGTCACTTCTCCCACAAGTCTTCTCCCACTTCCCCACTTCTCCCACAGTGGGGAACTGCGGTGCGACGTTTCCGGTGGGAGTCTTTCTTCCACGAATGATACCGACTTCTGATTTGTGGAGAGAGCGGCCCCGTACGCCTTTCTGTGACAATCAACACAAGTGCAAAGTATCAGGAGAAAAAGGCGTGCGTCTTCCACTTTCAACAAATCAAGCGACAACGATATCATTATGAATTATGTTTGGCTGGGCACGGCGTTACGCGGACAAAAGTTTTGTTTCCCGAGAGTGGGCGCGTGCAAGCCAAGCAAGGAGCAGCTCTGCATTCCTTCGGTTTGCTATTGCAGTGCAGCTCTTTTCCTTCTCTGCTGTACTTTTCTTTCGTTCCTAATATCGTCGTGCTTCAAGAACCGCACTTTGTGCTTCCTCTCTCTCTCTCTCTCTCCTCCTTCTCCTCCTCTTCCTGCAGCAAACTCAGCGGGCATACGACGACGACGAGTGCGGCATGAAAAATTTGGATGATTTACGAGCATTTCGTGGTCGTCATGTTTCGCAGAAGCGGTTAAGGAGATCGTTTATCATCGCATCGAGTCGGTTTTATTTTCCGTTCATTATATGTATATATATATTTTTATATATGTTATATAAATATGTGCGAGGAGACGAAGCAAACGGCAGCGTAGTAAGCCGCGAGCGAGTAAAAGAGAAAAAGGCGCGGAAAGAACTTTGGAAGGATATTTCCGCGAAAAAGGGGGGGGGAGGGCGATTGTTTTAATGGCAAATTGGAAGTGTCATAAATGAGGGGTAAACTGA